>NW_021635573.1:0-600000 GCF_004799145.2 Neltuma alba | reverse complement strand
CCATCTCCTAAAGGTCTTGCATGATCCTTTGTGTTCCTTGGCTTATTTGGAAGCTTTCTTCACCTATCTCTTTTATTTGGACTTTATTTGTTACAAGCCTAACTTCTACGGTGCGTAGATAAGTGATAGCTTTTAGTTGTGTACTTTGAGCCTCATACAACTTCTCCTTGGCTTGAAGATCTAAAATAACTCTTTGTAATCAATAAGAGTTGGTCCAGTTGGTAAAGAGTCGGCTCATCACCTATAAGGTCATGAGTTTGAATCTCGATGCCGATATGAGGACTTTGTTGGTGAGCAATCTGTAAGTACCTCTATAAGCACTTTCTGAATCTAGAGGTATGCCTTGATCCTGGTGAGTCCCCAGGACCTAACTCACCTAAACTTTTTTGTACAAAAAAAAGAAGAAGAAGAAACTCCTTGTAGTGTCCTCACTCTGGTTATTGGGTCTCTAATTTGTCTTAGTTAATGCAACATGGACTTTAATTTTGGACTCTTATTAAAGGCTCTTCGATCTCCATCAATCAGCCACACCACTAGCCGAAAGAGAAAAAAGAGAGACGATAAAGGGCAAAAAGTCCCAACTAAAAGAGCACATCTCCTTACTGTCAAGTGCCAACTTTGGCTAGTGAGCAGCCAAATTAAAAGTAAATATCCTAGAAACATAATGCAAACTAAATAGAGGATTACTGCTAGCCAAATTCTTTCAAATGATAAACAAGAGAACAAACTCTCCAATCTTGACAATTAGCATGTCTTAATCCTCTAATACTCCTTATAATGTTTCCCTTACCATTTTCATTTATTTATTTTTCCGCTTTTGATCATTAGCTTGGAGATAAAATAAGAGATATCCAAATAGCATGCAATCATAAGTTGGTTTAAGTTTATAATTTTCAGGCCTTGTTCCCTGCATAACCTGAAGGCGCCTTACATATTCCAGGGGAAAAAAAAAAAGAAAAAAAGAAAAAGGAGGGATATACCACTGCACCAGTAAAAACTGGGAGAACATAACCTGTAGCTCCCTTTCTAGTAGAACCATTAACATTCAGCTTCATGACGTCACTGGGAGGAGACCTCCAATGGTCATTTGAGTTGATTAAAATTTATCATGGCCATCCAAAAATCAGACCAACTTTCTGTAGCTGAACTGATAACCCAGCTTGCTAAATGTTCCTTCTGCTAAAAATATCTTTTTGGAAATGGCTTTCCAAGCATACCAACATAAGTAAGCAACCTTCAAAGAGGATAAATTCATACACAACATGGTCTCAAATATGCAAACATTAAATTTAGACACAGTTAAACTCAAAGGACAAGAAAACCACAAAAATAGAAGGTGTTCAACAGATTCCACATGATGACTACAAAAGGCTACAAAATGGGGAACATTGCAATTTGATTATTAGCATCTGAAAATTTGAAAGAAGGCAAATTTGAGATCCAAGGTTCTTTCCAAAAGTTCCTTCAAATTCAAAAGAAGCATAGAGTGCAACAAATTGAGGTGAATAGCAAGACTGTTATGTGGACTTATAATGGCGTCGTCAGTGGCTACATGATTAAGTGAAGAATCAGTAAACCTGTTTACTATTATCCGCTGCTTTGTTAATTGATTCTGTTGTTGACTGTAACCATCTAAATTGAATCAACAAAATGCGAGTCATTAATTTAACTAATGCTATCAATTAATAAGAAATTAATGTAGTTAGCAAAATATCAAACCCAGATAGTTGATATCATACAAAGTATCTTCTTCTTGGTACCATTAAAAAAGACTATACTAATCTTACATTTCCAATCCAAAAAATGGACATATCTATGAAGTTATCAGCATAACTATATACATTTTCTCAAACAATAAATGAAATATGAGAAATAAGCTATAAATTCTTCAATTCATCTTATTCCCCAAACTGTTCATGCAAGTTATTTGTATTTTTTTGGGGCCAAACATGCAGGTCCTTATTGATTACACATATTATGAGGGTTATTTCAAAGCTAACTACTAAAAAAATATTTAAGAGAAATTAACACACTTTTTTTTACAAAAAACACTAATTTAACTAATTTGTTTAATTTCTGCAAATTAGTTATCTAGTTCTTATATAGGCAAATTATAAAGTTATCAAACAGTACAATAATATCATAGCATAGACTGGCCCAATACTTTGTCATGCTGAGTGACTTTGTAAATATTTGATCTTGAATCTCAGTCTTTGAGGTCTAGCATGGTGGAACAGTCACTTCAGCAACACCTCCAAGCATCAGAACAGCCTTTCTCATGGAGGGTCTAGGAGTTGGGTCCTCCTGGACACACCAAATGGCAATTATCACTAATTTTTCCAGGTTCTTTTTGTCATCCAATGCCTCTTGATTTTGTTCACCTAAAGCATACAGAGAACCTTGTGTGAAGCAATCATAAGCCCAATCTGCTAAGATTGCCTTCTTTGCATTTTCTGAATCCATTGCCACACTTCTTCTGCAATAGACAATCTCAAGCAGCAATACACGAAAGCTATAGACATCAACTTTTGCTGTGATGGGCATGACCTTGAACCATTCAAGTGCAACATATCCTTTTGCCCCTCAAGGCTGTATGGGTTTGGCTCTGATTCATGTTCAAGAGCTTGGCCAATTCAAAGTCAGAGATTCCAGGGTTAAAGGCGTCATCAAGGAGTATGTTTTGAGGCTTTAGGTCACAATGGATGATCCGGTCCTCACAATCCTCATGTAAATAATGAAGTCCCCCACATCCAATAATTAGTCTTAGGTTCCCACTCTGTTTTGAGTCATTGAAAAGAAGGCTCGCCAATGTGCCGTTGCTCATGTACTCATAGACCCATAACCTTTCTTCTCCTTCCTCACAGAAACCAAGCAAACGGATCAAATTCTTCTGATGCATCTGACCAAAGACAATTACTTCGTTCTGGAATTCCTTCTCATTTTCTTCTTGCAAAAGAAAGTTGTTCAACCTTTTGACTGCCACATGAATTGTAGAAGTAGAACCCATGTTTATGACTCCTTTATAAACTACACCAAAAGATCCTCTTCCTAAGTCTTCTGTGAACCCATTTGCATCCTGGTCAAGCTCCTGATAAGTAAAACAACGTAGAGTAGTTTCAGCATCACTATCTATTTGACTCACATTTTTAAACTTCTGGAATTGGTAAATGAAGGGAAAGCCTAGACAGCTTGATCCAATTAACATGACATAAAGAAACACTGAATAACCTAATAGCACAGAGAACACAAAATCCAAAAGTCCTTGATTATCTCTCTCGCTGATAGGAGGACTAGTTTGGGAGGAATTGCCTCTTCGCACCCTTAAAACGACCTTAGAACCATTTAGATTTGGGTCAAATTTCCCATTTTTAAGTGGCCACTTCTTCTTCCGACAAGCGTCACCTAATCTGAAAATGGAAACTGCACAAAAGCAATCTTCAAAACAAGCCTGTTTGCATGCTTCTTCAGTATAAGGCTTTTGAATATCATAATCATTGAGAGTCCAATCAACATTTGTTAACGTCACAACCCCATATTAGGGTGTTCATGCCCTGCCCACTACCCGACCCGAAGAAGGAGTGGGCTGCATTGCCATGCTTGGTATAAGCCCTAATCACTTTGGGCAAGGCAAGGGCGGGCTGGGCAGAACAGGTTTCCCTGCCCAAGTAGTAACATCCTAATCATATTATATGTTAAAAAAAACTCTAATTATATCTTCTAAATACCATTGTGAATTTCAAATGCATTTCATAATTTTGTACTTTAAAATATTTCAAAATAAGCCTATATTTTTTGTCTTAAAATATAAAACGTAATGTAAGCTAAAATCGGTATAGTTTAGAAGTACACCATGCTAGTGTGGCTTGGATGATCCACCTCTCAGGATCAAGCGCCGATGAGCACGCTAAACTATTCATGTGGCTGAGAGCCCTCACAGTATAGATACAACGATATAATTATCAGGGACGCACTCTATCATTGAGCTAATAGACTGTCGTGTAGGCCTCCCGCTAAGGGTCTGCTGTGCCAAAAGTGAGAGAAGCCCCATCTCTCTCTTTCCTTTTTTACGTCCCCATGTCGCTCTCGTATATTAAAGTTATCCATGTGTTTACGGTGAATCTACTTATATTGGCCAAATAAACTATAATATATAGATTACATTGCATTTGAAAATGTATACTTAAAAATTACTCTATATATATGAATATTAAATATGAAAATAAATTATCAAAATTGTGAATTAAAACTACCTCTGTCATTAACTCCTAAGGCTTTGGCAAGAAAAGAACAAAGATTCAGTTGTGAACATCCTTACCCACAGTTTGAGACTTGTAGCCCCAATGGCCTGGCCTTAAAGTTCAATCAATTTAGTTAAATTAATGAGTAATGGTCAAATAATATGCTCTCATAATTATTTTTTTTAAAAAAAAAGCTATTAATTCACTACAATGGTAGACAAATAAATGAACAAAAATTTGATATTATTAAAGAGTGCAATCAACAAAAAAGGACAATTTTTATGACCAAAATTAAAAAGGATAGTGGTTAAAAAATAATATTATAATATATATATGATTATATTTTTTTTGGGTAGGGCCAAATGAGCAATGCAGTATACCTTTCCCACTGACTAGCCCTGCCCGTGATAAGCCCAGGCCCAAAATGCTCATTTTTATTCATGCCTCTTTATTGGGTCAGGCAAAGCATTTTTTCTGCTGGCTTGGGCGGGTATAACTGGCATCTGAACCTCATGAACACCCTATTTCTTTTGACTAGTCTTGTCTTCTCTACAATTTATGAAATTTGGTTTACAGTTACCATATGCATCTTGAGGATCTACTAGAGAATAACCTTATGGGCATTTACAATTCTCATGGCATTATTGTCTCTTAGAACATGCAACTCTCCAGATTTGTTGAAGACTAGTTCAACACCAGGGCTACTTGTTTCAGACTCAACAGTATCGGTTTCGAAATAATTTTCATTAGGATACCTAGATGGTAAGTCTATGGAATGCATCACTAGATTACCATAATCTTGAGGAACAAGTTGGAATTTTCCCCTGGCGAAATCGATCTCTGATTTTCTAAAAGAAAGCACTCCTCCTCTTCCTAAAATCTGTGAGAGCAATATGGTGTCTGTAGGATCCTCGAAGGTATCCCAAACAGAGTTCAATCTTCTATCTTTACAAACAAAGTTGTCGAAGTCGTTCAAGGAGCCATAAAGAACAGTACCAGAAAGGTTAGTTGAAATCCATAGAAACTGGCCATCAGGAGAAGTAAGCTTAAGACCTTGTCCAGTGGTAAATTGAACTGTTGACCCTTTTGGAGCCATATTAGGGTTAATACAATTTTTAGTCTTTCAAGTTTTAAATTACAAATTTTGATCCCTCAATTTTTTTCATTTAAAATATCAGTTCTTATAATTTAATAAAAACTTAAATCATTTTTTTCTTTGAGGGACTAAAACCTATAGTTTGAAACTTGAATGATTAAAACCAAAATAAAAACAAATTTAAAAGATCAAAGATTATATTAACCTACCAAATTGTCTCCATTGGCATACCAAACAATGGTTGTGTTTGCGATCTTAGCATACCAGATGCAGAACAAGAAAGAATTATTATCTTTCTATGGTTGAAATCCAAAGGCAAAATATCCAGAACGTGAAAGCACCCATATGGATTTGTTGTTAGCTGCAATGAGTGAATCTGGTTTAGGCAAAAACACAAATAGGTGGCGGAATGCTATGTTTAAGTGAAGAATTGCAATATGGATATGAAAACGGTATTGATATAGAAAATTCCCCTACGGATATTTGATCTGATAGTACAAATCTCTGAGGAATTTGTGACAATGTACTGGAAATAACTGAAATGTCAGAGAATTGCAGAAAGGAAAGGAAGATTCCTCCAGGGAGAGAGAGTCTAACAACAAAATATTCCACACCCTCAACACTCTCTAGTCCCTAATTTATTCACGCGTCAGCCTCCAATTCGCGAAGCTTCCTAGTCTTCTTCTTAATTCTTTTGCTTCTACGGACCGAGTCATTTTAGGCCTGATCCTCGCTTATCGTTGGGCTCATTACATCACCCCCCCTCTTTGAAACAAACCTTGTCCTCAAGGTTCAGGGTTGGATATAGCTGTCGCAAGTCATGCTCTAACTCCCATGTATGATTCGGCAATCCATCCCATTGAATTAAAAATTGGCGAGCCCATTGGTCATTTTTAACGTTATTAAGTTATATCCGCTAATAGAAGGACTTTGACCAAATTTTACCAAATTTGACCAAAATTATAAGACGTAGAACATGGTTTTTCTATTTTAGATTTTTATTTATTTGTCAATTTAGATAATAATTATTTAAAGCAAGTTTTTATATTTTTTAATCTCAAATATGATTTTTTAAGAATAATCATTAAAACCTAAAAAACATAAATTTGTTTTTAATTTTTTTCCCCGTTCTTTTAGTCTCTTCCTGCTGCCAATTCCCTTCGTCCAAAGCCGAGACCCTTCCGTTGGCAACCAAGAAAGGTCCAAAACCCTTCCGTTGGCGGCGACCCCTTTCCCAATTGAAGAGTCGTTGTCTCCCCCATCTCCTCGTTCTTTCTCAGTCCCTCTTCTCTCGCAGGTTCTGTTGAGCTTGGAACAATGCTGCGCAGAAATATCCGCTTGAGGAGAGAGTATCTATATAGAAAGAGTTTGGAAGGAAAAGAGCGTTTGCTTTATGAGAAGAAGCGCAAGATAAGAGAAGCTCTTCAAGGTTAGTACTGCTTTTGACCTTTCTTCTTCGAAAATATGTTTGTGTTTGGTTGTTTCAAATTGTGAACCTTTGGATTTTGCTTTCCGTTTTGCAGAAGGGAAACCAATCCCCACTGAGCTTAGAAACGAGGAGGCGGCCCTTCGCCGAGAGATTGACCTCGAGGACGAAAATACAGCTGGTATGCTTCCTTCAATTCTATATTTATCCGCTCCACATCACAAATCTAAGCCCATATGTTTAGCTCTTTTCATTTGGTTAACTTCAGCTGATTTTTTTTTTTTCCGGAACTATGTTCTTCATTTCAATAATCTGAACTTTCATGTATACTACTCTGAATCCTTTCTTATGTTACGTAATGAAGTAATTACAACCGGTCTCGGTATAATGGGAACTAATGCAAAATGTTCCTATGAGGTAATCAAAATGGGTCTCAATGGGGAACTAACAGCAAAATGTTCATTTGGCTTCAACCCAATTATTGAAAGTTTGAATTGGTTAACGAGGACATTTAATTTGTCATAAGAATTATTTGCACAGCCTTTTAATGTCTAAAGGATGAGTTCTTGTTATAATGCTCTTTACTGCAGTTTGTTTTGTTGCCCTAAGTTGTATATTTTAATGTGGCGTTTGACATGACTTATAAATTGCTGATATTTTTCTTCTTTGTGGTCTATACTCTATAACTCAGTTCCAAGAACTCACATTGATGATGAGTACGCAAGGGCTACGGAAAAAGATCCAAAAATTTTGCTAACCACATCTAGGAATCCAAGTGCTCCTCTTACACAGTTTGTAAAGGTTGCATACTTTGTTTGTGGTCATTTTTTCTTAATTATTCATTGAAAATTAATTTTATTTCAATTTTTTGTGGTTTCAGACAATTTCTGAGCTTCACCGTCACCCTTTTTTCTTTTTTTTGTTGTTGTAGGAATTGAGTATTGTCTTCCCAAATGCACAAAGAATGAATCGAGGTGGTCAGGTTGGTAACATTCCCTTCTTAACCACTATTCTACACTCAAGTGAAGGATGAAGAGTCTTTTATTTGGGCTTTCTTTAGTTAATGCCCTTATGATTCCTATTTTAGATATGGTGGGTCATTTGTGAAAATTTTATTATACTAACATGGTCCTAACGCTTCTTGTCATTGAAGTTCCTTATGACATCAATTCATGGTTTACTGTTAGGCACTGTAGGTAATGCATGACCTTATTGCATATTAGCAATTAACATTGCTTTTTTGCCCTCATTCTGTTGTCTCTAATAATGTACTTAATATCCTTTATACGTACCTAATGCAATTCCTCAGTCAAAGCTCTGATTCTAATGGTCATTTCTTGATACTTTCCTTGCTAATAATAAGTCCTAATCTTGTCCCTTACGTAATTATGATTATGCAACTATACCCCCTCTGCCAAGAGAGTACTAAGACAAAAGGTTATAACTTCTAAAGTTCTAAGAATTGCAGAGGAACTTAGGTATTAAAATCTGAAAGCTGCTTCTCACTAGTACTGTTCAATGGCATTCAAAGTAATGGAAGCAGGTGAAATCACAAGCTGTAGCTTAACGTACAATACTTCTGAACTTGAACCAGAGTAATACTTCTGAAGTTTAGTCCCTTTGCTTTGTATCCATATTCAATTAGCAGAGGCCCACTACCAACCCATTTGCTTCCTTGCGTTGCAGCCAATGTAACTTGGGCCATGTACTTTACCAAGAGCACAATCTTTTCAGTTTCAGGATCAATGTTAAGGCCTTTTGATAATACATCTTTCCTTCTGACTGTAAACCTGTGGACCATCTGTCCCACGGCCTCCTCCACTTGTCCAGCTGCAATGAATTCAACTAATGAGGAGTGGGTCTTGTTAAATGCAGCCACAGATAATACCTCTTCTCTTCTTTTCAGGTTATCTCTGAGATTATAGAGACATGCCGTGCACATGACTTCACAGATGTTGTCTTGGTCCATGAACATCGTGGTGTGCCAGATGGTTTAATTATTAGCCACCTACCATTTGGTCCAACTGCATATTTTGGACTACTCAATGTGGTAAGTGTTTGGTCTTTTGATATTTGTTATTTACTTTAGGAAGAAATATAGTAATTAATTGTTTTCCTATAGGTCACAAGGCACGACATTAAAGATAAGAAAGCTGTTGGCACCATACCTGAGGCCTATCCACATTTGATTCTTGATAACTTCTCAACTAAGGTATAGCATTTTCCGTGTGATACTATATTTCACATATCAACCATTGTCTCTTAGAACATGCAACTCTCCAGATTTGTTGAAGACTAGTTCAACACCAGGGCTACTTGTTTCAGACTCAACAGTATCGGTTTCGAAATAATTTTCATTAGGATACCTAGATGGTAAGTCTATGGAATGCATCACTAGATTACCATAATCTTGAGGAACAAGTTGGAATTTTCCCCTGGCGAAATCGATCTCTGATTTTCTAAAAGAAAGCACTCCTCCTCTTCCTAAAATCTGTGAGAGCAATATGGTGTCTGTAGGATCCTCGAAGGTATCCCAAACAGAGTTCAATCTTCTATCTTTACAAACAAAGTTGTCGAAGTCGTTCAAGGAGCCATAAAGAACAGTACCAGAAAGGTTAGTTGAAATCCATAGAAACTGGCCATCAGGAGAAGTAAGCTTAAGACCTTGTCCAGTGGTAAATTGAACTGTTGACCCTTTTGGAGCCATATTAGGGTTAATACAATTTTTAGTCTTTCAAGTTTTAAATTACAAATTTTGATCCCTCAATTTTTTTTCATTTAAAATATCAGTTCTTATAATTTAATAAAAACTTAAATCATTTTTTTCTTTGAGGGACTAAAACCTATAGTTTGAAACTTGAATGATTAAAACCAAAATAAAAACAAATTTAAAAGATCAAAGATTATATTAACCTACCAAATTGTCTCCATTGGCATACCAAACAATGGTTGTGTTTGCGATCTTAGCATACCAGATGCAGAACAAGAAAGAATTATTATCTTTCTATGGTTGAAATCCAAAGGCAAAATATCCAGAACGTGAAAGCACCCATATGGATTTGTTGTTAGCTGCAATGAGTGAATCTGGTTTAGGCAAAAACACAAATAGGTGGCGGAATGCTATGTTTAAGTGAAGAATTGCAATATGGATATGAAAACGGTATTGATATAGAAAATTCCCCTACGGATATTTGATCTGATAGTACAAATCTCTGAGGAATTTGTGACAATGTACTGGAAATAACTGAAATGTCAGAGAATTGCAGAAAGGAAAGGAAGATTCCTCCAGGGAGAGAGAGTCTAACAACAAAATATTCCACACCCTCAACACTCTCTAGTCCCTAATTTATTCACGCGTCAGCCTCCAATTCGCGAAGCTTCCTAGTCTTCTTCTTAATTCTTTTGCTTCTACGGACCGAGTCATTTTAGGCCTGATCCTCGCTTATCGTTGGGCTCATTACATCACCCCCCCTCTTTGAAACAAACCTTGTCCTCAAGGTTCAGGGTTGGATATAGCTGTCGCAAGTCATGCTCTAACTCCCATGTATGATCCGGCAATCCATCCCATTGAATTAAAAATTGGCGAGCCCATTGGTCATTCTGTTGTACCCATCGAGCCTTCAGGATCTGAATTGGCCGAACAATGGGTCCTTCTGGGACGGAAGCGAGGGGAAGTGGCAAATGGGCAGTGGCATCATCTCCAAAAAATTTCTTCAGCATGGAAACATGAAAAACAGGATGGATTTTCGTATGATCCGGTAATTGCACCTTATATGCAACCGTCCCTATTCGCTCCACAACAAGAAAAGGCCCGAAATAGTGCATGGCCAACTTTTGAAATTTTCTAAGCTGCACAGAATGTTGTCTGTAAGGCTGCAGCTTGACGAGCACCAAGTCTCCTACCTGAAACTCCACTTCCGTTCTCTTCTTATCTACATAGTGTTTCATTCGTTGCTGAACCTTCCTGATGTTTGCTTTCAGAATTTCCAATACTTCATCCCTTTGCTCTAGCTGCTGGTGAATGTCTACGGGAGTATCTTCTAAGGAGCTGTGGCGCAACAGAGGGGGTGGATCTCTTCCATAAACAACCTTGAAAGGCACCATACCGATTGAAGAATGGAAAGAAGTGTTGTACCAAAACTCTGTCCACGGAAAATAACTGAGCCATCGCAAGGATAATTTGATACAAAACATCTCAAATACATTTCAATGCATTTGTTGAGCACCTCTGATTGACCATTGGACTGAGGGTGATACGCCGAGCTAAAACACAGCTGAACTCCTTGTAATTTCATCAGATGTCTCCAAAAAGCACTTGTGAAAGTTCTATCTCTATCAGATACAATGGTACGGGGCAAACCATGTAACTTAATGATGTTTTGCAAGAAAACTTCAGCAACTATCTGACTAGAGAAATGACTGGGTAGAGGAACAAAATGACCATATTTTGATAGACGATCAACTACTACCATGATCACCGAATAACCTTTCACAATGCGTAGACCAACAATAAAATCCATAGCAATGTCCTCCCATATTCTTTCAGGAACAGATAAAGGTTGAAACAAACCAGAGGGGTGTAGGTGTGACAGCTTGGCACGCTAACATACGGTACAGTTCCGTATATAATCTCTAATATCTTTCCTCATTCTTTGCCAGAAATATAGCCTGGCTATACGATGGAAGGTGCGGAGAAACCCGGCATGACCCCCAATGACTGATGAATGGAACTCATCCAAAATCTTCTTGACCAGTTTGGTGTCATCATGTGGAATCACCAACTGTTGCTTCCAGTATAAGTGTTGGTCCCGAATATAGAAATGCTTCATTGAACTCGGATCATCCCTCACTTTGTCTTTCATTTGGGAAATCCACGGTGATTCTTGAACTCGAGCATAAACTTGATCCATGAACGTGTTCTCCACACTGGTGAGTGCCATACATGTGGTTCTTGACAGAGCATTTGCCACTTGATTGGTTTTTCCAGGCTTGTATTCAATATCGAACCTATAACCCAATAATTTGGGTAAGCAGGCCACTTGTTCTGGCATTTGGATTGCCTGACTATTGAGGTGTTTCAAGCTGTCATGGTCGGTCCTGATGACAAAATGATGACCCAATAAGTAATGGTGAAAACGCGAAACTGCTTCGGTGATCGCATAAAGTTCTCGCACATATACAGATTGGGCTTGCATGCATGGTGATAGTTTTTTTGAGAAAAAAGCGATAGGATGATCATCTTGGCTTAGTATCGCCCCAATCCCCGTGCCTAATGCGTCGGTTTCCAACACAAAGGATTTTTGAAAATTTGGTAGAGCTAAAACAGGGGCTCGGGTGATCTCTTGCTTCAATGTTTCAAAAGCTACTTGTGCCGGGGGGCCCCACACAAAAGAGTCCTTCCTTAACAAATCTGTTAATGGTCGCGCTATCGTAGCATATTTATGGATGAATTTCCGGTAATATCCACTTAGACCCAAAAATCCTTTCAACTATGTGACATTCGCAGGCACCGGCCATTCGTGTATCGCTTTGATCTTCATCGGATCCATCTCCACCCCTTTTGCCGACACTATATGCCCCAAATACTCTATTCGGGTTTGACCAAAGGCACATTTAGACATTTTTGCATACAACCGGTGCTCTGTCAACACTTTCATCACCAGCTCTAAGTGCTGTAAATGGGATTCCCATGTTGCGCTATATATGAGTATATCATCGAAGAAGATGAGAACAAACTTCCTTAGAAAAGGTTGAAATACCACATTCATCAAAGCCTAAAAAGTAGCCGGCACATTGGACAATCTAAAGGGCATCACAAGCCACTCGTATGATCCGTGGTGAGTTCTAAATTCTGTCTTTTCCCTATCACTTTCCCTCATAAGAATTTGATGGTACCCCGATCGGAGGTCCAACTTAGAGTAATATGTCGACCCGTGTAATTCATCAAGTAATTCATCAATGGTCGGTATTGGAAAGGCGTCCTTTACGGTAACCGCATTCAGAGCCCTATAATCAATGCAAAATCGCCAAGTCCCATTTTTTTTTTTACCAGTATTACAGGGGCAGAGAAGGGGCTCGTGCTTAGTTGAATTAATCCTTCGTGCAACAACTCGTTTACCATTTTTTCAATCTCGGCTTTCTGACTCACTGGATACTGGTATGCACACACCTTCACGAGACCCGTGCCGGGCTTCAACTCGATCCGATGTTCGTGCCCCCTGCTCAGTGGCAACCCGTGTGGTTGTTCGAAAACTTCCCCATACCATTGAATAATTCGAGCGATATCGGGTGCCACTTCCCCATTGGATTGTGGTGTCATTTCTTCAGCATTGCTCGAGTTCATGATGTATATCTCGGCCACAGCCTCTGTCCTGCATAGACGAACTAAGTGATGAAGCTGTGCTTGAACCATAGTCGATCCTTTGTATCCGCGTAGCGTCACAAACTACCCATCTTGCAGGAACCTTATAGTAGAGGTACTATAGTCTGCCACGTGAGCCCCTAGCGTCTCTAACCAGTCCGCTCCCATTACCAGATCAACCCCTGCTATTGGCAACACAAATAGAGACATCATAATGGTGTACCCACTTATCTGTATGGGAATATTAGTGACCTTTTCATTGCTCCTTAATATTTGTCCAGTGCCCCCTAACACCCGTAGCTCGACAATACGCTCAACGGGCAGCCTTAAGTGTTCTACTATCCGAGGGTGTATGAAATTATCGAAACTCCCGCCATCTAATAATATTTGAACCTCAGTCCCATTGATGCGGCCATTGAAATGTATTGTAGCTAGACCTTGCGTTCCTCTTAGCGCATGCAACGAAAGGTGGTGTAATGTAGCTTCCACCGTAGCATCCTCCGAATTCTATTCTCCTTCTTTGTCCTCACCCTCGTCGTCGCATATCAACATCATCATCTGTCTATTCGGGCATCTGTGGTTGGGCGAGAATTTTGCATCACAAGTGTAGCACAATCCTTTCTCCCGCCGCACTTGTACTTCGGCAGGGGTCAACTTCTTAATCTGTGGAGTGTTCAGAGTCGACAACAGGGGAGGTAGTGTTGTCTTCCCTCCACTCGGGACTGTTGCTCCCATAGTATGGCTTGTTCGTAGAGCAGAGGTCGGGTTCACCATCTTCTGATTAAGCCCTTTGTCACCACTCCTTTCATTGGTGTTCGAAAACCCGTATGCTGAGTTTTCATAAAATAGTCGAGCTAGTGACATGGCTGTTCTGACAGACGTGGGTCGCTGCACCAGCACATCTTGTCTCAGCTCCATCTTCAGACCTTTGATGTAACAATCCAACAATGCAGCGTTAGGGACGTCTTCGGTCCGGTTGGATAGCGTCAAGAACTTGTTATTATACTCGTCTAGATTACTGTGCATGGTCAGCTTGAAAAGTTGTGCTCAGGCACAATCAAACTTGGATGGTCCATACTGATCTTCTACAGCTTGCACCATGGAGTCCCAGTCGATTATCTGACGTGTTTTTTCGAGAACTTGGAACCATAGTAGCACATTCCCATCTAAGTGTACAGAGGCTATCACCACGCACTGGGGGTCTTTGATCTCATAATACTTAAAATACCACTCTGCTTTGAAGATCCAGTCTAGAGCGTCTGTCCCGTCGAACCTGGGAAAATCTAGTTGCACCTGCTTCCCCGTAGTCGATGAGGATATCGTGGTTTGAACCACGTGTTCTTTCGAAGGTTGAAGGGTCTCCCTCGAGCTCGTAGCAGACTGTTCTGCTCTTTTGTTCAAGTTATCAACTGATTTCACCAATATCTCCAGAAGGCCTTCGATCTTACTGAATCGTTCGGTTGCCTCCCCGATGAATTCATTCGCCCTTTTCATGTCTGCTTGTAGGTCTTTCATGCTCGTGTTGTTTGCCATGATCTCTCAATGAAAGCACCAGATTGCTATGTTTAAGTGAAGAATTGCAATATGGATATGAAAACGGTATTGATATAGAAAATTCCCCTACGGATATTTGATCTGATAGTACAAATCTCTGAGGAATTTGTTACAACGTACTGGAAATAACTGAAATGTCAGAGAATTGCAGAAAGGAAAAGGAAGATTCCTCCAGGGAGAGAGAGTCTAACAACAAAATATTCCATACCCTCAACACTCTCTAGTCCCTAATTTATTCACGCGTTAGCCTCCAATTCGCGAAGCTTCCAAGTCTTCTTCTTAATTCTTTTGCTTCTATGGACCGAGTCATTTTGGGCCTGATCCTCGCTTATCGTTGGGCTCATTACACGGAAACAGGAGAAGTGCACAAAGTAGAAGGGGATTCAGAGAAATGACCATTCCCAGAACAGATTTTGGTTACCGTCAAAGGTTCGGGAAAATGAAAATAGTATTACATATATTTTTAAATGTTAAAATGAAAATATAGTTATAATTAAAAGAACTACAAACTTCGAACTATTAAAGAAAATAAATGATTTTAAAACAATGAAACGAATTCATCACAATCAATATTATTCATGAGAATTGTTAATCAAATATATCCCAAGAGGCAAGTTAGCGTGGCTGGAGAAGAAAAAAGAGGCAAGTTTATGTGCTGCATATGTGGAAAATGATCATTAATAAAACTAGATTAGATAAGTCCAAATGACTGAATTGTTGATCAGACTTGTTAATAGCTCGATTTAGATTAAAAAATCGTTCTTTCTAGTTGAGCTATGTTAGATTGGAATTGAACTATCATTGAGTTGGAAATTAAAGTTAGACTGAAAATCATAATGGTTTTCAGAAAACCAGACAGTTTTTTGAGTTGATAAAAAAATGCTGAAAAATATTTAAAAACTTATGAAAAATTGAAAATTGACCCTCTCAAAAAACATTCAATATATTTTTCTGAGTCCTTGTTATCATATGCTCTTATTTAATAGTAAAATTCAAATATTTTGATGTTATTTTAATATCTTGACAACTAAACTTATTATGAGTTTATTGAGATATATATATATATAAAGCATATAATTATTGTTATTAAATTTTTTTATTTAATTATTATATCACCAATTCAACCACCCATGTGACTGGTTAGACCATTGCGATTTGATGTGTGATCTGGCTTTCAAAATATCGATGGAAAATCATAGCATTGAACTATCCTATCTATTTTATTTTGGCCAAAAGCATTGAACTATCTTATCACTAGCAGCTTTTAGGAGATTTAGCAGGTGTTTGTATATATGTCTCATGTATGAAGCACAGCCACCTCAAATCACTTGATGAATTAGCATTGGTGCCGTATCCAATATCAGTAACCTAATTGGGTATGTATCTAAAAAGTATCAAAACATTATTTAAAAAAATCTTCTTTTTTAAAGAAAGAAATATGCATATGATACTGATAGCTCTAAAAGGATTTAAGCCTTTATAATAAGTTACTTTCAATATATTTCATAATAAAAAAAAACCTTACATTTTATTAATTCCCATTTAAAATTCAATAACTTTTCAATTTTATCCCTATTTAATATATATTATACCTTATGAGAATAAAATCAACACAATAATAAATAAATGGTAAAATTATATATTTATATGAAAAATTTGTCCTTTTGCCTTATAGATAAAATAGGGTTAATACAATGATTAGTTCTTACACTTTCTATTCATTTTGATTTTGGTCCTTCAAATTTGAAACCTCTGATTTTGGTCCTTTAAGTTTACTTAGTCCTTGTATTTTTAAAAAGACTTGGTGTCACATTTAACATTATTAAATATACTGACATGTCACTAACTCTGTTAAATATGTTGATTTAGAAGCAAGCGGACTAGTTGAGGTGGCTTTTAAAATATAAAAAAATATAGTTGGCTTAAATCCACTAAAATAATTCCTAAAGAAAAGAGGACCATTAACGATTTGAAAAAAAAAAAAAGGAGAAAGGAATAGGCAGAAATGACCTGGACATTTAAAAAATTTTAAAAAAAAAGTGAAAACAAAATGCATGAACCTATCATTTCAGACAATCATCGCACCATCACAAAAGAAAGGGGTTAAAGCAAAATCCATCGCACTATCACGCCAAAGCCACACACACTCCGCACTAGACTCTATCACTCCAGAGATTAGCATTAGAAGTTCATGCTAGTCGCTTTGTTTGATGCTTTCTACAGGGATGATTGACGGCTTCTAGTAGGAGCTCCTCCTCATACAACAGGATCAAAAGGAATGTGAAAAAATTACAGCAACGAACTAAAATAGAGCACTTGAAGAAGACGATTGAAAAAATGCCCTCTACTTAGTCTACTACTCCAAGAAATCAAAGCAATGCCATGAGAATTGCAAAAATGCATAAAACTTTGCTTACCTTTTTTGTATGCCGTCAAATGCTCATGAAAATGTGATTCCTCCTTCACCGTTGTCAAACGTTTGCCAGTTAGTCCCCCACCTCCGGCGATGGCCAGCTCAACGTTAGCGACTACCAAGTGGGACCTCTTTTGACCTATTCCAACCAATGGTTTTAGCTTTCAACTCTTAGTGTTCGTTTCATTTTGCCGCCTACTCCTTTCTCTTTAATTTTTTTAACTGTTAATGGTCCTCTTTCCTTCAATCAGGAATTATTTTAGTGGGTTCAAGTCAACCATTTTTTTTAATATTTTAAAAACCACCTCCCCTAGTCCACTTGCTTCCCCATCAATATATTTAATAGAGTTAGTGACATTTCAGCATATTCAATAGTGTTAAATATGACACCAAGTCCATTTAAATATACAAGGACTAACGTTTTTAACGAAGCAAACTTAAAGGACCAAAATTAGGGGTTCGAAACTTCATGAAGCATAACCAAAATGAATGGAAAGTGTGAGGATTAATCATTGTATTAATTCTAAAATAAAAAAATTTCTTCTCTCTTCTTATAAATAGAATCAAAAGAATATATGTTCTAGTGTGATGGTTTAACGAGTTTTGTCATCAATCATTGATAAATATATATATATATATATATAAATGCTGCAATTGCAAACAAATTAACGCTAAGTCTTTCTTGCCAATTATGAAATGGAGACAAATTTCCCAAAATTAATGTGAATTAATGTGTTATATTTATATTTTTCCGGTCTTAAATATAAGACCTCTTTTGTAGTGTAAATTATGTTATAAAAGAGGTCTTATATTTAAGACCGGAGGAGTATAACTTAACCTCTCTCTGACTGTGATTTGAAAAGATCTCCCCAACAAGCAATGAGGAGAAGCAGGACTCGCAATGATTAATGATTGGCTATACAAGAATATAGCATACATTACATTATACAAAAATGAACATAAAATGTTATCAATATTATAATCCAGTGGGTGTTCTTAACATTCAAGATGAGACTTTATAACTTTCCATCTCAACTTTCAAATTCTAGTGAGAGATGCTTATATTTGATGTTATTGATATGGTTTGAATAGGTTTTCGATAGAAAGATACCCGTACTTAATTAAAAAAAATTACATTATACTTTATAACCTCTCCAATTGTACAATTTAAACTGTTTAATTCTATTCTTCATTATGTACATGTGACTTTGTGGATTAGTCTTTAATATCGAGATCATACAAATAGAAGTAATGTGCACACAATGGAAATAATGAAGTGGCTGGTCAAAAAAAAAAAAAAAAAAGAAATAATGAAGTGAACGAAAATTTCAAGAGCACATTCTATACTTATCACAAATATGAGGATGGGGTGGTCATTTTACTCTATGCCATCCAAATTGATTTTGTATGATTCCAATTTAATTTAAATTTGTTTATGTATTTTAAATAATTTTTTATTTTAAGATACGGAATTTAAAATAAAAATAATCTTAAAACTAATGTTTCTTTTGAAAAAAATGATTATTAAAACAATTGTGTATTAAAAATTTTAAATGTTAGCTATTGTTCATATTAGATTTTGAATGATATAGATCATATTATAATGATGAGCACCTAGTGGTCATCGTCATGATAAAACTGAATCAGCATCCTAAAAGTTTTTCTTTATTTTTTCCTTAATTTTCTCGTCTTCTTCATCTGCCACATCTCAATCTCTTTTATTTTCTTATTATATAATACTCCTCCGGTCTTAAATATAAAATCTTTTTTGTAATATAATTTACACTACAAAAAGAATATTATATTTAGAAGCGGAGGAGTATGTTATTAGCACGGTATTATACCAATTAAGTCCATAGCATCTTGTTGATATACTCTTAATTTTTGTTCGTTGTGTGAGGACACGTCAATCCAAATTATGTGCTGAGGTATTTTCATTTTGCATGGCTAGACGGAATGATGACCTTGTAAATTCAAAGATGGCATATACCTTATTAATTAGTTGATAACCGAATATTCTTATTCATATCCTATTCAGGCATAAATTTTTCTTATCTTTATTTCTTACATCTCTTGTATAAATTTTATTTTTATCTCTATTTCTTACTTCTCTTGTATAAATTTCAAATGGTAATTGCACATTTAATTCATTTCACCAATTTTGGAATAGAGATTAACAAGTCATGATTTTTATTTAAATGCTTGTAAAAATGGGAAAAAGTAAGGTATTGAGGAGATGCTTAATTCCCAAACTTCAAAGAGTAATGACACATTTTCAGTCCATTTTATCAATTTCTGAATAGAAATTAACAAGTCCGGATTTTAATCAAAGTACTAGGAAAAATGGAGATCAACAATGTTTATTGCAGACGCCTAATTCCTAAAGTTAAGACACTACTAACAAGTTTTGATTTCATCTTACCAAATTTGAAGTAGAAATTTACACAACAACATTTACATGAACATTACTTTGATTTAAGTTATTAATAGCTAAAAAAAATGTATTCAATACCTACACAAAAATTATAAATGACTTATAGTCAAAGCAAAATAGTTAACTTTTTTTTTTTGCATTGCTTTAATTATAAATCATTAATGGCTCAATGATCATTCTTGATTTTGGAATTTTCTACCTATATAGGGATTTGTTAAATTCATGTTCTTTTTCTAGCATTGAACAATTTCCAGTTTTTTGTTTCTGTCTTTTCCCCTTTAATTTATCCTAAACCCCAAACTACTTAATATACATTATCATAATGTTAGTTATTCCTCTAGTTCTATTTATAAGGTACTTCCACATGTTTCATATAGATCAAGAAAAATTTTAAATTTTATTAACTCTCATTTAAAATTTAATAACTTTTTAACTTTATCCATATTTAATATACATCATACCTCATATAAATAAAGTCAACATAATATATGAGAGGTAAAATTGTACATCTATACAAAAATTTCTCTCAGTGCCTTATAAATATGACTAAAAAAAGTCTTCTCTCCCTATCCTATAAATAGGACTAAAAGAGTAAATCCTAAAACTAAAAAGTTCATGATGTTATAGCATATGTTTTTTTGTAGGCCCCACTTGGTGTCATGTTCATGTTAAAATGGTCCATCTTGAAAACTATTTTTGGGACCAAATTGCTCTCCATCTTTGCTCTAATTCCTAACCTCCATTCCTTGAACCACCTTCTGCTCATCCGCAATTACTCCATCTTCCACACATTGATTCCCTATTAAGCTTATGCATCTCTAAATTTATTAAAGCTAGAAATCTCACTATGATTATGAGTTTTCATTTCTTCCATGGATTCCCACCAAATTAATTTAAAAAATACTTCCATTAGATAGAGAAATAACTCAGTCAGGCAAATCAAGCGTCAAACTGAGGATTTCAACTTAAAAAAAGAACAAAACTTCTTTCAATAATTAATTTATTAATCATAGAATTCTGGTTATACAAATTCAAAGCTACACACATTAGGTGATGCAGCTTGTAAGCATCTTCAAAATACATTAGGATTTCACTCTCTCTACATTATAGTGTTATGTGTTCATTTGTAAATCCTTCCTGAATAAACCTGCACCGTAATCCAAAAATTAATTGTGTAAAGTGCATGAAATTTGTCAAGAGCCCAGGTGCAACATATTTTTAGCAAGTGCAACTTCTTTTCGGTTCTATATAGAACAGAAGATTTTCGCACATAGCTAAAAACATGTCGGGCACGGTTGAATAAAAGTTGTATTTGCTAAAGATGAGTCGCACCCAATTAAAAATTTGGCTTCTTGGATCCCTTTATACAATTAATTTTCTTATAATGGACTTTTGACCAGTTTTCACTACAAAATCTGGACTTTCAGCAGCGACCACTTTCAGTGGCGACAAAGGGAGTCGCCGCTGAAAATATGACTTTCAGCGGCGACAATAGTTGTCGCCGCCAAAAGTCAGAGTTATGGCGGCGACTTATTATTGTCGCCGCCGAAAGTGTGCACTACGGCGGCGACAATTTTTAAGTCGCCGCTGAATGTGGTTTTAGCGGCGACTAACTGTCGCCGCTGAATCTTCTTTCAGCGGCGACGGTTTTCTGTCGCCACTGAATGTCACTTTCAGTGGCGACCTTTTGTCGCCGCTGAATCCTCTTTCAGCGGCGACGCTTCCTGTCGCCGCTGAATATAGCTTTCAGCGGCGACATTTTGTCGCCGCTGAATCTTCTTTCAGCGGCGACTCTTTGTGTCGCCGCTGAGCTCACTTTCAGCGGCGACAAATGTCGCCGCTGAAAGTTTTTTACATTTTTTAATCTTTTTTTTTTGTAAAATTTTATATTATAATCTTTTATTTGCGTAATTAAATAACTTTGATAATTAATGTTTTTTATATGTATTTTTGTGTTAGAGAGAGACTAAAAGAAGATAATATGGTGTTTGAGTGAGAAAGGAAGAGGAAGAAAGTTTGGAGTGTGTGTTTAACACACATATCCCATATTCAAATGTTTGAGAGATGGAATAGAAAACATTATGCATGAGAGAGAAATGAGATCGAGGCATACGTGAAAAAGTATGCAAGTTTGATGGGATAAGTAATGAAATATAGAGTGTGTGTGTGTGAGAGGGTGAAGGTGAGAGGTAGATGTAAGTATTATTGGAAGAGAGATAGTCTATATGTGAGAGAGAGAAGGATATTATAATTGAAAGAGATAACATAATTAAATATATGTGAGAGATTATTATAATTAAATTAGTGTGACCATACTTAATTGACATAATAATATTTGATGATGAACATATGTATGGAGGATTGAGAAATAAAATCATTAAAGGAGATAATATAATTAATTAAAAATGTGTGAGAGATATAGATAATAAAATCATGTATATAGTTAATTAAATATTATTACTATTTATATTTTTTAATTTAAAATGTGATTAATTAAATTTTGTAAAACATATACAGTTGCATATTATATATATTTTCTATTGCTCATTGGTTTCAATTAAATTCATTAGCCTGGCTGCTCTTGTTCGTGGTTTCAATTAAATTCATTAGCCTGGCTGGCCACGCTTGTTCGTTTCAGTGTAGAGGTCCTGTGTTCGAATCTGAAAATGCCCAATTTTTACACATTAATTTTTGACTCAAAAAGGTTAAAAAAACCATTTAATGTTACCTGGCTGGTTCGAACAGGGAACCTGGTAATTATAATAGCTAACACTCCCCTGCCACTGAAGCCACGCGTGTTATTTGGCAAGGCTGGCGCATTGTTTTTGATATCTAAAGTTTCTTATTTTGAAACCCAAAACAATTTAACCCACCCTAATTCTTTTACTTTTCCCTCGCTCTCACCAGACCAGCGCCGCGCACGAGTTCATCCCCAAATCCCCTCTCCCTCCAAACGTAGCGCTAGCGGCAGCATCTCACATTTTCATTTCTCACCGATTAGCGAAGACGGCGAAGAGGGACCTCAGACCTGCTTCTCCCCCATCCCCTTTCGTGATTTGCGCAGCGCCGGCGACCCCATTCCGTAGCAGTTGCAACCAAGCTTGCCTCCTAGTCCTTCAATTTGTGCTTGCTGCTGCAGCTCACTATTTGCTCGCCAGTTGCCGGATCGCCGCTACTCTCCAGCTCCGTCACCGTTAGTACAGATCCAGGTAAGTTCGAGCCTCTGAATCTGAAGGTAATAATCTTAAAAAACAAATAGAATGAAACGGAGAGAGTAATTATAGAGGGGAGAGCGTATCCGATTTCATAAAGTTCATATATTTTTCGTGGAATGGGATCCTCATTTTTTCATCGTAAAGAAATTTTGTAAATTTTAAGCAGAAGAATAAATATTGAGTTTATATAATACTACTCCATTCAGAAATATGTGCGTTTGTGTGTAAGCATAGGTCCTGGGCAAGCATAAATCAAGTGATAAGCAGAAATATGTGCGTAGAGAGAAAGAAACAAGACATCGGATGTGATGCCTGGGCAATGATTTTGACGGGTAGAGATAAACAAAGGGCAGAGCAGAGAGCTCAAGGGAACACGATGCTTGAGATTGCCAGTTTGAACCAAAGATATTATAGATGCATAAAATTGGGGTTAATAAATATGGCTGAACTAACATGAGCATCTTTTGCGTCTCGTTAAAGTAGATTTACTTCTGTCTTTTTCTCTGGAGAATTATAATGAACGACCAACGAAATGCAAATTTACAACTAAAAATATATTTAAAACTACTTAGGCATCATTCTCCCTTTTCACTCTTATATTAATTACAGTTTGACTGAACCAATCAGTAACTATTATAATATCATTAATTAGAGGTTTCGTAACTTGTTCAGCTTCCTAAAGTCTCAATGTTTAATTATTGTCTCTGGTAGCAAACAAATTGCAATGCTAATCACAGTCATAACCACCAGGTTTCTGACTTTCATGCCAAAACATGCTCTGCCGAGTTGGTTGTGTTTTTGTAAATGTAGCCAACAATCAGGGATGGAAACTCAATATATATGTAGTATATTATAGGATTCGCCTCTTCTACAATGCATCTACATATTGCCGTACAGTAAATGTGATAATTGAGCATTCGCATCTTTACTGACCTGCCGTTTACACATTAGATATCCATTATTCTTATTTACTCTTGGCTTTTCTTCATATATAAGACAGAAAAACTAGAAAAGCTAACTGTGATCTCTATGAGTAGCAAGATTTTTCATGAGTCAATTGACCAACGAAAAACAAAGCTACCAGAAATACTCTGTATCTAAAGAGATGGATAGATGGATAATGGTGGGGCAATTAGAGATACCCTATATCTGAAAGGATCAACCCACCATGATTTCCCATGTTCAAGTCACAGTCCTCTCATCCTTCACTTCTCGCGTCACTGTTCACTCCAGCCTGATTGCGGCTTGGGACTTTTTAAGTTATATCAAATAGCTTTCACGTACTTTTAATTTTATTTATTTATTTAGAATATAGCAAGTTGAACATCAGACAATGAAACTAGTTATAATAGGTTCTAAATGTATAATCCTCATGCCTTTTATTTTTGCTTTTTTCCCTCGATTTCAGGACAATATGGATATGCATCTCTGTATGGGAAGTTACCAGAGTTTAACTTGAAAAAGAGCAGCTTTCCATTGATTTCGTCTGCTGCTCCATCTGAGAAGCCTTGGGAGGCCATATTTCCCTATTCGACACACTCTCTGCCACAGCTCGACAAGTTGTGCTCGGAGTTTTTGGAGTCCGTGACGGAGAAAAGGACAGCAACTGCAGAATAAATTAACCCGAGGAACTAGGTCTCAGTGGTAAGATATCTGTCATTTTTGTGTGGTACCACCTTCTCCTCTGCCTGTAGAGCCTCAAAGGACAAGGCTTGAAGTTTCGTGGAGCAATATGGTTCATATGACGCACTTGTGGTCCATAATTAGTTGCTGTGTGCAATTTTCATATGGCGCACTTGTGGTTCATATGGCGCACTTGTGCAATTGACAGTAATGAATGCTATATACCCTTTAAGATGTTTTGAAGTCAATGGAGTTTATCTTATCGGCTACGAAAAGAGAAAGAAATGGAAATTATGACCAGTTTAGGGGGGATGTGATGATATTACCCAACTAATTTTCTGTTTTGGTGCATTTCTTTTTGTCGCTGCACCCTTTAATTATTCCCTAGAACCCTTCCTCACGCATACGTATAAGACGCATTGACCTCAAGTGGCGACATGTAAAATGCCACTGTTTAGATTCTTTAGTGTTGTGATTAATAGTATTAGTTATAGGTATATATATTAGGTGTCTTGGGACCTTTGGTTTCCTTCCCATTATAATGTCTGGTCCTTATTATTGTAGGCATATACGGTGGTGCAAGCAAAAAGGATTACTAGCTAGGGCGAGTAGTAAAGCTCTTGTCACTTGTAAGTTAACAGTTTATCATCTTCACCTTGCGTTTGCGTTGACTCTGTGATACTTTGTTAGTTTGGCTTATATACTGCGTTGAAATGAATCAGCTTTTTAGAAGTAAGATACATATATATATCATATATAATTTTCTTTTCTTGGTCAACTCAACCTTATTCATTTCTATTTATTTCTTGCACTTTAATATTTATTGTTTTTCCTTTTCTTACATTAATCTTCAACTTTTGTGAAATAGAAATGGATAAAAGTTGGTTAGATATTAAAGACAGAGGCAACCTAAGATATATTAAAGGAGTAGATGGTTTTCTCGAATGGGCTTTTACTCAGAATGGAGTGACAAGCAAAATACGATGTCCTTGTAAAAAATGCAAAAGGAGTAGATGATTTGATTTGATTTTATCTTATTTCAGTTTCCTTTATTTTATTTTATTTGTTTTCTTGTTTATTATTACCTCTAATTCTTAATATAAAAACTCGTTTGATTTTTATTTTGGTCTTAAATATAAGATCCCAATCTACCATGTGACGTAACCAAAATAAGATAAATATCTCTCAAATAAAAGATCAACCAATGATTAGTCTCTATGCACATATTTTTGCTTTTGTTTGTTTTTGTTAAATTTGTTATTTGAATTTATTTGCATGTGTTTATACTTAATGAGTATGACAGGGAGACACTTTTGTCATTAATTGTATTATTCACAAGCTTGAAACGAGATATGGTTGGACCTATAAAGGTTGCTCTAAATATGGGATGTCACACCTTCTTTTTAGACCATATAACCCTTCAAATAAAACCATTTGGAACCACTTCTTATGGCCTCAAGATAGAAAAATTCAAAATTTAAAATTCATCTCATGTAACCCTAAACAAAGGCCAAAATTTGAAAAATCATAACTAATTTTAGAAAAATCAAAATGAAGTGGTTTCAAGTTTTACTTAAAACTCTTAACATGATCTTTAGAGAAAGAATGTTCTTTGGTACCAACACTTTATCAATCATTCCCAGAATCAATGCAAAGTACCACTTGTTTTACTTAAAGCTGTTCATATGATAAATTTTTAATTTTCTAGAATTTATGCCTAACTTTGGATAGGCATAACTTTTGTACAAAACTCTAGTTTTGATGAAATAACACTTATTTTAAAGATAAAAAATATGATCTAATCTGCCAAGTTTCAACTCAAAATTCAATCATCTTACTAGAATCACATTGGCATGAGTTTGAGACATTTCTAGGGTTATTTTATCCCTTTTTCATCCTTTTTCTTTATGTTCAAGCATCACATTTCCAAAGTTATATTTATTCCATTCACATACCATATGTTCAAGCATCACATTTCCAGTCCAAAGTTATATTTATCAATACTTCCATCCAATTAACTCAGACACCTTGATTAACCTCAACAATAATCATCTAATTAATCCTTAAGTCTCAGACTTAGAATTTTCAACTTCCAACATACCCCCAACATTGAAAAACCATTAATATCAACAATCTAAACCAATTAAAACTCTTATCTATCCTCAATAAATCAAACCCAATCAACAAAATATCACTTTCATCACCACATTATTAAAACTCAACAAATCTCACTCCCAATATCAAACCCTAACCTTGAAGTTCTATATAAATTAAAATCCAACAAAACTAAACCAATTAAATCTCTTATTTAACCCAAATAACTCAAACGAACCTAAAAGATTTGGTCAAAAACTCAAAAATTTCAAAATTCTCAAGAACTCTAAAAACCCCAACTTTCAAAATCTAAGAAAAACTAAGGAAAGAAGGTAGAAAACAAGTTAGAATAACTTACTTGAAGGTTTGGAAGCTCAAAAACATTCCTTAAGGTTGAAAACCACAAACCCTCATAGAGCTCTTTCGCTCCTCCTCCCTTCTCCTTCTGTTTTTCACATTTTTTATGCTTGGTTTTATTAGCATTTTTGCGAGCCTCGGCCAAAAACACAGAAGCCCAATAATTTGAATTCCAGGCACGTTTGCCCACGGCAAATATAACCCTTCACCATGGCAAACTTCACAAAAGCGATCAAGTCTCCCCTCTATGATATTTGCCGTGAACATTGCCACAGCAAAGAACACAGAGAGCATATCCCTTCCCCTTTTTATGCCATGTGTCGTGGCGATCTTCTCCTTCTACCAAGGCAGAAAACACGGAGCCACAAAACGGTCTCACAATCTCTAGCTTACCCATTTTTTCTTATACACTTCAAACAACTATTAACACCTCAAAATCATATTACAATCAAACTTAATTACTCATAAATTCTTAATTAAAAAACCGGATGTTACACTCATCTTCACACAGTAGACGTATTTCACTCATTTCCCTCTAGCACCCACTTCCAGAATATGAAAGTGACGACATTTGCCTATCGGTTTGATGACCTTTACCATTACTTTCGAACACGAAGCTGACAACCTCCACCCAATCTTCACCTCCAAGTAAAGGAACGATGGTGGCCCATTTCTCTTTCTGCAACAATGAGCAAATCTCAGTGGCAAAGTGGCCCATTTCTCTTTCTGCAACAATGAGCAAATCTCAGTGGCAAAGTGGCCCATTTCTCTTTCTGCAACAATGAGCAAATCTCAGTGGCAAAGTGGCCCATTTCTCTTTCTGCAACAATGAGCAAATCTCAGTGGCGAAGTTTGTTGAGAACAAAGCTCCATCTCCAATAATGACGGAATGGTCATGAAAATGGGATTAGTTTTTTTTCCCCTAATTTTTCTTAACATCTGGATTAGATCCAGATAAATTGCCATTTATTTGCTATTGGAGTTGTTCTTTTCAATTCAATTCTTGTATTGTGACTGCCTTGGTGCTAGATTGAGTTTGCAGACGAGAAATTTTTTTCTAATGGTTTATCACGGTGAATGAGTTTAGGCGGAAAGGAGGCTTTTTCTTCCCTTTTATTTGAAGGGGTGTTTAGTAAACTCATATTTTATTTACATATATAAATTAAAAATAATCTAGGCATACCTAACACATTTTAAACCCGACTTCTACTTCCAATTCTATTTCCACTTCCACTTTTAATTCCTCTTTCATTTCCATAAAAACTCTTCAATCATACCAATAATCATTTTTAACGTTATTAAGTTATATCCGCTAATAGAAGGACTTTGACCAAATTTTACCAAATTTGACCAAAATTATAAGACGTAGAACATGGTTTTTCTATTTTAGATTTTTATTTATTTGTCAATTTAGATAATAATTATTTAAAGCAAGTTTTTATATTTTTTAATCTCAAATATGATTTTTTAAGAATAATCATTAAAACCTAAAAAACATAAATTTGTTTTTAATTTTTTTCCCCGTTCTTTTAGTCTCTTCCTGCTGCCAATTCCCTTCGTCCAAAGCCGAGACCCTTCCGTTGGCAACCAAGAAAGGTCCAAAACCCTTCCGTTGGCGGCGACCCCTTTCCCAATTGAAGAGTCGTTGTCTCCCCCATCTCCTCGTTCTTTCTCAGTCCCTCTTCTCTCACAGGTTCTGTTGAGCTTGGAACAATGCTGCGCAGAAATATCCGCTTGAGGAGAGAGTATCTATATAGAAAGAGTTTGGAAGGAAAAGAGCGTTTGCTTTATGAGAAGAAGCGCAAGATAAGAGAAGCTCTTCAAGGTTAGTACTGCTTTTGACCTTTCTTCTTCGAAAATATGTTTGTGTTTGGTTGTTTCAAATTGTGAACCTTTGGATTTTGCTTTCCGTTTTGCAGAAGGGAAACCAATCCCCACTGAGCTTAGAAACGAGGAGGCGGCCCTTCGCCGAGAGATTGACCTCGAGGACGAAAATACAGCTGGTATGCTTCCTTCAATTCTATATTTATCCGCTCCACATCACAAATCTAAGCCCATATGTTTAGCTCTTTTCATTTGGTTAACTTCAGCTGATTTTTTTTTTTTTTCCGGAACTATGTTCTTCATTTCAATAATCTGAACTTTCATGTATACTACTCTGAATCCTTTCTTATGTTACATAATGAAGTAATTACAACCGGTCTCGGTATAATGGGAACTAATGCAAAATGTTCCTATGAGGTAATCAAAATGGGTCTCAATGGGGAACTAACAGCAAAATGTTCATTTGGCTTCAACCCAATTATTGAAAGTTTGAATTGGTTAACGAGGACATTTAATTTGTCATAAGAATTATTTGCACAGCCTTTTAATGTCTAAAGGATGAGTTCTTGTTATAATGCTCTTTACTGCAGTTTGTTTTGTTGCCCTAAGTTGTATATTTTAATGTGGCGTTTGACATGACTTATAAATTGCTGATATTTTTCTTCTTTGTGGTCTATACTCTATAACTCAGTTCCAAGAACTCACATTGATGATGAGTACGCAAGGGCTACGGAAAAAGATCCAAAAATTTTGCTAACCACATCTAGGAATCCAAGTGCTCCTCTTACACAGTTTGTAAAGGTTGCATACTTTGTTTGTGGTCATTTTTTCTTAATTATTCATTGAAAATTAATTTTATTTCAATTTTTTGTGGTTTCAGACAATTTCTGAGCTTCACCGTCACCCTTTTTTCTTTTTTTTGTTGTTGTAGGAATTGAGTATTGTCTTCCCAAATGCACAAAGAATGAATCGAGGTGGTCAGGTTGGTAACATTCCCTTCTTAACCACTATTCTACACTCAAGTGAAGGATGAAGAGTCTTTTATTTGGGCTTTCTTTAGTTAATGCCCTTATGATTCCTATTTTAGATATGGTGGGTCATTTGTAAAAATTTTATTATACTAACATGGTCCTAACGCTTCTTGTCATTGAAGTTCCTTATGACATCAATTCATGGTTTACTGTTAGGCACTGTAGGTAATGCATGACCTTATTGCATATTAGCAATTAACATTGCTTTTTTGCCCTCATTCTGTTGTCTCTAATAATGTACTTAATATCCTTTATACGTACCTAATGCAATTCCTCAGTCAAAGCTCTGATTCTAATGGTCATTTCTTGATACTTTCCTTGCTAATAATAAGTCCTAATCTTGTCCCTTACGTAATTATGATTATGCAACTATACCCCCTCTGCCAAGAGAGTACTAAGACAAAAGGTTATAACTTCTAAAGTTCTAAGAATTGCAGAGGAACTTAGGTATTAAAATCTGAAAGCTGCTTCTCACTAGTACTGTTCAATGGCATTCAAAGTAATGGAAGCAGGTGAAATCACAAGCTGTAGCTTAACGTACAATACTTCTGAACTTGAACCAGAGTAATACTTCTGAAGTTTAGTCCCTTTGCTTTGTATCCATATTCAATTAGCAGAGGCCCACTACCAACCCATTTGCTTCCTTGCGTTGCAGCCAATGTAACTTGGGCCATGTACTTTACCAAGAGCACAATCTTTTCAGTTTCAGGATCAATGTTAAGGCCTTTTGATAATACATCTTTCCTTCTGACTGTAAACCTGTGGACCATCTGTCCCACGGCCTCCTCCACTTGTCCAGCTGCAATGAATTCAACTAATGAGGAGTGGGTCTTGTTAAATGCAGCCACAGATAATACCTCTTCTCTTCTTTTCAGGTTATCTCTGAGATTATAGAGACATGCCGTGCACATGACTTCACAGATGTTGTCTTGGCCCATGAACATCGTGGTGTGCCAGATGGTTTAATTATTAGCCACCTACCATTTGGTCCAACTGCATATTTTGGACTACTCAATGTGGTAAGTGTTTGGTCTTTTGATATTTGTTATTTACTTTAGGAAGAAATATAGTAATTAATTGTTTTCCTATAGGTCACAAGGCACGACATTAAAGATAAGAAAGCTGTTGGCACCATACCTGAGGCCTATCCACATTTGATTCTTGATAACTTCTCAACTAAGGTATAGCATTTTCCGTGTGATACTATATTTCACATATCAATCTAGTTAAAATTTTAGTTGTCTGCGTCGTGGTCTGTTGGTTGCTTCTCTATCAGCTCCTAACACTGTTGCATCTTAATGCCTTCAGGTCCTACACCGTCATGTTTTGATATCTTACTGATTAAGAAAAAAGAAAAGGACCAAAAATCTTAAAAGTAAATGTCATGTTAAATTAACTGATGGAGGATGATGTTGTGTTAAAAATTGACTTGAACATTCTGAAAAGTTGTACGATATGTTATGTGGATGTTTTAATTCAATGCCATTTCATTAATTTCTGGTAATAATAAAAATACAGATCTATTTGCATCACCCTTTTGCTTTTCACATTTTTTGTATTGACTGAATGTGTAACAATTATTTTCTTCTGCCAACTTATGTGAAATTACTTATTATGTTTGGAATTGTAAATTGGCATCATCAGCTAGGGCAAAGGACAGCAAACATTCTGAAGCATCTTTTTCCAGTGCCAAAGCCAGATACGAAGCGCATTATTACTTTTTCCAATCAATCTGATTATATCTCTTTCAGGTTAGTTTAATATTGCTTGCTATGGATGATGTTTGGCTTTTGTTTTATCAATACAACTTCCAAATGCATCACCAATTTGCCATAATGATTACACTCTGTATAGCCCCTCCTTAGCGGAAGTTTTCACAGACCTCTTTATAAGGCAAAATGTACCCCCTGCGGTAAGCCTTCTGACTGTAGGGGATGCAGTTGGCTAAAAGTCTTGGAGGAAAGGAGATATAGATATGGCAGGAATTACCTTTATATTTAAGATTAGACGCATAATTATGAGAATGTTCTTCCACTATGTCTCAATGATCATTCCCATATCACATGAATTTTTGAGCGAAGTCATATTGGGGTTTTGCAGTATTTTGTTCATTCACTATTGCTTAACCTAACTATTGTGGACTGGCGTTTTTTTCCTCGTCCTGTGAAATTACCAGTGTCTTTAACACTTCATATGCACGTGTGTGTGTTTCATTAATGAGTGTCACATACAGGCATCATATATATGAAAAGCATGGGGGGCCTAAATCTGTTGACTTGAAGGAGATTGGACCTCGATTTGAGTTGCGGCTTTATCAGGTCTGACCTTCCTCTCTCTCTAGATTGTTCTGCAATTAAGATTATCCTCAAGAAATTAAATTCTCCAGCAGCCATTCAAGTAGATTTTTGTTTAAGTAACTTGGATGATTCTTCCCCACTTCAGCTCTAGCAGTTTTAATAATCATTTCATTTTGCTTATTGTATTTATACCACTAAGATATTATTTTATTGATTCTTGGGCATCAGCCTAATTAACTAAATAATAGGGTCATAGACTTGTCTGGTTGAAAATTCATCAGTTGAGAGTAGATTTCACTCATATAATGAGAAAAAACCATGAATTTTATACATTTTACCGTAATTGGTGCGCACACCATTAATCTTTAGCACCTTATTTCTGTTTATTGAAACCTGTGTATCCTTGCGCTTTCTATGTCATTAGCCTGCTCTACATAAGTTACATTACTTGGATTTCCTCATGTATGATCATTGCTGAAACTTGTACGAGAGATGGTAGAATTTTAGGGAGAATTACTATGCTGTCCCAAAAAAAAAAAAAAAAAAAAATCAAAGTCTCAAAGGCAAGTAAGAAGTTATCATGCCTTACATTTGAACTTGTCAATATACGCTGCTCTATTATCCTTAGGATTTTTTAGTAATTATATTTCGTTCCGTGGACTTTATATCAATCCCCCTAGATTTTATTGTATCGAGCTGTGCCTTGATTAGCAAGTTACTCATGTTCTTTCAAATTGTTGCAGATAAAGTTGGGAACAGTTGATCAGGATACAGCTCAAACAGAATGGGTCATTAGACCTTACATGAACACAACTAAAAAGCGAAAGTTTCTTGGCGATTGATAAATTTTTGGGTCATTAGACAGAATGGGTCATTAGACCTTACATGATAGCATATCCTTGTACTATTAACGAAATGTTTTATGATTTAAAAGTTAAGTGTTCTAGGCATATTAGTAACTTGCATTTGATAGTGATACGGTATTTTTTGCCTTTTTAGTGATGAAATTGTTCCTTTAGTTCTTTAATTTTATATAAAATTTTATTTTGGTCTTTAAATTTTATTAAATGTTTTTTTTTTGGTCCTCTAGCCATAACATTCATTAATTTCATTGACAAAAAGAATGTTAACGTTAAGATTTTAATTGTTAATAGAATATTTACAAATACTCACATGTTAAGTTTACTTTTTAAAAATAATAACGTAAGTTAAAAAAATAATGTTTTGACAATAATGATATTAGTATTAAAGAATTAAAAATTATTTTAAAAACGTGAAATTTTATATAAAGTTATAGTATGAAAAATATAGTTTCACATATTCACTAAAGAATATGCCCTTTGAAGTGCCAATTAAAAAAAAAAAAAATCCTTGAAGCGGCCATTTTTAAAATAAGAATTTTGGTACCTAAATTTTAGGTAGGTTTTTGGGCTCAATACAAACTAGAGACAGGGTGCTCAATCCACTTATTTTTAATTTATATCATGTTGAGTGGGGTAGATCTAACTCTAGATTTAGAATGTCTTTCCAAATGCCGCAAAGAGAAATCAAATCTCTTTACTTCTTATCTTTGTTTAAGTGCTTGTTTGGATCAGCGATTGAGGCTCTAAAAGCTACTTATTTTTCTGATAAGCCCGTTTGGAAAGTTGGAGGGTGTTTGGCAGAGCTTATAAGTCATCTGACTTGGGCCCAAAAAGCTGAATTGAAACGGACTTTTACATAAACTGATATTTGTAGCTTATGAGAGTCAAATCGGGCTTACCGCTGGAACTGTATATGTAGGTGGGGTCCACCTTCCAATTCTGACCTTTCCTCTTCGTTTATTCCCCTCTGTTAGCCCGTTGCTATTTGAGTACAATTGGCGTAGCTGTTGTTTTTTTTTCCTTCTTTTTTTTAATTTGATTTTGTTTAATTAATTAAAAATTTAAAATTAAGCAGTAAATTGTTTAAATATAATAATCTAAAGAGTTCAGGTTGTGATAAATAGTAGTAAGAATTTACTCTTCTTCTACGTGAATAAAAATTTTTCAATTTTTTATATTTTATTTATTGAAAATTAATATACTTTAAATTATGAAAAATATATGATATTCGTATTAATAATACGTAAAATTCTTATAAGCTCATTTATAAATTTTATTTAACAACAGTGTATTTTAAAAAAATTGTCTTTTTGAGGTATCTCACGTATAAAAGTTGTCTCAAGTTAAAAAAAAATTATATAAAATTTCTCTTGGTAAAAAAAAATTGTATTTTAAAAAAAATATTACTTGGTTGATGCGAAATATTCAACACCAAATGGATATCTAGATCCAATAACAAATTAATTTTAATTCATTATATTATGTAAAATCATTTTTTAATCATGTTTCATTACTTATTAAAACTCATACCCATTTTGGTAATTTTACAAACAAACTTACTTTTACTCAATCATAATCCAAACAACCTTTTACCAATCTTACTTTTACAAACTAGCTTTTCTGAATTCCAATCCAAACACAATTCAGCTTATCCAATTTAGCTTTTACCCAACTTCACTTTTCCATAAGCCAAATAGACAATAAACTGCCTTTCTAATCGCTAATCCAAACGGACCCTAAGTAAAGTTGTCCAGTTCGCCGCTTTTGAGATTAGTAGTAAGAACCACACTTTCTCACTAAAGGAGGGGATTTGAAACCATGGTTTGCCCTCAAACCATGGTTTCATATTTTCATAGACTGTTTGGCTGACATTTTTTTCAAACCATGGTTTGGGTCTCAAAACCATGATTTGAGGTGCTTGCCAAACAGGCCCTAAATATACAGCAAGCCCAAACCTGAAGTAAGACCATTGTCCACCAGCACAACACTCTTGTTGCTAATTTTGTAGTTCTAAAAGTTATTTGGGAAAAAAAGCATTGTAAGCTGAAAGCCAATAACAATGTTATAGGGACTTTTTTGCTCTATTTGAAAATAAGCATTTATTATTATTTTTTAATTTAAATTTTTTGTATGAATTTAAAATAAGCATTTGTTATTTTTTTATTTAAAATAATTGCTGTTAATTTGTAAAAGGATTTTCCCCCTTCATTTGTTAGGTAAGTGGGTGGGTCTATAGATCTAGATAATGACAATGAAAAAAGAAGTTTGCATTGCATGTGGCACTCTAATCTTATTTATGATACATCTAATATTATGATTTTTTTTTAACATCCTAATGTTATTTGTAATGCATCTAACATTGCAATCTTAAACAAGATTAAGGTGCTATATATGATTTGATAATAATATTAGGACTTGATGAATGCACTGGAAAAATAATATCATGATCGTAAATCTACCATAAATAAGATGAGGCCGTTAGATGCTACTAGAAAATAATATCATAATGTTAGATGCTACTTTATCCTATTAAAAAAATACTTATAAAAAAAGCCTCCTCCCATTTGAAGCAAACCTCTCATATTCACACACACATCGAAAGACACACACACACACGCACACACATATATAGAGAGAGAGAGGCACACAACCTTATTTTCCTCGTTCACTAGTCGACTATCCTTTATTTAATGCGTAAGAAAACAAAAATAAAAAATAAAAAATAAAAATCACAAAAACAACAGTAATTTCTTTCTTTCTTTTCTTTTTGGTGTACACAAGAAGACATTTCTTTTTAAATAAGGATACACATTAATGCACATGAAATAATATTGTTTAATTTCCCCTCAATTTTGTCTTGTGGGTTCATTATCCATGAACTCTTTTGCCTTGTGATAGGCTTCCTTCAAATACTTCCTAAACCTCGCCAAATCCAATCTCACATTTTGCTCCTTCAAATAAATTTTCATTCCGCTTGACCAAGATTTTCCCTTCAAGAATCCAATAGGGTCCTTGATTATCATATCTTCCTTCCCATATCTTTCTAGGAGACTACTCTCTGCAGCCGTAATCCTATACTCTATATATTCCAATCCCTTTGCCCTAGCTGCATTCCCAAAACATGCCTCAGCCACCCACTCTGTTCCGAGTGGTACTACCTGGATGAACGTTGCTCCCGACCGGAGAAACAATAAATGGGTTAGGGCTGCACCGTGAATGCCAATCATTGCATGACTTGAATTAATGAGTGCAAAAGATTGGTGTAATGGAGTTGTAGGTGTTGGTTCAAACACAATGACATCAAAACCTACTTTTTCCAATTCTAATTTGACTTGTTTCATGTTTAACAACACACGTCCGCTTCCATATGGCCGGTTCATAAGCACAACACGTGGCCGTTGAGGTCTACTGGGGATAATAAGAGAATGATCATTATTATTTGTCCTAAAAGCTTCGCCTAAGAATTCGTGAAAATGATCTAATGATTTTGAGTTGGGCATTCGATCTTGATTTATGGCTAGAAATCCATGGGATATGAGGCCAAGAGTGGCTGAGGGAAAACAATGAAGGGAAGTATCATTTTCTAAGACAATAATCTGGTGCTTGCTAATTTTCTGCAACAAAGTTATGTATTTTCTAACCCACCAATCACGAGCTTTTGAGATAACAAGCACAACGTCTTGATTTTGATTGAAAATAGAATTGACGGTGATGAAAAGAGGGATGAATCCATCACTCATCTCATGAAAGAAGTTTCCAGTGTACCCTCCCGCACTAAATACTAAAGCCGGTGAGACATGGGTGACATGGCAAATCGGGATTGGTTGGCTTGAAGTTGTGATGGTGACTTCCTTGATTCGTGACATGGTGAAATTTTCCCACTTTCTAGGATAAGGGCGAATTTTCTCAACCGTTGAATGGGTGGCCAATGGATGGTTGATGAAGAAAGTGGAGATAGTGGGGTCCAACACAGTTGGGACATGAATGGAGCAAATGTCATAGAAATAACGAGAACGATCGCATGTGATTGCTTTGGCAATAGGAGGCGGCAACGGAGGTGGGTCCCGCAGCTCTTGCTTGATCACCGTCGGTCCCATTGGGATCCCTATTTTTGACGCTCCTGATTCTGCATTTACTTAATTTATGATTAATAATTAGGCCATATTAATGATAGTAAATTATGATTATTTAAAGAAAGAGATAAAATAAATAATAAATGTTCATGCAAAATTTAATTATGATTATTTAAAGAAAGAGATAAAATAAATAATAAATATTCATGCGAAATTTTTTATTAATTGTTTATTTCACCAGTGATGTGCTTAAGAAATTCAAAGTCGATATATACGAATATATATACCATGTAATTCTTTTTGAATTAATATAAGAATATAATAATGTCAAGTACATATATGGAATCATGATTATATTTTTTTAAAAAAAATGGAAAAGACAATAAAATGAATTAATTTCTCTTTCTAATCAAGCTCAGCTGCTCATATAAAAAATGTGTACAATTATTCATTTCAAAGTCAAATATATGATGGCTCTGAATCTTGAAGCTTCTGAATTCAGTTAAGCCATCCCCAGTTTTAGACCCAAAAAATCCTTGCCGTCTTTTTGGCCAAAACTTTGACTAATATGCACTAGTTACATAATGACACACACATCTATAAAATATACACAAGCATAAATTGAAAGGATAATACTTTCTCTAATTCTAATTATAAAACTTTATTTATAGACTATAAACAAAATCTTATAATTAAGACCAGAGATAGTATAATTCTAGGCAATACCCACAGGATGTGTGTGTGTATTTCACCTTCACCCATATTATGATCTAAATTATAATTTAAAAATTATTATACTATCTCCGGTTATGAATATAACAACTAGTTAAAAAATAAGTTTTTGTTTTAAATATAAGACTTACTTCGCATTTTTTATTTTATTTCCTAAACCAGTAATCACGTCAATTGGTTGTATACACTACTGATCAATTCAGACAACAGGGATAGTTTTCATATAGAGAGATTTTTTTTTAAAATCAACATATATTTTTTTATAAATAATTGACTGTGCTAAATTTCAAATTTATGAATCAATTATCTAGCTTCCAGCAAAAAAAATTAAAAAGAATTAATTATCTAACTCATATATTCAAAATCAAAAGATATATATACTCCTTCGATTCTAAATGTTGAAGCTAATTAATTAGCTAGGGATTTAGCTTTGATACTAATTATAAGACCTTAATCATTCTATCATATTTATGATTTTTTAAAATTATTTTGTCTAACTTATAAACTGATATATATATATATATGCAGGGATATATATTTTAAGGAGGTCGCATCATATTTATTAGAATTATAACTTATAAGTACTTTATTTAATTTTTTTAAACTATTGAAATTAATTAAATTAAATAGGTCTATATACACACAGACAACATACAATAACATGATTGAAGAGATTTCACATGTGCCATATTCGTTGCCTCTAAAGGTGGCAATGATGATGGGTCCCTACTGTACTAAGAGTTAATTTAATTTCAAAGTGTGAAGAAAAAAAAAGTATTTGCAATTGTAAAGCTGACACGTGTTACCAAATTTTGAAGACTGAGCTAAAGCATACTTTTGTGTTTGTGACGTTAAACGTGCATTTACGCAACATTTCACATCCTAATTTCTTTTGTCAAAATGAGAGCAGACAGGAAATAAATTAGGGTTAAGATATCAATCTCAAAAAGAGATTGGGATACAAATCTTCCTGTATTCCATTCGGGATATTAGATATCATAAAATTTTTTAACATAATATAAAAATACACATGAAATTTTTACAATTGTACAAAAATATCATGATCACTAAATGATCAATGTTAGCTGACGTAGTCATAACATTTTTGCATTATTATAAAAACTTGATGTATATTTTTATACTTAAAAAATATTTACGATACTAAATGTTTATCGTAAAATATATCATGAGTAGATTTACATCTTAACCCAATAAATTATGCTAACATGCTCAATATTGTAAAAGGAAAAAAAAAGGAAAATTAGATTAGTTCTTACCAAAAAAATATATGGAGGTTGGAAATGACAGTTCAAAGATATTGAAATTAATGACGATGTCGTGTGGTGTAGTGAATGCTTACCACGACTTGTATTGCCAGCTTGAGAATGATGTGCTTGACTCAGTCTGATAGGCCTCACCGTGGACGGCGGCGAGTAATTCATCTCCAACACTAAAACAAACACGAACGCCGCCGCAAGGCACCCGACTGCGATGCCGGCCGTTCCCGGATTCTTCTTCTTCACCATCCTAAAAGAACTTAAAAGAAATTCCGATCCTTATTCAAATTATTTACTATCGATATCGACCAAACAAAAGTGCATGATACGAAACCTATATGAAGTACGTAGTATACCTGATCAGATTGGAATGGAATAAGTTGAATGAATGGATAGATCAATCAATCTCTTTTGAAGGATTCTCAGAAAACTTTAGTTTTCTGAGACCATTTCTGGGTTGAAGAAACTTGAAACATATGTGAGAGAGAGAGAGAGAGAGAGAGAGAGAGAGAGAGAGAGAGTTGAGGTTGGAGGCAAAGGAAGGCGAGCCGTTCTTTTGTTTTTCTGTGCTTAATCTTCCATCTCAATATAATGCCTGCTCGTCAATTAATACGATTCTATTCATATACCATTACCAATTAATAATAAATGAAAAGGTAAGAGAAATTTTAACCCAACTTGAAACTAAGCCCTTAAATTTAAATTTTTTTTTATACCCACTTCCCATACCATCTCATAGTTAGGAAGTTAAGTCCTTTTTTTTTTAAAATAGTACTCCCTCCGTTCCTTATTATAAGAGACATTTGATGCTTATGGCATGTTCCTATATATAAGAGACACTTACAAGTTGTCTCTATTTTTTTGTGTTGATTTACTATTTTATCCATATTTATTATCTCCAACTCACACTTTCTCTCCCTTCCACTTCTCTTTCTTTGAATAATTTAATTGTTCTCTCTCATACTCTCTCTCCTTATTAATGAGGGCATTTTTGGAAAAAAATTATATTTTTTACACATTAATTGTTCTTAACTAATTTTAACTATTTTTTTGATCAACGTATTTCGGTTATTTGTCTCTTATAATAAGGAACGGAGGGAGTAATTTACTACTATATTTAGAGCTGAGAAAATGGATTGGCCCGACTCATTTGAAGACTGGATTCGTGATTTGGAATCTCAAGAGGCAAATTAGACTTAAAAAAACTAGCATTCTAAGACTTTAAATCAAATAGGCTGGCCTAGCAGGTAGCAATTTCATTTTCAACTAATCTGAATATTAATATCATTATTTTATTATTTCTTTTTTTTACCCAAAAAAAACTTCAGAATAATAGAAGCAAAATACTCACACCCATTCATAATAACCCCGAGATGAAATGGGGATTGTGGTTTCAAACTCGGGATTAAACAATTATAAATAGAGGAACAATTTCTTTTTACTAAAATGAGATTAATAATTATTCTCCTGCAACTCTCTCTCTCTCTCTCTCAATTTATTTTTCTCCTGCAAAACTTGAGAGAATTAACACGTGCAAGAATCGGAGCGTGTGCATGTGTGCATGAAAACACATGATTTCATTTGAACTCTTAATCCAACTTAACTAATTTTTGAACTTTTAATCAAATCTTGGGATGGGGTATTGTGTATAAGTATGAAGACTAGAAATTAATAGTTGTAGAGCGCTAATCAAAATTTAAATGCTAATAATCTGATTTGTGATTGTGATTAGCAACAATTTAATGAAATTTTGGTTAGGCAAAAAATAAAATCTGTATTAGTCCTATTCGTCTTTCAAATAAATGCATGCCTATGGTAGTGTTTCAATTTCTTTCTTTTTTTATCTTTTGCCAACAAAGAAATTCATTAAAAAGTAAGACATTTTGTTCTATGTTTTTCATTTTCTACCTATTCGCAGCATCATGGCTTCCTCTCAATTTTTTTGAAAAAGGAAAAATTTAAGAAATTGATAAATCATATCTATTGCTGGGTGTAAACATTGCTAATTTGCTGATGATGTTTGTGTTTATAACTTAATGTGAATAATTTTATATATTTTTTTTTTAGGAGTTTTATTGTCTTATGCCCGTTTGTTTGAAAATATGCGAAAAATAATGACTTTTCCCTGAACGGGCCTAAAGCCCGCGGGAGGGATTGAGCCCACGAGTTCAAGGGCCTGGCTTTATTGTAGGGGTATTTTTTGAACAGGTCTAAATGGACTAGTCCTGCAACGTCAAGTAAACCTGTTGTTTTAGTACTATCTGTATTAGATCTTATTTAATTACAAGATTTTTTTAACTTAATCATATGTATAAGGGGGGAGAAAAAACAAAGCAGTTAAAATTATCTGATTTTCTTGATCTTATAAGAAGCTGCAATATATAATTAACATCCGAGAATTACACAGTTTATTGAAGTTTTTGGCCTTTATCCTTAAGTCATAAATATATTCCTTTCAAGAAAGAGTAAGGTTGTAATTATAATACTCCTCCGGTGCTTAATATAAGACTCATTTAACTAATTTGATTAGATTAAGAAATTTAGGTAAGTTAGTTAATTATAAGAAATATGACACGTTTTTCCTAAAATACCATAATCATCTTTCTTAATACCCTCGCTCTCTCTTCTATTTGATTATGGTTGAGGAAGCATCCATAGGGGTAATTTAAGAAAAATTGATAAATACGAGAAATATGTCTTATATTTAGGATCAAAACCAACTCAACAATTGGATCCTATATTAAGGACCGGAGGAGTAGTATATTTGTAAAAATAAAATAATTTTAATAAATATTTCATAGATTTTCTTATAAATAGGAGTGTTCAGCTTTGTTTCGGCCCAACTTCCTATCCGTATCTCAATCATTTTGGGACGGGGACAATCTTGCCTCAAAAGTTTTTGGAACGGGACGAAAGCGAATGAGACAAAATTGTTTCAAAACGGGACGGGATGAGATGCAGGACGAAAGTGTCCCATCCTGATCTCATACTAATATATTATCTTTATTTTTAATTGTCATAAACTTATTTTATTTATCATTGTAATAGTATTTTAATAATGATATTTATCAATTGTTATTTTTTTTATTTATTTATAAGTCGTTTCATATGGGTTGCATGATATTCTATGTAGTGAAAATTTCAAGTTTGTTTACTTTTTGTCCCTTAATATTACAAAAAATAATTTTTCTTTGCCATTGCTTCTGCATTTTTATCTATTTTCTTCATATAATTTTCAAATTAAAAATATAAAAAAAGAAAAAGATGAGAAGTTCTTGTCTTATCCTAGTTATATCCTGTCCCAATGTTATTGGGACAAGATGGGACATAGAATGAAAAAACGGTTCCATCCCAATTATCGAGACAGGGTTGTCTTTGTTCTCTCCCGATTCGTCCCATGAATACCCATACTTATAAATAGGGCTTGAGATATTAAAAAGTATTATTATAGTTACACTATTTTACAATTTTTTTTTATCTTACATTGAATTGATATTGATTGCCGCTAATTAAAAACCAAGTGAATTGTTGTCAATGACGTTTTTTTTAATTATTGATTTTTCAATTGTGAGTTCACCTTGTGGGATTTCATACTTAATTTCCAAGATTTCCAGATTCCAACAGTTACTACTAACTTGCCCAATGCCCGTTCTTCTCTTATGGTAAATCTCTAATGAAACCTATTTGATTTTCTGATTATAACCAAACAGGATTTATAAATAATTAAGATGCTGATTTGATAATCCGATGAATACTTAGAGGGGTTAAGGGCATTAGGCACCACAAAATTTATTTGGGTGTAAAAATATACATGAAGTTTTTAAAAGCAGGCATCTAGCACCACACTATTAATATCCATTAATTTACCATTAGTGGGGCCCATAAACAAAGTTTTAAGATACATTTTTAACAATAAAATTTACATCAAAGGACACTGAGTACCATAAAGTTTACTTAGGTATAAAAATATACATAAACTTTCTAAGAAGGGAAAAATAACAAAATTTATTAACGCGCATAAACGTTAGTTAACTTACTCTTTTAGATCCTACCAAATATCATGTTTTCTTTCCACTCATTTTCACTTCCTCCTCTCCTTAGTATAATGGACTAAATTGAAAAAATTAAAGAAGTAAAACAATTACTTAATTATAACATATATTAGAAGATCTCCTTAAAATATTTATATGCTTAGATTATATATTGGTTATAGGCCAAGAAAATTAATTTGGAGAAAAATGATAACTATAATACTTTAAACTAATTTATTAAATTTTTTTAATCTCCTCAAATTAGTCAACTATGTCCTATATTAAGAGCTAGAGGTAGTACTTGGGTTCAAGTAATGAACCTCATATCCTATAAAGGAAAGACATCGTCTTGAGTAATGCATATAAAAGACTTGAAAGCTGAGAAAACGACATGATAAAGAAAGAGTATGTTGACTATCCTGAGAGAAAGATGGATGAACTTCAAAGTTGGAAAGGATGAAGAGAAAATATGACAATTGGTGGGACTCAATGGATATTTATAGGAGTTGATAAATTTTGTTATTTTTTCCTATTTTAGAAAATCTATGTATATTTTTACATGCAAGTAAACTTTATAATATCTAGTATCCCTTGATATAAGCTTTGTGGTTAAAAATGCACCTTAAAATTGACTTCATGGATCCCACTAATGGTAAACTAACAGACATTAACAGCATAGTGCCAAATGCACCTTTTTGACAACTTCATATATATTTTTGCATCCAAATAAACTTTATGATGTCCAGTACCCCTTATGGTAAATTTTGTTATTAAATTGCACCTTAATCCCAGTTAAAATTATTTTTTTTGCCATCATTTAAAATTATTTAGGAAAAAATAATCTTTTAGTCGTTGTACTTTTGACTCACTTATAATTCAGTCTCTTAAGTTTAACTCGGTAAAACTTAGTCCCTATACTTTTGATTTGGCTATAACTCGATGCCTAATCTTTCAATAATTTATAAGTTGAATTATTTTACATGGCAGAAAAATATCATTAATATCATTAAAAAAAATTGAATATTTGGCTTTTAAATTCCAACTCAGCATTGAAATAATAATAATAAAAGAAACGTAAGCTCATCAAATTGCTTCTTCTCCCCTTCACAGTCACACCGTGAACCTTAAACACCATCTGACATCTACTTCTCACATCTGCAGAAGCATAGACATTAAAAGAACAGTTTCTCAAGCACTCCCGTTCACATTCTTTCTTGCTTATGTTCATATTAACATTTACTAAAGATTTTTGGGTTCAAAACCAGGTAGGCAGAGGAACTCTTGAAGTACGCATAGTTGTAAGAGTCACAGTTGCCATAGGCCCCACATGAACCATGCATATCACAACATTTGGACCATACCGGTATCGATTCCATTGTTTCTTATTATAATCTGATATCAACACTTGAAATAAAGATGCAGATTCAGTGGGATTAAGGATGAAGAGAGCCACATGAAGATATTAGCTAGGTGAGAAGGTGATTGAGAAGATTGGTCCACAAATGAATCATGAAGATGTTGTGTGTGCATTGCGTAGTGCACAATCTAGATTTTTAATAATCTCTACTGAGGGTGGTTTGGAGGTTAGAATGGAGATGAGCCAATGAGTGACTCATGGTGGAGCCAAATTTCATATGGATACATTTTATTTTTTTTAATTATTAGTTATTTAAATATGTATGAGCACTTATAAATTTACTTGTAGACTCACTAGGAAAAAAAACAGTGTTTTGTAGCAGTTATTTCACAGCAGTACAAAATAACTGTTACTAAATAAAGAACTTTCAGCGGTTAATTAAAAAAAGCCACTACAAATATGTAACGGTTTGACTCTGACATTTATGTTTGTAGTAGGTTTAAGTGTGTTAGTCGTAGTTAAAATGACACCGCTACAATATCATGATGCAAAAATTTGGTGGCCCATGGCAGGAACAATTGTAGCTGTATTTTGTAGTGGTTGGGGAGTAAATAACCGCAACTAAAATTATTCGGTATAAATTTGGGACGGTTGCGTAGCAACCACTGCAAAATTTTCATGACTTTAATGGTGTCTCAAAAATCACCGCAAACTCTATAGCCACAAGTGCAGGAGCTTGTCAGAACCGCTGCAATGCAACACTATTGCCGCGGTTAATCACTGCAAAAGCAATTCTAACGAACCGCTAAATTTTAGAGGTTCGTCAAGACTGCTGCATAAACCGCGGCAATTGCCGCGGTTTATGCTAGGGAGGCTCCTTATATATCTACTTGTTTCGAGTCTCCCCTGTGTTAGTATCTATACTGATAAATTTTGAGTTCAATTTTACTCTGAAGATCTTTTCAGGTTAGTATTTTTAGTATGAGCTAATTAAAATTTTGTATATGATATTTATTTAATCAAGAATGCATTTTTTATGGATAATTAAGAATGCATTTTATATTGTTGTTTAGAAGTTATCTGTTTTCATTTGAATATGTTTATTTATTTATGTTAGTATTTTTAACTGTGACTGTATAATTAATTTGTTTTTAATTTTGTGTAGTTGTAGATGTAGTGAATATATTAATTGAATGGGTTATATTGATTGTTGATATAATGTTAATTGTAATTAATTTGTTATATATAAACATTGTTACGTGCTTTTTTAGAAACACAATATATAAGCTTTTTAGTAAAGGCTATCATTTATTTATTAATTTTTTATAACTGTTGATATTTGTTTTTTATATGTGAATGTAATAGTTTATACATTTATTTTATAGACGTTTAATTATTTTAGTATTGATTTGAATAATTGTTTAACATTAAGTATTTATAAATAATTTGATTTCATTGTACTTTGCAAAATTGATTTGTAGTTATAATAATTACTCATATAAAATTTGTAATAATTTATTTGTTACATAGCAGAAGGATATTCAAGGGATGAGGTCCTCAATTTTTGCTCAGGTACTTTCACTACAAAAAAACAGCTGATTAGCGACGGAATTTGCGACGGAAACAAATTCCGTCGCTAATTACTGACGGAATTTGCGACAGAAACAAATTCCGTCGCTAATTTCTGACGGAATTGCGACAGAAATTCGGCCGCTAATTTTTTCGACGGATTAGCGACATAATTTTTCCGTCGCTAATATTAGAGACGGAATTTCTGTTCGTCGCTAAATTCTGTCGCTAATCTGTTGGAAAATCCGTCAGTAAATATTTAGCGACGGAATTTTTTCCGTCGAAAATTTCCGTCGCTAATTCCATCGCTAAATTGTTTGTCACAGAAGTTTTTGTCACTAATTCCGTCGCTAATTCTATTCCGTCTCAATTTCGTCGCTAATCCGTCACTAATTTTAAATTTCGTTATTTTAAATTATAATCTTACAAAAATTATATTATAACAATTAAGAATATAATGATTTAAAAACATTTTTAATTATAAAATAAATTGATATACTTATGGAGTTGGTGTTAATGAAGATATCGTCATCATTCATGTCATCATTATGTATATACTGAAAATAGAAAGATAATTACTTAGAAAACTTATTTATATTTTGTTAAAATAAATTCCTCTTGATTATTAATAATAATTAAAAAATACAATAAGATTATTAATAAATTTTTTATACAAAATGATATAAGAAAGAAATAATTTTATCATATGTAAAATATATTGAAATATATAATATGTGATAGAAATTCAAAACGATTTAATAAATTTATATGAATGCAAATTAATATTGAAGTGAATTTTGAATTTCAATCATTAAACAATAAAATTTAATCACGATATAATTAATACCTATGATAGATTGATTTTGGTCTTAATAAAAAAAACAAATGGTATATATAAAAAATTTTAAGAAAATCAAATTTGATGATATCGAGACATCCTCAAACCATCCGCCTCAAGTTGATGATTGCCCTCAACATGCTTCATCCATAGCAAGCATTATGTTCCGTCCTGTTGGTAAACCTGTTGGAGGATGTGAAAATATAAAACTTACTCTAAGGGGAAAATTGTAGGCATATAGACGTGTTGATAAATTATAGCGGAGTTGATCTTTTCATTCAGTAAGATAATCATTAAATTTTCATATTTACCTTTCAAACTTTGACACATCAGGTAATATTATTCATTATATACCCATTTTTCTACAGAGAGGTTAGAAGTCATCTGAAGCGTTAGATGCGAAGTCGCACGAACACATCTGTAGAGGTGGACAAACGAGTCCATAGGAAATTTCCTGGTTGGTTTGCATGCCGAATAGCAAATGACAATATCTCCTACCCGTCTAATCTTTTTATTCTCGTAGTTGGTCCGATTGATCATGCACACAAGTTTACAGCATACAATGTCAATGGATTTAAGTTTTGCATAGTTGCACATGATCAAGATTTGCTTACCCAAAATTGTGGAGTTTTGGCACCTTTGAAACTAGGAGTTTGTGCAAGCAACAACGATAACAATATGACTTTTGGGGGTGTCTCATATTAAAAGAAACTGGTAGACATTATTGAATTAAATTATAATGGCTCTCTTATTGTAACTCTATTCAAGTGTTCCTGGACAAACACCACAACTTCATGTGGTATCACAACTGATGAATTGCTTTAGAGGCACATCAAATTTATTATATAGTGATGAGATCAACTATGAAAGTGAGCTGTTCTAACCAACTAACTTGGATAATTATTTTCCTAATGGAGATAAGAATTTACCCCTTCTCAGGTGTATATTATTCAGCTTAAATTTTTATTAACTACATTTCTTATATATATTTAGAATAAATTTATTTTTGTTCTTTCTCTTTATTTATTTTTTTAGGGATGATGATGAAGAATGAAATGTTCAAGAATCTTTATATGTATATGTGATTTTTTTAGCATAAATATAAATATATTTTAGCTAAAATATAGGTATATGAAATTTTCTTTATTGTAATTTTTTAAAAAAAAGGGGCTATAAGGATATTTGCAGCCGTTTATCCAAACCGCGGCAAATATATAGCACAAAACCATTGCAAATGTTTTAATTTGCAGCAGTTTTCATAAGAACTACTGCAAAAATTTAAATTTGCAGCAATTCTTTAGAATTGCTACAAAAACCGCTACAGATTTAAAACATTTGCAGTGGGTATAAGCAAAACGACTACAAATTTAAAATTTTTGCAGCAGTCGAAACCGTTACAAAATTCATGTTTTTTGTATAAATACCTCCTAACTCACCTATCATTTGCTCTCTTCCTTTCCTCTTTTCCTTTCGTCTTTCCTCTTTTTATTTCACTTTCATTTTTGTTTCAATCATTTCATCAGAGGTAAATGTTGAATATTAATTTATTATTTATCTTCTTCTTTATCTATATTAATTTAATCCATTTTTCTAGCTCTTTTTTTTTTCTTCTTTGCAGATTCATACCACAAGACTCACATTCCTATCTTATGTGTTCAACATTAACTGCTCAATTCATATAATATCTATTTACAAATTATTTATTACAGACTAAAACAATTTTTATAACTGATACTAACACATCAACATGTAAATTTCTAACAAAATATACAAATTACATAAAGTATGTACATATTATATTTTTAAACTAGTCATATATTTTTTTAAATGCTTAATAAATAAAAATCAAATTATTCAAAAGAAAAAATAATTAAAAATATAAATAAAACAGAAAATATTGTGACACAAATTTTTTTCATTAGAAATATAATTGAACCGCTGCAAAATTTTCTATAATTTATTTTGTAGCGATTTGAAACTCCAGCAAGTTTAATTTAAATTAAAAAAATTTGTAGCAGTTACAAATAATTGCTGCAAATTTTAAATCATCAAGCGTTTGCAGCGGTTTCTTATAATTGCTACAAAAGTGAAACATTTATTTTTTTTGCCAAAATTTTCAATTTTTTGGAACTAACCACTGCAAATTTAAAAATAAACCGCTACAAATAATCGTACTTTCTAAACACATTTGTAGCGGTTCTAACATGATTTTGTAGCAGTTCTAACAACCACTGCAAAATTTTGCAGCAATGTTGACCATATTTCTAGCGGTTTTTAATAACCGGGACAAATTATATTTGCCACACCCTTTTTAATAATAGTTTTTAAAACCGCTGCAAACGCAACAAAAATGGCTGTTACGAAGTACTTTTTTGTGTGATGAATATGGAAGCTTGTTATTTTGTTATTGTTTGTTATTAAAATATGCATATTGATACTTGTGAATTCACCTCTATTTCAAACTGGATCATATAGATATAAGCAACGTGAACAAGTTTTATTCTTTTAAAATTATGGGAGGTTTTATAGTGTCATTATCCTTCTTGCATAATCCCAAAGTTTCATAATGTCATTATATTTGCATCATATTTATTAAATATGGGAAAAATTATGAATAGATAACAAATAAGAAAATTTTTATTTTGTGGTATCCGCTCTTCTTATTTGCAAATTTTGATGGAAAAAAAAGGGGAGATATGTATAAAAGCTCCACCTTGTCTTCCAGGAAAATTGAGATCAATTAACATGAATTATCTTGGAACATGCAATATTGTGTAAAATCCTAATTCCTTGTGTTTTGTCTATTTGTAAATATTTTGCTACGATCTAGATTTTGGAATATGTGGAGGACCCATCTTACAAGCAGCTTAAATTTTCCATCTTCTGTATTTGTATGTATATAATATATCCATCTTATGAAATGAGTTGGCATTTTCACATCCAAAAAAAAAAAAACTTATGCCCCTTGTTTTAGCTATGCAAGAGGTTTGTTTTAGTTTTCATTATGAGATTTCAATCCACTTTATTATCAACTTTATAATTTTTTTTAAATACCTTGATTAATTGCACATAATAAGAAGATTGACATCAAAGAGTAATTACCATGCTCATTATTAAAAAGAGTATTTTACAGAAATGAATCCACATTTGTTACAAATAAATAATTGAATTAAGTTTTTAATATATGCACATTAATTGTATAACATGTTATTTCACATCTGTCGAAAAGTACAAGTTATTTATGGAATTTTCTGGTAAATAAGTTTATTACCCGAGACCTATTCGTAATTTTCCATTAAGCATGTTATCCTCATTGTATGATCTGTATCTGACATTTTTTATAACGTTTCTAAGAAAAAGACCTAAGAATAATTTTGAGTAAAACAGTATTGATTTTTTAATTTATTATATTTTTATAAAATAACTAAGAAAATTATATTAATTTTTATTTAATTTCCGAATATATTCGTTTCTATATTGTATGTTTTTTAAATTGTTTTATACATATGAGTTGATAATGAATATGTTAATAAAAATATTAAAAATATCCTCAAGTGTTATTGCACATATATTTATTGGGAAAAAAGGTAGATATTTAAATTACACACTTTAACGTATTTTTTCCAATAAAATCAAAACAAGTCTTTTTTTTTTTAATACATATCATCTAATCAACTCTTATTATAAATATTTCTAACTTATTTTCAATGTAAAATCCACTTGTTTTTGTAAAAGAAATACACTTGCCTTAATTTGATTAGAAACACATAGCCAAATTATGTATTTAAGCACTCAGACTTTTCCTACTGATTTCCCATGACATCGGTGAGATATTTGACATTTATTATTACTTCAATAAAATATTTTAGTTAACTCAGTATTTAAATAACTTTAATTTATCATATACTGCACACCATGATATAATTATTCGTCTTGTTATAGTATATAAACCATAAAAATTTAGAATATAAACTATTGTATGACCAATAACCTGGTATACCTTAGATCCACTAAATTAAAACATTAAAATTTTTTGAGTAAAAATTATTTTTGAAAAAAATAAATAAAAATTTGAGTCATATAATAAAATATTAAGTCATTTTAGATTTTTATTATAATTAAAGATTAAGAAGGCATCAATCATAAGATATAAATAATATTTTAAATTGAAGACCAAAAGCATTTACGAACAGACATGACTTACTTTTTCTTTTTTTTGTGGTCAACCGAACATAACTCTTTTTCATCTACGCAACAATGCACCATTTATAATAGGCATAACCAAAGGCAAAGTTTTATTCTTGTGAGTGGGGTATCACTTAGTTTCTAAAACCACAATGAAAAGTTGAAAACAAATATTGCGATATAATGCTTTAAATATTCACTGGACACCAATTGCTCGGCCTGAATTTAGTGAAGTCAATTTTCAGTAGAGATAATGGTTTGTCTCGCTTAATCAGGACAGATTATTTATGTTCATACGAGATTAGCTTATGGTTTGGAACGAAAAATTCTTTAAAAAGAATTTTAATTAAGTCTGCTTCTGTACATATTAGAGTATTTCATCACATGTCCTTCCTTTGGGATATCATTTCATAATTGAAATATACCTCTCCTCAAAGAAATATGTTGTTCAAATTTGTGTTCGCATTTTTGATCGCATTCAGCTATTTGGGCTTCAAGTGAACCAGTTCTGTTGTCTTCTACTACTATTTCATTTAGACTATAATTTGTTCTTAGTTTAAATTATCCTCTTGTAAATTTTTCATTGAACTTTTACTAAAAACTCAATGAGCACGCAAACTCATTAAGTGCATTGGTGCTACATTTAGTATTGTAACGAACATATTAGTGACCTACATTTATATGTGCATAATGGTGCTAATTTAACTAGATCTTTATATTCTGGGTCCTATTTAGTTGGTAATCCATTTAGATTGGGCCTAAATGAAGAAATCTTGGGTCAACTGATCATCCCACTTACAATATGAATGGATTTGAGGGTAGAACTGAAATCTAATTCTACTTTGCTTAAATTTAAGAAAAAATGACCCAAAAAAATACCGGTTGAATTTCAAAATAATAAATAGGTCATATTTACTATTTTATAATGGTTTTGATTATTTTTGTAATGGTTTTGACATGTCAAAGTCTATCAAAATCACATATTTGTTATTTTGAAATTCAACAGGTTTTTTTTGGTCATATTCTCAAAATTTAATGCAATTTTTCTAAAAACATACACATGTACACAAACATATAAGCCTTAGACTTGAGTCTAGAATCTCATTCAAATATGATAGATAGTGTTATCACTAGGCGGGGCGTCCTTCCCCTGGTCTCCTCTTCCTAATCTCTTTTCAACTAAGTTGATTAGCCAAGGTTACAAGGCAGGTTTGGAGCAAGCCAATGCACTCCAAACACACTATAAAATTTTAACAAAGTTTAAAGCAATTAATCCAATGTTAAATTTCAGGTCAAAAAAAAAATCCAATGTTAAATTGGGATTACGTTGTAAAAATGTCCATAAAAATATTCAGCAAGAAGGTAATAGTGTGGTCCATAACTAAAGTCGAGAAAACAAGCAAGCTCGTTTAGGACCGAAAATTGTGAGTCTAGACTTGAAATTTTTCCATTCAAATGATAAAAGAGCTTCAAAAGGATGGTCCTGTAGGGCTGAGGCCCTTGCTGGGCCGGCCCATTTAGGCTTTTTAAAAAAATTTCTTCCTTTTTTAAATTTTTTTATATAATGCCAACATTTTTTATTTTTTTGCATTGTTAATGAATTTTAAATATTTAGTTATTATTATCATTTTGAAATTAAATTTCATAAAATGGTTTGATTTCAATTAAATTTTGGAGAGAAAAAAAGGTTGATTTGGACTTTAGTAATGATTTGATTTATATTATATAGGTTGATATTTTTAAACTATATGTATTTGATGAGAAAGTATTATTATAGTTATATAACTCGTAATTCTATAATTTGAATTAAAAATTTACGAGTTTCAACAATAATGTATCTCAAACTAAAATAAAATAATAACTGGATTGCAAAATTTAAAAGTAAAATTTCTATAAAAAGGAAAAACTTAAAATTTTTGTTACTAAAAAAGTGCATGCTCATAAAGAAGAGAAATTGATTTGATTATAGTGTTTTTCTATTACATATTTACACTGTTGATAAAACTTTTGAATGTTGTTATCTTGTTGATAGATATTTCAGACATTTTTAGATGTTGATCGATGTTTAGATATGACGATGTAGGATTGGTCTATTTTAGCCCGCAACTCTGTAAGATTTCCAGTACTATCCTCAACTTAAATACTACAAAATTTTACTCATCAATCCTAAAAATTGATGCAAAAATTCCCAATCTATAATGGAGAACAGACGTCCATTAAGTAAAGGTTAAGGGTCTCATACAAGGCACCAGATGTAAATGGGTTAAAGATAAAAATAATAATATTCATAAAGTAGTATACCAAGGTGCCATTTCACACACATCAAACCTTCAAAATGGAGCAAAAATCCCTCATCCATAACAAAGAAACATGTTAGCAAACATTGACAGGCAGTGTTACAAAGATTGAAATTGTATTTGACTCAAAGTGCAAACACGAATAGAATAGCCAGCAAAAACCATAGAATAGTTTGCTTTGTCACATGTCATAACCATATAAACACATTTTGATTCGAAATATATCTACAAGCTAATGGAATTCGACTCCCTCGTTTTCTAACCTCTTCCTTCTACATCGACCTAATTGAAGGGTTTGACACCATAAAAACGAGAGTTAGGGGGCGAGTTTAGTGATAGAGAGCGGGGGTGTGTTTCAACTGACTTGGCTGGCAAGAAAAAACAGAGTCGAAAGTTGGGCTGGTAGCTTCAAGATAAGTTTAAATTGAAGTGTGTTTATATGACAATGTCATGCGACATTAAAAGAAAGTTGGGCTCAAAGTTTCTACCATCCATAACAAAATTGAGAACATGTTTTTTGTAATATCCTAAACTGAGTCTACAAGTACAAGAAATAACTTAAAAGGGGTAAGTTGCAAGACTCTTTTTGGCAAGAGTTTTAGAAATTTCCTAAAAGGATAGAAGAATTTTCAAAGACCAAATTACAAAGTGATAGTTTTCTGAGACCAAGGGATAAGAAAGGTAGAGATTATGATCAAGTCCCAGTGGCAAAGTATGAGAAATTGAAATGATTATGGGCCAGAAGTCATGTTATCGACTTCCATGAGATGATTCCTAAGGTTAAATCCTTGCAAGGACCAAATTGTAATTTTGAAAAGTTTCGAGTCAAAAAGAGTCCTTATGGAAAATATGCCTGAAATTTCAGAAAAATCCTAAAAAAATGCGAAATGAGTGTCAAGGCCCATCTGAAGTTTAAAATAACCAAAATACCCCCATAATGAATTTAAGAAATTTTTAGAAATTCGGCTAATAATGGGAACTTTGACTAATTAGAAGAAATTAGTCAAAATCAATTATTTTAATTATATGGAGGCCTCAAATAATCATAAAAAAATGAAAAAAATTAGTTTGGTAATTATAGAAGATTATAAAATTATTTCTAACCCTTAAAAGTGAAGAGGTTGGCTTTAAAAATATTTAAAGCAGAATTTTTACCAAAAAGGGGTTATCCAGAAAATTTTTAAAACAGGTGTCTACAAGTTGAGCTTTAGTCTGAGAAAAATTAAAAAATTTTCCTATAATAAAAGAGGATTAATGAAGTAGAAGGACAAATTTACAAAATCAAGAAACATCAAAAAGCATTTGATCAAAAATAAGGTAGAATAAAATAAATTGATGTTTTCCTTTTAGACACACAAACCTTAAAGACACTTTTACTTAGTTATTGTCATCATTTAAAGTCATATATAATAAGAGAGGGCGTATAATAATAGGGTAAGGATATCAGAACACATGTCAATGCTATCGAGGAAATCAAGACCTGAAAAAGTACCTAATATAGTGTAATATTTTAAGATTGATTTGAATAAATTTTTTCCTATTTTATTTCCCTATTTCTAGATAAAACCACATGGGAACATGGAAATGAAGACACATGGCAATAGTAATCTCTTCTAACTTCAATGGCAAAATAAAGTCTTTGAACTTACATGGAGGCTTTGAAAAGATGACACATAGCTATTGTAGTTTTGTACAAGATTGATGGCAAAGTATAAAGGGTTGATTTGAGAGACACCATAAATACCCCCAATTTGCACAAAGATTTTGGTCAAAATGGAGAAGAGAGGAGGATGAAATTTTGACCTAAGAAGAAGAGGAAGAGGAAAAAAAACCATGCAAGACTTGTTTCAAGATAAGGTAATGTTATGAATTTTGAAATTGTTTGTTATCCTTTGTATTGTTGAACTTGGCCATGGTTTTGTTGATTTTTGAAAGCATTAAACTCTAAGACGAGATGCTGTCCAATATCGATTAACTTACGGAAAGAATTTATTGAAGTTAGATTAGTGATTAAGAGGAAGAAAAGAGTAGAAATCAAGTGGTTTTGTAATGAAATTGGAAAGAATCCTGCTTTCTCTTGACACTGTGCGATTTTCAGCCATAGCTAGGGTTGGTTTAGGACTGCAATTTGATAACTTTGATACTTCCAATGTGTTTAGAATGAAAAATTATGTAGGGTACAACTAAGACAATAAGTTTGGAAGTATTCAAATTAAAAACAAAATTTTCGCCTTAAAACCCTATATGTTTTGGCCAAGACTTGTTCATGGGGAAAAATTGGATTTTGTTAATTTTGAGCTCAGAGTCCAAAAGTTAGAAGCTAATGTTGTTAAGGAGAGCAAAATATGAATATTACTTGTTTAGGGCCATATGACATCAAGGAAGATGAAAGGGAAAGGTTAGTCAAGAAACTTCAAAGGTTGGCTGCAAAGGGAGCAAGAGAAAGAATGTGATAAGTTAAAGGTAGTAAACGATACCCTACTCTTATGCGTTTGGTATTTGCTTGCATATATGATATGCTTATTATGTTTATTTGATTTTATGAACTCATGCGTTGTGTATGTAATAATATTTGAAGCATGCCATAGACTTATGTAATTTATGATTAATGCATGATAGTTTTTGAACATATCATGATGTTATGAAAATATTAAGTTTGCAAGCAAGTTATAAATATCAAGCTATGCCATGTATGTTTAGGTGGTACTTTTTTACTACTGAGATTCTTCCAAATCTCACCCTTCCTTATCCAATCATAATAGGTATAAAGATCATGAGAGAATAATGCATGAGGTAAAGCAAGAAGATAATTGAAGGAATGCATATGTTATGTCAGGTAATAACTCTCCTTATATAGGATGATTGTATGACCATGCCTATCAATTACATGTAATGATGAATGATGATGTTGGCATGTAAAGATGAGTATGATAAAGCATAAGAATGATTTATGAAATATTGAAACAGTTAAATGTATGTAAAAAGATGTTTATTACATAATAATCTCAAGTAAAAAGGATGAACATTCCAACAATGAGTAATGAAATTGGGACGGAGCAAAAGTGAGGCAAATAAATAATTCTGTCCTTGAAATTTAATGAGGGACTAGTACACATCCCAATTTCAAATTGAGCGGTAGATCACCAAAAGTGAATGTATGTGCCAAAAGATATGATTTTTCAAAACTACGACAGAAAAGCTATAAAGTACTGTTCGTTTGACCAAATAAACAGTATTACTTCACATATTTTTCTGTATTAAATGAGCAAGTAAATGACTCAAAGAGTATTTTTTTTCCTATAGAAAATTAAAAGACTTTTAAATGAACAATTGAATTACCTCAATACATTTTTTTATAATTAGTTATAAATTTTTAAAAGTAGAATAAAAATCTAAAATTACCAAATGAATAGTAACTCGAGAATTAAAATGAAAGATTTTAATGTATAAGCTTAATTCATGATTCGTCTAAATTGTAATGCTTCAAATGCGTACTCAAACGGGTGAAATGACAAATGTTTGATGCTTCCATTAAGTGAAATAAAATTTTAGTCTTCCACTTATGGTCAATGTTTGCCAATGTGTGCTTATATATTGGGTTAGGAATTTTTGCACTATATCTAAAGGTTGATAGCTAAAATCGCACTATATTGTAGTGGTTTTGGGTAATTTTGCTCTCAATCCATTTAGACCTAACGTAGCATATATAATATGTACAGGATAGGGTGTTTAATCACATGCCTTTCCTCTGGGATTTCATTTCAAAATAGAAAACTATTCCTCTTCAAAGAAAGATGCTCTTATTCCAGTTTGTCATCTTGTTTCTAATCGCCTTTCTGCCAGCTGGGCGTCAAACGAATCAGTTTTGTTATTTGCTACTACTATTTCTTTAGATTATAGGGTTAATATAATATTTGGTTCCTTATATTTGTCCTCATTTTGATTTTGGTCCCTCTAGTTTCAAACCATTGGTTTTGGTCCTTTTGGGGCAAAATGATCTGAATTTTTATTGGATTATTAGGACCAATGTTTTAAATAAAAAAGAAACTTGAAGGACCAAAACCTATAATTTAAAACTTGAAGGATTAAAACCAAAATGAGGGAAAATTTAAGGGACTTAAGTTTGTATTAACCCTATATTATAATATATACTTAGTGTGAATTAGGACTGTGCAAAAACCCAGTGGCCCGGTTCAGTCCAGTCCGACCTGAAGTGGTCTGATCTGGTCCAGTCAAGTCCAGTCCAAATAAACTATATAATGAAGTTATACTAGACTGGACCAGACTGGTTAGTTAAGTTGGACTAGGTTTCAGACCAAATGATCAAACCACCTGGATTGGTCCAGTGCAGTCTAGGTGAATTTTTTTATTTTTCAATAATTTAGATGTTACCTTTTTTTAATGTTTTTAGAGATTTTTATGTATTTATGATGAAGTCCTAATATTTTAGGATGAGTTTCATATGATTATAGGTATTTTTATTGTCTTAAATTGTATTTATCATGTGGAAATCTTGCTTCCCATAAAGGAAAAAAATTTGAAAAAGAAAAAAGAAAAGAAAATTGGAGACCTGGACAGCCTAGACCAGTCCACTAGTCTAGTGGACTAAATCCAGTCCAACCCGATCTCAGGTCACCACTGGACTGAACCAAACCACAGATAGTCAAACTCTGCCTGACCAAAAATCAAACCAAACTTCCGATTGGGTTATGGTCTGGTCTAATCTATCCGTTGTGTAGTCCTAGTTTGAATTACCTTTTTGTAAATTTTTGAAAGGGACCTTTCTTCATTGGCCCACTTGAGGGGTTTGACTCCATAAAAGAGAGCGTTAGGGGGCAAATTTGGTAACTGGTGAGTGAGAGTGGGCAGGTTTGAACTAACTTGAGCAATAAAGAACAGAGAGTCGGGTGGCATCAAGGTAGTTTTCAAATTGAAGTGTGTTTCTGTCACACTAGTAATGTGACAAAATAAAAGGTGGTGCCTAATGTTTTTGCTATTCAGGACAAGACTGAACACATTTTTCCACTTTTTTCAATCTTTCTAACTCCTCGGGTACATAAGGGGAAAGAGGTGGAAGGAAAATTTTATTGAACTCAATCTAAAAATTTGAAAAAGTGGGGTTAAAAAATTTTTTTACTCCTTTATTTTATAATTTCTCTTTATCCAAATTTTATAAACCCATTTTTGTTTTTTCTTTTTTTTTTTTAAATCAAGTTTAATAAAATTTTTCCTTGCTCTCCTCCAAGTCCCTCATATAGAGTTAATGTCAATATTTCCCAATGAGCGCCTAGATTACAGGCTGGGAATATTTGCACTGCGTCTTAATATTGATAGCTGAAATTACATGATAGTGTAGCATTTTTTGGATATTTTTGCTCTCAATTCATCTACATCTAGCGGAGCATATGGGACCCACAGCCCCTTTTTTTTTTTTGGTCAAGACCCACAGCCCTTATTTAACAATCGTATCATTGTGGATTGAAAATTTTTGCATCGCTTTTTGGAAATAATGGGCAAATTTGCACCATACTTGAATTTAGAATGCCAACAACTCTTTACATAATATACATAATACTTTCATATTTTATGGGTATCTTGGCACATTCGGCCATTAAATTAATGAATTAATAACGAACAAATTAAATCAAATAATATAACAACTATATCATCTTGGTATTTTGCTACCATGTTTAATGTGATTGACAAATATTGACAATTATTTTACATTAAGATGCACAAGAATACCTATCTCATTATGTCACCACTTAATTTAGAAGGACAATATCTCCTATAATAATATACTAAAATAAAAAAAATACACTTTTAATTAGGCTAGCAATCAAATACCATCTCCCTCTTTGTGCATGAACATCTTGGCCTTTTTATATCCTTCTTGTAAATACTCTCTAAACCTAATCAAATCTAATGTTACATTTTGGTCCAACAAATATATGTTCATTAACTCTGGTGGCCAGCCACCTTTTTGTAAAGCAGTGGGATCTCTTACCATCAAACTGTCCTTCCCATATTTTTTGGCCAAGCTACTCTCTTCCGGCTTGATCTTGTACTCCATGTACTCCAACTTTATCCCCTTTGCTACCCTCCCAAAGAATGTCTGTGCCACCCATTCAAGCCCGATCGGAACTATTTGCATCAATATCGATCCGGGCCTGAGGAACACCGAGTGTGTAAGTGCGGCGCCATGAAGGCCGATCATAGCATGGCTTGAACTAACAAGTGCGTAGGACTCACGTAATGATGTATTCTTGTTAGGTTCAAAAAGAACCACATCAAAACCTACTTCTGTCATGATCCGTATTGCTTCTCTTTTGTTTAGCATTGCTCGTGTGATGGCACCTTTCCGGCTCGCGAACAAGAGTCGTGGTCGAGTGGTCAAATTCTTCAGTGACAAGGTTTGGCTATGGTGGTGGCTTTTGAAGGCTTCACAGAAGACATCACGAAAATGCATGTATGTTTTTGAGTTTGGTATCAAAGTTGGGTTTATTTCCATGAAACCATGTGAAATGAGGCCTACATGAGCCGAAGGGAAACAATGTGTTATGTTCTCATTTTTAAGAGTAATAATTGGCTGCTTCGTGAATACTTTCAATATATCTGCGTACCTGGGGGCCCACCAATCAGGACCCTCCGTTATCACAATCACAAAATCTTCACCGTTGGCAAAAACTGTATTAACGGTGATGAACAAAGGGACAAATCCATCATTAAAAGCATGCCAAAAGTTTTTCATGTACCCTGCGAGAGAGAATACCAAGGCTGGCACATTGTGTTGGACGTGGCATGGTGGGCTTATTGGGCCTGAGATGATAGTGATATTCTTGACCCTTGGCATCAAGAACTGATCAAATTTTCTTGGGCTGGGCTTGATCTTCTCCACGATATTGGGCCTATTGGATCTCTCAGAATCCATGACAAAGAAAGTAGAGGTAGTGGGGTCCAAAACGGTGGGCCCATTAATGCTGCAGAAATCATAACAGTGCGCGGTGCGATCACATTTAATTTGGGAGGCAATCGGAGGGCGTGAGGACGGCCGTAGAAGTGGGTCCGGCTTCATTTCACCATGTGCCTCTTCTGAGTGCACAGTTGAAAAAGAAAATTATATAAAATAAAATAAAGTATATTTGGCAAAAAAAAAAATGAATTGTAAATAATATTCTTACTTGAAATCTATATATAGTTGAATAATAATTTAAGAAATATTCTTACCTTGAAAACGATAAGAAAAAAATTGGAAAAAAAATTAATTTTTCTGTTTTTATAGTTTTAACTCAATTACAACTCAATACTTAAATTTTGATTTGATGCAACTCAACTTTTATAGTTTTGACTCAATTATCACTCAGTGTTCGAACTTTGACTTGTTATGACTTAGTTCCTATAATTTAACCCTTTAACATATTAATCCCGATAGTTTAGAAAATAAGTTATATATTTTATGAAACTTAAACTCTAGAATTTTAAATAGCTAAAAATATCAAGACTGAGTTACACAGCAAGTTAAATTCAGGCATTAAGTTTCAGCTAATTCAAAATTATTGGAACTAAATTTTATCAAGTTAAATTTCAAGGACTAAATCAAAATAAAGTCAAAATTATAAGAAACAAAAGATTAATTTTCTTTTAAATTAATAATTATTATTATTTTGTGGCAATAGAAATATTTGTCCTCTGTTTCGGCACTACTAGTCCTCCTATTATGCAAAACCTAATTAATTGATTTAAATAAATTAATAGTATTAGTTAAATTAGTTAATATGTTTTTTTTAAATATCCTAAGCATCTTCTTTAATTCCTTTCATCAGTCTCCTACTTAATCCGTTGTCGATGGGATATCAATAGGCTTAATTTAAGAAAAAATTAATAAACATGTAAAATAGATCTTATATATAAAACCAATATTAACCCTTCAATTAAGTTCTACATTAAAGATCGGAGGAGATTATCTTTTGAAAATCTGATTCTCAAGAGAAAGCTAAGAAATACAAATTGAAATCCTTATAAAACCTTAAAGAACTAAGAAATACAAATTGAAATCCAAGATTTCTGTGGATAATCAAATCGTCAGATTTTGCAACTGAAACTAATGTTGATGAGAGATGAGAGATGAGAGATCAGAAAACAAAAGAAGGCATAGATACATGCATATACATACCTGGGGAAGACTGGTTTGTTAGAGTAGTTTCAGAATGATTAGGCGAAAGTGATAATCTGAGAATGGGATGACCAGAAGAAGAAGAAGAAGAAAGGTTGATCTGTGCAGTGATGAGAATTGAGATCAACGACAGAAGACCCACCAGTGTTAACTTTGTAACTGAACATAATGATCCCCTCTTCATCTTCTGATCATAATAACTCATTTCAAAACATACGCCCTTCACACACACTCATTTTATATAAATGTCAAAAAGTGAGATTCGTTGCTTGCAGTTTCAATATTGATCTTTCAACTTCCAGATGTAAATAAGCATACATGGGGCGCCACCTGGCTTAATATTTATATCATTTTATGTAATACGATTAAACCAAAATAATTAATTAAATTTTATTAAAAAAAATTATCAAAAAGGCTAGCAAATCTACGTTGTTCACTAGTCAACTGTCCGGTCCGCTATTAATGACTCTAGATTTTTGCTTCATTATTTAAAACTTGGCCCCAGAATGAAAAATAAAACAGAGACGTGAGGCCTAACATGTTAATAAACTTTCCATATATAATTTTCGATGAAGTAAATATCACAATAAAGGAAACAATGATTTCTTTTTTCTGGGTGTACAAGAAGAAAAATAAATTTAATAACAACACACATTGATGCACATGAAATGATATTGTTGTTTGCCAGTCAATTTTGTCTCGTGTGTTCATTATTCATAAACTCTTTTGCCTCGTTTTCGATTCTTTGATAAACCTAACCAAAGCCAATCTCATCACATTTTGCTCCCTCAAAGTTCAAATAAATTTTCATTCCACTTGACAAGAATCCAATAGGGTCCTTGATTGTTATGTCTTCCTTCTCATTCTTTCTGGAAGACTACTCTCTTCGGCCCCTAATAATCCTGTACCGTAGAAGTCACAAAATGCTGCGGTCAGCGGTGAAGTCATTTTACCATTAATGGTCTTCTAAAAAATTTACTATCCCTTATCTATCCTTTCTCTTTCTTCTCTCTCACGCCTCTTCCCCGTTATATCTCGGACCAAGGGCGTCTCTGCTTATGATCATCATTTGGATCTTTCTTCAAAAACATGCTTCAAAAACAAGCTTCAGTGTAATTAACTAAAATGTTTTTAAATATATTTAATATTATATGCATATAATATAAATATGTATTAATTAAATTTTAATATCTTTTTTAGTTATTTTACATTTAAACTTACTTTTTAATTAAACATCCAAACAAGTTTCAGCTTTTTTAACTGACTTTTTATAAATACTAATCCAAACATAAATTATATTACATTAACTGATTTTTACTCTAACTTAAGTTTCTGAAAGCCAGTTGTAATAAAAGTCAGTTTTATCACTGTCAATCCAAACACACCCCAAATAAATACTTCTTCTCTTGCATATTTTCTCTCTATCAAATTGAACAATTTTTAATTACGAAATTTGGAAAGCTTAGATGATTTTATATTTACATGGATAATAACTATTTCTTTACTTGATGGTACTTCTGTAGCTTCGTCTACTCATTTACATGATAGCACCGTTAATCTTGCATATGCCAAATGGTTTCAACAAGATCAATGATCTCTTCCCTTTCTAAACCCTTACTTAGGTGGGTGATTTAAAAAAAAAAAAAAAGATAACTAGATCCATGTGGCTTTCTCTTGATTCGCATGCCAGACTCTTAACATTTACATGATCAACTCACTAATCTTAAGAAAGGGTGTGAATCTATTTTAGAATACTATAAAAAAAAGTTATGATGATTTATGAACCATTGAGCACTAAACGCAAAACTATTGATAAATCTTATCAATGTTCTTAATGGACTTGGTTCAAATTTTGAGCTAATTGTTGCTTTCCTTACCACCTGAACTGGAGTCTTAACTCCTAAGGAAATACTAAGTTACTTGTAGATTCATGAGGCTAGACTTTCATCTCTTCATTCTCCCTCTGAAATTAATGCTAATTTAAATGCAAGAGCTAATGTATCCAATTAATTCCAAAGCCTTCTGTAGGCTTGCAAAGTGAGACGATGATATGGATGTTTGGTAGATATAGAGGATCTAGAGGTTGCCTCTACAGAGGTCGTGGTTTTGGCATTGGAGGATATGGTATGTTTGATGAAGAAGGGTATTTTGACACAAGTGCTACCAATCACGTGACCTCAGATATGTCCAACTTTAATCTTCATTCTAATCCATATAGAGGGAGTTGTGCTCAAGTATAAAACAGTAATGGTTCCCTTATGCTTATAGTAAATCAAGGTTCAAGCCACCATCCTATTTTTTCCCGATCTCTTACATGTTCTAATTGTTTCCAAGAATTTGTTTTCCATTACTCGTTTCTACCTTGATAATTCTATTTATTTTAAACTTTGCTCTTCTTACTTTCTCATGAAGGATCTTTAAACAAAAGAAGTTCTTCTTCATGGGCCAACTAAGAATTTTCTCTACCCATATCCTCTCCAATCTCCTCAAGCTAGTTTTGGAATCAAAACATCTATCGATCAGTGGCATGCTAGACATAAACATCGAGCTTATCAAATTGTGTGTAGAGTGCTTTCTCAGTATTCTCTTCCTAACTTTCCTTCAAATTTAGCATCTTGTTTAGCATGTAATAAAATCAAAGAGTCATGTCCTTCCCCATCCCTCATCTCCCCATAATTCTCCCCACCTCCTTTCTCTTGTTTTTAATGATGTTTGGGACCTTACTTCTTTTCAAATCTTTATTTGAGTTTTGTTATTATGTCTCCTTTGTAGATGACTTACCAAATTTACTTGGTTTTAAAGTAAATTTTGATGTTTCTCATGCCTTTTTACTTTTCCAGGAGCAAGTTAAAAATCTATTTAATATTTTTTAAACTAATGGTGGTGGAGAATTCTAAGCTTTACGTAATATTCTTCAATCTTATGGTATAATTGATCACATCACTTGTCCATATTCTTACCCTCAAAATAGCTTTTTCGATTGCAAACATGAATACTTGCACTTCTTAATCATGTGTCTTTGCCATAACAATCCTGGGCACATGCAGAGAGTTTACTTAATTAATCAATTACCTTCTGCTACTCTTAATAATAAATCTTCTTTTTGAATTCTTATTTAATTGATCTCCAGATTATTCATTTTTAAAGTGTTTGGGTGTTCTTGTTAGCCTTATTTGCATGCTTTGGGGGTATGCATGGAGTCAGCATATCCGATGCGCCCACTTGAGCCTGTAAAAAACTTGCCTGGCCTGGTCTAAAAATATGCTGCCCAAACAAAAATGGGCAACTTCGGCCTGGGCTGATTTGCGAACAGGGTATGCTACCCTACCCATTTAACCCTACCCGAAAAAATATGATATACATTACTTTTTTTTACTAAAAAATGTGTTATAATAATAATATGCAGTGTAATATTATTTTTAGTCATTATCCCCTTTTATTTTAGTCAAAAAATTGGGAAAATTAGAGAGAGAGAAAGGACCACAATGAAATGATACTTATTGAAATGATTTTATAATGTAAAAGAATAACCTCATTAATAAGTTGGATACTAGTCCCGGTGATTGTTACGTCATTTACATAAGTAAGTAAGAAAACTATACCAGATTGAGAATGTTTCTAAAATAAAGCATAATCATGCTTACTTTGTTGAAAACAACCTTTAATGAGGGACTGAGTGAGCGTCTCATTCCATTGTCTAGAGGTTTGCTACAAGCCATATAAAGACTTTTCAAGTTTACAGACCTTAAAACGATCAGATTTATGCTCAAAACTTTGAGGTATAGTCATGTAGACTTCTTCATGTAAATCTCTCTACAAGAAAGCATTATCTACATCTATTTGATGTATAAACCAGTTATTAATAGCAGCTAATTTGAGAATAGTTCTAATAATAACAATCTTTACTACCGAAGAAAATGTCTCATAAAAATCAATCCCTTCCTTTTGGCTATAGTCTTTAGCAACTAGTCTAGCCTTAAATCTATCCAATTTCCCATCAGACTTGCATTTTACTTTATATACCCATTTACAACCTATTGGTTTCTTTCCTTTGGGCAAGTTCACTATCTTCCAAGTCTTGTTAGCCTCTAAGGCCTTAATTTCATTCTGCGTGACCTCCACCTACCTGGGATCCTTAGAGGCTTGATCATAATTGTCTAGTTCTACTTCTCCATCAATGGCAGACAAAAAAAAACCTATATTATTTAGTTAAATCATTATAAACAACACAATCCAGAGAAGAGACATTACTATTAGTGTGCTGATTATCAGTGTGAGGCAAGTAATCACAAACATAATCCCTAGTCCATGTGGGAGGCTGCCTATTTCTAGACGGCCTAGGAGCCTGTCAATAATTGTGTTTGTTAACATTTTCAATTTGTTGATTATTACCATTTTCTTGTATCTTGTCTTGGCCATTAATATTTAGATCAGGTAGCGATTCTGTCACTCTAAAGGGTTGACCATCATAATCAATAATAAAGGAGTCAATTCTAGGTACATTGACTCCCCCTTGATCCAAAGTATTAATATCTCGAAAGGGGAATTTGTTTTCTAGAAAGGTGGCATGTCTAGTGACTACAAGAGACTTATTTTTAATGTTATACAAAAGATAACCCTTTTGAGTAGTGGGATAGCTAAGAAAAACACAAGGTTCAGCTCTAGGTTGTAACTTATCACTACATGTCAAGTTCACAATGAAAGCAAGACAACCAAATACCCTTAGATGTCCTAAATTAGGAGATTTCTTGTACAATAGCTCATACAAAGTCACAAAACCCAAACTTTTAGAAGGTGTTCTGTTTATCAAGTAAGTAGCTGTCCTAACCCCTTCTTCCCAAAATTTTATAGGCATTGGAGACTGAATCATGATGCTTCTAGTTACATTTAATAGGTGCCTATGTTTTCTCTCTACAATTCCATTCTGTTGTGGGGTAACAGGACAAGATCTTTGATGAATGATGCCTTTACTATTAAAGAATTGATGCAATTGTGTATTAACAAACTCTAAGCCATGATCAATTCTGACATATTTAATTTTGCAAAAAAATTGATTTTCAAAATAGGCAACAAAGGTCTTTATAAACTTTTCAGCATTAGATTTATAGTGCATTAAGAAAATGTTGCCCTTGAGTAATCATCAACTACAGTCAAAAAAATATCTATATCCTTGATGTGTTGGTGTCCTATACGGGGCCCCAAACAACTGAAAGCAAGCAAAAGACTTAGAATTGCTAGGGACAAAAGTAACTGAGGCTACTTAGCCTGAACACATATTTCACATTTGTCATTATTAGAAATACAATCTAGAAATTTCACATTATTTAAATGTTTCATAACATCTAAGGAAACATGCCCAAGTCTAGAATGACAAAGAGAAAAATTTACAGTATTCACAATTTTAGCTTTGTTGATAAAGTTCAAACAATCAGATTTACTTTCTCTTCTCAGTAAGTGTAAACTTCTACTGAGTCTACCAATCCCTCTGATGATTCCATTGAACATGTTTTGCAACACACAAATAGTAGGAAAGAAAGAAGCTACAAAAAAGCTGTCTAGAGTAAGTTTGGCTATAGAGATCAAATTATAATAGAATGCTTTTGCATATAGAACATTCTTTAGGAAAATTGTTCTAGTCACTCTAACTTCCCCTATGTGTGTTATCTGAATCCTCTCTCTACTAGGAACTTTGACCCATTTAGGAGGACCAATATAGAGAGTATAATTATCCAAATAGTTTAAACTGCAAACTACATGACAGTTAGCACCTGAGTCTAATATCCATTTAAAATCTAAATTGACAGGCAAACTTGGTGTGGTGGCCTGAATGCTAACTACAACTTCATTTGGGTCTGAGTCTCGTTTAAGCAGCTCCAGTATTTGTCTATATTGATCAAGGGTGAAGACAGAAATGTGAAGGGTTGATGCATCATTGCTACTATTAGACTTGGTCACAGGCTCATTCACTATAGGATTCGCTTGCTTCTTTTTTCCCTCCAAATGTTCAAGTTGACAATTTTTCACATTTCCCACGGATATTGTCACTTTTGATGCCAATTTAAAATGCTTCCTCATTCAGCTTTTTTTTTTCATTTGCATTTAATAAGAAATAGCTATAACGGTCACCTTCAGCTCAAGACCGTACCTTCATCATTGGTTTCAAGTATTTATAGTAAATGCCCAATGATACGCTAATGAACTTGCAAAGCAAATTGTTTCATCCTGATGAAGGTAAGAGACTTCCGTTTGGTGGTATAGCATTTATTATATCTATTGTGGTAGTTGTTTACTTAACATGGATGAATTGTGCTCACTGTCTATAAATAAGGAAGACCATTTCATTATCCCTCTCTACATGAATATCTAGTGTTGTAATATTATTCTCTTGTGATAATCATGTTGAGTGATGGAGTCCTTGTTCCCCTTGACAACCTTCATCAAGGTTATTGCACTGATAGCATATTGGTGAAGGTGGATCGCCAGTTCTCCAAAGAGGTGGTACATTACTTTGGATCGGAGGATCCTCCATTAAGGGAGTTCGTGTCACTAGAGGCTATTGTCTTTGACCAAATGGTATGCGAATATAATATGAGATCCTATCAAACGAAGCATTTTTATCTTGTAAATATTGATGATTTCCACGAAATATGTAGGGTGGTTGAATGATTATTATGATGAAGTCAGATGAAGTGATTGACTTCTTTTCTTGGAGGTTGTTGGAGGATTCTTGATATTGGCTATCCTCTTTCTTTATGAGGGTTGATGGTAAAAGGGTGCATAACAGCTTCCACATTGAGCTTTTCCCAAACTCAATCGTCGAGGACTCAGTTAACATTTTGCCTAAACATTGCTTCAAGCTCTTAACACCTGCTAATGTTGCTTGCGGCGTGCCCGAGGAGTAGGGTTTTGTTGGTGAGGGTTAATCTTTTATACAGTGTTAACTTCTTTGTTGTCACTACTTCATTGTGTGAGTTTCTTTTCCATAGATGTTTAAAGTGTGTTAAAGAATGTGTGCCCACAAACTTGGGGACAGACAAAGGGTTTGCCAATGAAGGAGCTAATTGTTGAGCTTGAGGGAAATGACACGAACACCAGCTGGTAAAGTTATCAATTTATTATCACATTTTCAACAATCAGAGACAGTTTCCCAAACATCCTGATTTGTTCCATTCATGATTACTTACTTCATGACGTTTAGGGGCATGAAGAAAGTGTTTTGCAAGCTGCATGACGAGGTAGTAGAGGCAATGTTCAAAGCATATAATAGTCTAATAAACAAAGAACAGGTTTTTGTTGTTGTGCAATATGCCACGGGCTCTATGACTCAGTGTACAAGTTAGTCCATTGGATTCTTGGTGCCGCATCTCACTTAAACTACTTGTGACTATGATTACTTTAACATATTATTTAATTATGATTTCTTTTGTAATTTATGCAAGTGGAGCCATTTTATTCTCATTCTCTAATGTTACCAGTGTCTTGTTCAACCCTGAAGGCCATGATGTTTAGCGCGTTGTGATGAAATGCTTACCCTGAAGGCCATGAGTATGAGAGGATTATGAACATGTTTAAGTATTATAAATGTATTTTGTGTCAGTTTAAGTAGTTTGGAATAGTGTGTTGATCATTCGGGACGGTGTTGATGTTTTTAATCCATGTTTATGCAGGTATCTTATTAGCTAGGTTGCTTATTATGTTCAATATGTTGTGTGACATGTACCCATTATAGCTTCTTCATAGTTAAGGAAGTTTAATATATAATATATCTTGTGTTGATTTGTTATTCGTGCTCTAAGAAAGCAAAATTTCTGGCATTAGTGGAGCAAAACTTTGAAACTATATCGCTAGGTCTAACCTCATTAGATAACGAAGCTGGGCCAGGTGTATACATTAATTATCTAAATTTGGTTAATAGGTTGTGAGGTTTGTACAAAAAAAAAAAAAGAAGTTGTGAGGTATTTTGATAAATGGACTGATTTAAAGTTGTTATGAATATGATTTTTTTAAGACTCACAAATATTGTGCGGAAAATATTAATGGGATCATAAATGAGAGATGAAGGATATTTTGCTTTTCGACAATAATAACTAACCATAAAGTAATTGAATTTATTTAGTCGTTGTGAAACTTTCTATATTTGCAATTTACCAAGTAGTTTAAACTTGGGAAATTATTAGAATGATTTAGTGTTAGAATTGTACATGTTCTCCGGATGTAGATAGTATACTAATTAAATACTATATTATTAAAAATACTTCATATGGATGGTTGGTAGAAAAAAGCAAAGATTATGAAATATTAATATGATTTTATATTTATTATTATTTAATATTTATTTCTTTTTATATTTAGTATTTTCCAGCTAGTTCGAAATTGGGAAATTAGTAGAATGATTTAGTGTTAAAGCTGTATATGTCCTCTCAAGGTAGATAGTGTACTAATTGAATACTATATATTGTTATTAAAAATAGTTAATATGGATGGTTGTTAGAAAAAAAGAGAGGAGAGATTATGAAATATTAATATGATATCTTTGCCATGATTATGGGATATTTAAGTTCATAGATATTGGTAAATAATTTGGTAAATAATTAGTCAAATTTAGGGGTGTAGCTGTGAACGTAAATAGGCAAATCAGCACCTAACACTAAATATTAATTCTTTTTGGTATTTATTTCCTTATCAAATCAATCACTAATGTTTAAATTTTTCCACATACTTGCCCTTATTATGGAAGATCTAGGTTCTTTGATATTTGAAATTTAAAAAATATTTAGTGCAATATAAGGATGAAGCCGTGAAGGAAAATAGATAAAGTAGGGATGAGAAAAAATAATGTGCAACACAATATGACTTTGAAAACCATAATGTCTAGATTCATCTCAAAGGCGAGGATTGACATGGTAAAAGTTCTAATTGTCAACAAACCCTAGCTCAACTCTTAATGCTGATGCACTTGGCAGAAGATCTTTATTCGTGTCATCATATTCTTCTTGGCTCTGTGGAGTCCCCCTGCTAATTGATGTCGCTGGAGTTGTTGATGAACATGATTGCTCCCTAAGCGTGGGTTGCCATATGAATCTTGGTGCCACTAGTAGGATCTCATGTATGTGCCAGAGTATAAGTTCTATACTAATAGTGGTTGATTAGCATCCAAGGTGAGTAAGACCTAATGGTATTCAAGTATTTCATGTTCTGATTATTGTTTCTCCATACACATTTTGCTTCCCATTCAGGTGTGAAGAAGCCTTCATTCTTCATTAGTTTGTCGAAGCATATGAATAGGTAATATTGACTCTCATCCCACCCAACTAAACCTATACATATAGGGTTGTACTCATTGGTAACCAGTTTATGGTGCATCTAGTATATGAATAGATGAAAATCATGAATGATATGAAGAGGGCCAAGAACACTGAATTTCTAAACGTTTGAGTCGACCTCAAATAAATCAAGCATTCTTAAAGGGCCATATCTGATACATAGTGTGTGGTGGCCAAATCTCTTCCATCGGTAAAGGATTTTCATGAAGCGTTCATCAAAGAATGTATCAAGATGACTTATGTTTGAGTAGTGTTTTTATGTTAATCATCAGATGTGTAAGAGGGTTGAATGTTTGACGTTACCTACCCAAGTATTTATATATGGGGTGGGCATTACTTAGTTCAAGGATAAAGTGGAATTTGACTTCACTACAATTTTTTAAAATACATTCCAGTATTGATAATAGACTAGCGGTACAAGAACGTACATCAAAAGGTGACAGGTCTTTTTACATTGCTTTATTCAAGAATGCTTTATTAGTTATTCAGTAAAAAAAAAGATGTAATTAATAAATGCTAGTCTGACATAATAGAATTATCATTATTGCTTTAGTTGTCTGTTATAACATAGAGCATCGATGTAAAAGTGGTCAATTGACTCTATTGCCTCATGCTTTTAACCATTGGTTACTTGCTATATTGATAAAAAGAGGACTTTTAGAACTATGTTGTATGATAGAATAATAAATTGGCACCTGAGTCTATTCATGTAGATATTATGTAGTCCGAGGTATGGGTGGAATAAAAAATAAAAAAATTATTTAAGAAAGTATCCCATTACATTGGGCATGCCACATTTTTTAGGTGTGTCATTATTATTTTTGTCCTATTCTATATAATATTTCAAGTTTATATAATGACCACTTTAATAACAATGGCAAGGTGAAATATTGAGTTTATATTTTTTTAATTATTTGCACAAGTAGGTATAACAAAAGGTGACATGTCCTTTTATATTGCTTTTTTCAAAAATACCTTATTAGTTACTTAGGTCAAACAAAGGTTGTAATTAATAAGTACTGGTTTGACATATTAGACTTGTTAACATTACTTTACTTGCCTATTGTACATATTGTATCAATGAAAAATTTGGTCAATTGACTCTATTGCATCATGCTTTTACCTATTAGTTACTTGGTGTCTTATGATGGAAACTAGAAGACTTTTGGTACTATGTTATATGACAGAATAATAGAGTGGCATCTGAGTCTATTCATGTAGATGTTATGCAGTTTGGAATTAAAAATATTAGTTAATATAGAGCAAATTACTCACTTAGACCTAACCACAATCCTTAAAGGTATCCCATTGTGTTGGACATGCCGCACTTGACATTTTTCAGATCATTATTTTGTCCTACTCAGGCAATGAATACTTGGCTAATAATTTTACTATGTCAAATATGCTTTCTACCCTGCTAGATATTTAGTTGTGGTATGGGCATTACTTACTTATTGTTGGGTCAAGTTGGCTTATACTTTTATGCATTTTCATAAAGGCATTTTAGTATTTAGTAGATATTATTTGCATAGGAAGATAGAGCAACAAGTGAAATGCCATTTTACTATATGCACAGGAAGTAGAGCAAGATATGACATGTCATGATATATTGCTTTATTGAATTTTGGCTTATTACTTTTTCCAAGTTACAAGTAATAAATATTGAAATGACATATTGACCTCTCCTCAATGTTGAAATTTGAAAGATGTCCATTTAATCATAGAATTGTAGTGTAAAACGATTCCAAGTTGACTATATCAATGCATGCCTTGATCCAATGGTAATATGACGTATAGTAATGCAGCTAACTGATTTTCAAAACTGTGTTTACTACTAGAACATGAAAATGGCACCTAAATCTACTCATGTTGATATTATGCAGTCTGAGGTATTTCACTAAGATGGAATCAATGATATTCACAGTATATTATAGTTTTTCTAACTGGTTGCAGACATAATCCTTAAATATATCCCACTGCCATGGAGATAGTAAACTTTTTATCTATCCCATTATTATTTTTGTCTAATTGTCTACGGAAATATTTCTCAGGTTTTAAGAAATAAATTAAGGTCTGACATGTTGGATTTGTCCTCATTGTTGTAGCTGTATGCTTTATCATAGGGTATCAGTGTAAAAGTATATTGAATCAATTATATCAGTGTGTTCTTGTGTCTAATGGTTATTTTCTATTTTATAATGTTGACAATATGACTTTTAGAATTCTGTTATATGACTGAACATTAAAGTGGCACCTGAGTATTTTCATGCAAGCAATATCTTGTACAATGTATTAGGTTTCATTATCATGAAAAATGTCTATAAACTACTGACAAGTTTATAAGTGCCTATAACCACCATCCTTATTTGTGCTTATTGCTAGAAACTAAGAACACTTTTTACTACCCCACTTTGGACCATATAACCTATTTTATAATGTCAGAATTATTGGGCTTAGCAATTTCATCCTCATCATAAATGGTTTCTTCATTAGTATGGCATTGTCTATGTCGCTATGCATCATGCTAGATTTAATAGGTGAAGCACTTATAAAATAAGGGAAACAATATGTCATCCACTTAATAAAGCTAAATGTAATACAGGATAAAAGTATATTTGTCCATATCTATGTCTAATATCATACATGATTCACTGTTATACTGCTACTACCTTGATATTAGAAATTGCAAGTATACACAGCATATTCACATACTAGGAAAAATGTGAACAACGAATCATGATGACCTATATTGCTAAAATCTTGATATAATTGAAATTTGAATGGGTTGTGATCAAGTTTCCGGCTAACGTTAAGCTTGAACATGACTATATGCATGGGTGAAGGCTTTGTGGTTGAATGCAGAAAGTTTTATTTTATATGATACATATCTTCCAACAATCAGAATCATGAGCCAGAATGCTTTGTTGAAGGATGTTAATGATTCCACTAATAGATAGAGTGTGTTGGTTAGAGTTTTTAAGAAATGGAATGTTTATCAAAAGAGCAATCCAACAGAATTGTTTTGTATATCTATGCTATTAATTGATGAGGAGGTATATATTATCTAATTGGTTTATATATGCATGCTTACATGTAGAATTCTAACTATTATTATCTGTTTTATACAGGAAGGGAAAATGCAAGCAAGTGTCCTTAACAAGAGTGTTCAAGAGAGGTTCAAGCAACATGTTATGGAAGGAAAAACTTACCTATTTGCTAATTTTGTTGTCACTCCTAATATGAATCAATATAAGGCAACTAATCATCCATTTAAGATAATGTTCACCCTACAAATCTTTGTGAAAGAACAGCCTGCTAATATCCCTCCATATTCATTATCCTTCTACCCTATTCCTGAAATAATGCAAGTAGATGAGCTGCATACTATGGAGTTCCTAATAGGTGTTATAATGTTGCACGTTGCCATTCAAAGTTAAATTCAATCATTTATTCATCATTCTGACTCCTAAATTTGTTTCATGTAGATGTCATTGGATTAATTAGGAACATGGGAACTTTAGAGGAGTACCGTCGTGACAATGAGACCAAGTCAAAGTTATTGATTCAGTTGATAGACAAAGAGTACATGTTCTTCAGAATTAATTTAGTAGTTTGATTTAAAATAATACTATTATTTTTTCCAATATAGTGGTTGTTTGCGCAGCGGACATGACATGGACTATATTTTGTTTAATGAGTATGCATCTGATGTATTTATAGCCTAGTTACTGTTGTGGTCTTTAACGTAGCTAAAGTTGGCTTTGATGAGGATGGTTTATCATTAAATTGAATGATAGTAAATTTTTATTACATGGTTATATTGTCAACAATGTTTGGCTTTAGTAATGGTATCTAATGATGTACTATTTGCTATAGGAAAGCCAATGATTATTAGCTCATTCAATGCCACCCATGTCCTATTCAATCCACCAACAAAAGAGGTGAAAGATTATTCTGAAAGGTTTGTATAAATTGAATTGCTTGAATATGAGGTGATAAATTTAATTTATGTCATATTATATTTGCTAGATTATATAGATTGCCATGTGTTTGATTTAGTGTATTTATTGGACAGTGCAAGAGATGCAGGCTCGCCTTTCATGCCTGGGTTAAACCAATCAATTCCATCTCAGTCAACGCAAGCTTTAGGAACAAGTTCTTTGGATAAGCAAAAGAAAGTCATGATTTCTAAGATTCAACAACAGAAAATTGTTTGTCTAATTTTTTTCTTCTCATGATCCTTAGACTGATTTAAGGCGATCTTTTAAGAACCTCATTTAATTATATTAATATATGTTATACCAATGCAGGGAGATTATTTACCATCAATTGTGTGATATACAAGCTTGAGACTAGGTTTAGATGGACCTATGATGGATGCTCTAAGTATTTAGCAAAAGTGGTTGATGAAAATGGTGCTGTGAAGTGTCCCAACTATAAAGATAAAATAGAACATGTCAAACCAAAGCAATATAATCAAAAACCATCCTATAAGATGCTTAAGTGCATTTATTGTGGCCAAAGCATAGTTATATTGTGATGTTGTTGAATTATTTTCAGGTTGAAACTTAGCTATATTGTTGAAGATGATACTGGCTCAGTATCTGTGACTTTCTGGGACAAGAATGCAGTTCAGTTGATAGGAAAAACAGCCAAGGAGTTACTGTTATTTCTCCCCAATGTGAATATCTAACTTGAAAGTGAAATGTATGGTATATCATTTGGAACTATGTTTGATGTTTTATTGTGTTATCTATAGGAGGATGGAGTTTTTGGAGTTCCTAAAAAGTTAGATGATCCAGTGGGCAAAAGGATGATCCTCAAAATAAAGTTAACTGACTACAACAAGAAATACTCATCATCAAGCATTAGGTTGGACGGTACACTATTTGTGAAGATCTCATTAGTTAGTTCATGGAAGCATCTATTGAGGTATATTATTGAACTAAATGTATTTTTCAAAGAATATTGCTTATAGTAACACAAAGATGCAATCAAGTTTAACATTCTATTCATAATAATATAGGAAGAAGTTGTTTGTGAACCTGCTGTCAATATGGGCCAAGGTAACAGAACTCCTGAGCAAGAGAATATTGCAGCAATGGATAAACTAACAAACACTGAAAATTGTGATGAGGAGAACATTACAATTTCTGAACTTCCTCAGCATGTCACACCACTACCTTCTAAAGGAAAAGGGAGGACCTATGTTAAGAAGAATGTGGTGAGGGAGGAGTCAACTAATTCCTCAAAGTATCCCACATCACCTTCCAAAGAGAAAGCACCAAAGATTATCAAGCAAGAGAAGTAGTTGAATCGTCACTACACTGTGTCATGTTTCTCATAAGGGATGTTCTTCTATGTGTTAGTTTGTTTGTCTGTGTTGTGTCCTTAGTTATGTGTTCTACTGTGTTGTCATTTACCTAGACTTTCCGTTCTTGCTAAGATGTAGAAGTGTCTTTAATTTCAGTTGGTCCATTTGTTGTAGTTGTTTCCTTTCGTAATGTGATTTTTAATTCCTGTTATTTTTGTAATGCTTTCATACTTTCCTATTTCAGCAAGTTTAACATACTGATATATGAAGACTGGGTAATCACTAGAGCATAAGAAATTGAATTAGATATGTGAAAGACAATGGAGGATATTTGTGGCAATGATCACAACAATCCATTTCATAAATATCTCAGCAACATGCGAAAGGTAACAGACATTATAAAAGATTTTCTGACATATAGTTTGACCTCAAATACATTCATCATAGTACATTAAATGTCGTAAAGGGTAAATTACAAAGCAGGAAGTGAGAATTGTTCATTACTTTCTAATTCATTTATAGATTTGTACTTGTGATTCGAGGCTATTTTTTCAAGAGTATTATGTTAACAAGTATAACTTTCTATTCATCTTACCTTTACAAGCGTGAATATAAGTTTTTAAGCAACTAATAATGTGATGGAATATTCTGTACTATGATGGTAAGAGGATGTGTTTTCTTGCCTTAGTGGACTAAAACTTTAAAGATATGAAATCTAAGTCCAATGTCATTGGAATAAGGACGCTGGGCCTAGATGGATATATTAATTGTCTAAATGTTCTTAATTGATTGTGAGGTATTTTTAGACATGTACTCTTTTGTGAATCAGATTTTTTTAAGACCTATAAAAAGTATACGAAATAATTGTTACCTTATAAAGGCCAATAAAAATGTCATTGGATTTTTCTGCCTATTTACAAATAATTGTTACTCTGCTATTTGAATGTGAAAATTCCCAATTACCATAAGGAATTAACCAGAAAACTCGACGCTAAGAAAATTACAAAGGAATGAAAGTTGTGATGTGGTAGATAGGCGTGGTGATTCATACCAGCAGCTAGAAAATCAATGTCACTTCATTATCCACATGATAGATTTTTTTCCTTTTTACTCACTTTATCATGCAACCCATTTTATTTGGTTACTTTTCTAATATGTGATTTTGAGAAAATTAATTTTGATTAAATATTTTTTAATTAAAATCATATTTACAGGTTTAATTATTAGAATAGTAAGATTACTTTTATTATTTTTCTTTGACATAGTATGATTAATTTTATTGATATTTGAAGAAATCTGGTCAGATTTTATATTTTAATATTAAAATTTGTAATTCAAAATATAATACATATATATATATCAAATTATAACATAATGAGTTGAGAATTTTTAGCTATCTACAAATCATGTTCTACAAGTGAGAATTTCATATGGAATTTTTATGTAGATCTAAAAATATTTCATTATTTTTTCCATATCTAATAGCAGATTAATATTTTATCAGAATTCACATTACTATTCATAATATGGTTTCTTTTGAACATACATTGATAGTTGTGTACTACCTTTTCTGCATCACTAGCTTGGGTAAAGAAATATAGTCAAAAAATTTTATGATATGGTGGAACCAATTTTGTAAGCTTATCTTGTCGCTTTTTTGTGTTTCTTCTTTTTATCACTAAATTAAAATATATATATATTCAAAATTAGTTATAAAAACTTAGAAATCAGTTCTATAAATTGGAGGTATTGTGCGTGTAGCTAATAGGTTAACAGCTATTTTTTGCGTATTGTCTAATAAAAAGAAAGTTACTTTGTCTTTCTTATGCTGCTGTCAACCTCAAGAAATGGATCTTATAAAGACCATTATAAATGCTATTGGATTTTTCTTCCTATTTACAAATAATCGTTACTCTGCTATTTGAATGTGAAAAATCCCAATTACCTGGAGGAATTAATTAGAAAACTTGGCACTAAGAAAATTAGAAAGGAATGAAAGTTGTGATGTGGTAGATTAGGATGGTAATTCATACCAGGTACTGAAAATCACTGTCACTTCATTATCCACATGATAGATTTTTTTTCTTTTTACTCACTTCATCATGATGCTCATTTTGTTTGGTTGCTTTTCTAATATGTGATTTTGAGAAAATTAATTTTGGTTAAATATTTTTTAATTAAAATCATATTTACGGGTGTAATCATTAGAATAGTATGATTACTTTTTTTTGTCCATAGTATGATTAATTTTATTGACATTTGAAGAAATCTGGTCAGATTATATATTTTAATATTTAAGTTTGTAATTCAAAATATAATATAATATATATAAAAATTATAACATAATGAGTCGAGAATTTTCGGTTATTTACAAATCATGTTCTACAAGTGAGAATTTCATATGGACTTTTTTTTTTAAGATCTAAAATATGTCATTATTTTTTATTTTACTTATTTTGAATATGGGAGATTATGCATGCTCTCTAGAGATTTATATAATGTTGGCAAAAAATAATAATAACAACATGGATATGAATAACTTGGCTATGTTTTTCATACAATGTGAGTTGGTAAATAAAATAAAGTTATATAAATTGTTGATGATTATTAGCCACGTCATCTTTTATTCTTGACTATTATACTTATTCATGTTATATTAGCTATCCTCATTTAATGGCAACACTAACACTTTAATTCCATTTAATTAAATACTTGATGTGTAATGATCCATACAAACTTCTTCGTTGAAGGATTTGTGTTCAACATGAATATCGGCATCTGTGTAGAAGACTGATGGGTAGTTACAGGTTGGAGTATAACTGCATTATTAGATTGGTTAGCCTTGAATTGGGAAAACTGGTTGCAAGTTTTTTCAAGTATGTGCATATAACATGAAAACTTTAGCTACTCATTCAGTCAACTATGCCTCGCATAGTCTCCATAAGACATCACAATCAGATGTAGCTTTAACAATAGAGACAAAGTTTGCAGGAAATGAAAGTTACTTTACATGTGTTCTCTGCCCAAGGGAAATTGCTGTAAAAAACAAGTGAAGGAACTTTGTGTTGGGACAACAGGTATAAGCATTTTGACGTTGGAGGGGACAAAAGGTGGCTTGTATATTTATCGAAGTTCTTGGTTGGTCACATCGCATCCTTTTAAGTTCTCATGTTCTTGAAATGCCTAACATTACCAGAGAGAATGACCCACTTTACCAGGGCTTACAACCAAATAGATGTGAAGCAATTAACTCAGTAGAAGTGTCAATGGGTAGAGCGGATCAACTTAGTCCAAATTGTTCTCTTCCACGTTTGCAAAGCAAAGACAAAACAGGTAAAATCTACAACTTATTTATATCTTGCACATACTGCTATTCCACTTCATCTTTCCAAACCTAATCAGAATCTTTACATCTATTAATGTAACAAAAGCAGAACTGCACACCTTAAAATCTCCAATCTGTCAAACCAACATGCTTATTAGCACACAACCAAGTGAAGTTATAGATTCAGGATATCAAAGACTTGGCAGGAAGAGGCGCATAAGTTCTTCTGTTTTCCAGGATATTACTGATGTTCAAGCAAATCTATCAGCCCTGTTTGAAGGTAGAATATAGACACATACCAATCATTAATTAATTGTATCTATTACACTACTATAACTTATTCATAAAATGTTGAGCACATTTATTTATGGCTCACAAAAAAGCGAGTCAGGTTTGGAATGCTAAGTATTTTCTATCATGAATTGTAAGCCAAAAAAGCAAGAAGCTTTTTGCCTACCTGAAGGTTTTCGGGCATACTTGGAGTCTGCAGTGAAGTTAGGTTGCCACGCGTAGGTCCGATCACGGTGACGGAGTCGAATCTGGGAGACACAGCAAATGCACCGAGCGGGAAAATATTTTGAGGAACAGAGTTCAGAAGGAGTAGTCTGGAGAGGAGGAGAAAAACCGTAGTCCCTAACCAACTGATCGTGTATTCGGTTTTAGTTACTACATGTCCTTTTTTTAAAAAAAGAAAACTGCCTCCTCGTCTAATCGTTCCCGCTTTTAGACAAAAATACATGAAAAGGCAAAAATTACAATTAGATACCCATAATTTTTGCTATTCTCATCAGGACCCCAAATGATAATTGGGCTTGGGTCCAATCCACCAAGGGTGGACTGGCCCATTTTCTTACATCTCCCACTCACACTTGGTGGATTAGATGTCGCGGGTCTAGTCTCTTCACCTTCCCTCAATTTCATACTTAGTGCTTTGCCGTGACTGCGTGGGCATGACGTCTTTGCTTGGGTCCCTGTACTAGAAATCCCTTTTAAAGGATCGGCACAAGTCACCCTCTCCTTTGTGTAGCTTGAATTTTAAAATTATGCCTCAAATGTCCTAGATTTACTTATATACACTTTTTCATGGTAAATCTAATCCCTCTCGAGTCAATAGTTGGCTCAAATTACCTTTCTCTGATGTCTAGTATCCACACTTATGACCACAAAATGTCATAAGGGACATGTCACAGACACTAGCATAGGTGTGTATATCACAGTCAATCTTCCTTTCGCCCAAATATCACTTTGAAATGAATCAGTCGCTTTCTTAGCATACTACCTTAGATCGCATCAATCATGACCATATGACATATGCTAAAATAGCAGTCATTGAAACATATCTTCATGATATTGTCAAAGTCAAAGGACACCAATAGGAGGATAATTCCTCCCTGGGACTCACACAGCAATGAAGCAGGGATCTTTCACTTGCTTCCCTTTTGTGGTTCTCTCAGCACATATGGTATGAAACACATGCTACAGTGTTACTCTTTTACTATAAGAGCGTATGTCGATTTAGATTTATTATCAACACCGTACAGACTTAGGTCCAGACACACTCAGTATCTAAACCCAAATTCTTCCACTCTGCTCATTGTTATGACATCGACGTTGAAGAGTTTGTTGTCTGGCTACAGGTATTATGGAAGTGGGATTCCAAACTTCGATCCAGCTTTATCAACGTGGATCTCATCTTGACTTGCTACACTTTAGTCAAGGTGACATAAAGTTTGTGTTTCTTCTCTACCATATCAGCATTCATTGCTGCTTTACTGGTGAACACAAATGTCTCATCTTTGTTCACTCCACTTGAGTGTCAAAGGCGGTTGCCCATGTGAGAGAGCAAACCTTTTTAACCTGTACGACATACTAGACATTGTATACTTTCAGACAAACACATAAAGTGATAACGAAATATAATTTCATTAATGAAGCATTCATATTACACTTTATGTATGCCAAGGGCTTGTACATGTTCTTTAAAAACTCTTTCGCCTATTGGCTTTGTCAAAGGATCTGCTATCATACATTTGGTTGAAATGTATTGTACAGTAACAATCTTTTGTGCTATGTAATCTCTAACAAAATTATACTTGATGTCAATGTGCTTGGTTTTGCTGTGATACTTAGGATCTTTAGTATAGGCTATGGCTGTAGTATTGTCACAGTATATCATCACCGGATTGTTACTCTTGTTTCCAAATCCAAGGTGTTCTATAAATCTCTTCAGCCATAAAGCCTCTTGCACTGCTGCAGTGCAAGCCACAAACTCAGCTTCCATCGAATGCAAGGCAATGCACGTTTGCTTCTTGCTACTACTCCAACATATGGCGCCATTGTTGAGTAAGAAGGTATAACCTGAAGTTGACCTTCGTTCTTCTTCATCTCCGCCTACATCAGCATCGGAGTACCCAACAAGACGCAGGTCACCTCCTTCGTAGCATAGTGCATAATTGGAAGTGCCCTTTAAGTATCTCAAGATCCTGTTCACTGCTTTCCAATGCTTTTCACCGGGGTTAGATTGGAATCTGCTCACCGGTCCTACTGCATAACAGATGTCTGGTCTTGTACACATCATTGCGTACATCAAACTACCAATAGCACTGGCATATGGAACTCTTTCCATCTTCTTCTTATCAGATTCGGTTTTGGGACACATGTCAGAACTCAAAGCCACTCCAGTGGCAACGGGTGTACTCATGGGATTGCAGTCTTTCATGTTGAATCGCTCAAGAATCTTGTTGATATAATTCTCTTGTGAAAGAGAGAGGATTCGTTTTGAACGATTTCTTTGGATTTTAACTCCAAGTATGTATTCTGCTTCACCTATATCTTTCATCTTAAAATTCGATGAAAGCCATTCTTTAATAGCCACCACCGAATTTAGACTATTTCCGGCTAATAGTATATCGTCTACATATAAGGATAATATGACAAAATTACCCTCAAACCGCTTAATGTAGACGCAGTGGTCTTCCTCTATCATTTGGAAGTCATATGAGGTTATTGCTTTGTGAAACCTCAAATACCACTGTCTGGATGACTGTTTCAATCCATAAATAGACCTTTTGAGTTTACAAACTTTATTTTCTTTTCCTTTTTCAATGAAACCTAATGGTTGTTCCATATAGATTTCTTCATCCAGATCACCATTCAGAAATGTGGTTTTTACATCCATCTGATGTAATTCTAAATCTAAACTGTTTACTATTGCCAGAATAAGTCTAATAGAATTGAAACGCACAACAGGTGAGAATGTATCTTCATAATCTATTCCTTCCTGTTGTGTGTACCCCTTTGCCACTAATCGAGCCTTGTATTTGTCAATTGATCCATCCACTTTTCTTTTAATTTTGAGAACCCACTTGTTCCCAATGGCTTTGCGCCCTTTTGGAAGATCAACTAGCACCCAAACTTGGTTCTTTTTCATTGAGGCCATTTCTTCTTTCATAGCTTTCATCCATTCATCTTTCGCAGGACCTGATAAGGCTTCTCGTACAGAACGGGGCTCATCATCCCCTTCTGGAGTAACTAAGAGAGATTCGCCTTCTATTTGAAAGCGTCTTTTGGGAACACTTTCCCTGTTACTCCTTCTAGCGGGAGCTATTTGCTTTTCTTTCTTTCTTTGTTCAGGTCTTGGTGTTGACCTTTCTTAGCTCCCACTCAGATTGACACACCTAGACAATTCTGGTCTGTCAATTTGTTCTACACTGACTTGCTCCTGTGTCTCATAAAGAGATACAGTGCGGTCAACATCTCCTCTATTAGGAAATTCAGTCTCAATGAATGTGGCATCTCTTGATTCCATTTCAGTCACTGTTCCATCTTCGTTTTCACCTATGAAAACATATCCTTTAGATTATTCAGAGTACCTTATAAAGATACACTTCTTTCCTCTAGGACCCAATTTCCCATGCTTGTGGGAATCATCATGAACATATGCTGCTGACCCCTAGGGTCTTAAGACACTCAGATCCAGTTTGTGTTTTGTCCATAATTCATAGGGTGTGGAAGCGACTGATTTTGAGGGCACACGGTTAAGTATGAAGGTTGCCGTTAACAAAGCATCACCCCAATATGAAATTGGTAGGTTCGCTTGAGCCATCATAGACCTAACCATGTCTAGAAGAGTTCTATTCCTCCTCTCTGCCACTCCATTCTGTTGTGAAGTGCCAGGGATAGTCAGTTGTCTAATTATCCCTTTTTCCTCACAAAGCTGTTTGAATTGATCAGATAAATATTCACGACCTCGATCAGTACGTAATGCTTTAATTTTACTATCTATTTGATTCTCTACCTCATTTATGTATCGTCTAAAGCACTCAAGTGCTTCAGACTTATGCGAGATCAAATAGACATGACCATATCGTGAAAAATCGTCAATAAAGGTAATAAAATACCAAGCTCCATGTCTCGCCCTCACACTCATTGGACCACAGATATCAGAATGGATTAATTGCAATGGATTTTCAGCTCTTGTTCCCTTACCGAAAGGTTTTCTAGTTGCCTTACCAGCTAGACAATTTTCACATAAGGACATTTCCATGTTAGGGATTGTGCCCAACATTCCTTCTTTTGCTAGTTTAATCATTCTATTTTGATTAATATGTCCTAGTCTAGCATGCCAGATATTCATATCAGGATTGCTTGAAGAAATAGCAAAACAATCATGAGCATTAAAACCAAAAGCAAGATCCATAACAAAAAATTTCTGGAATATGAATGCTGAACCATAAAATTCAGAGTTGAAGGAAATTTCTGCAACTTTATCATGAAAATAAACATTAAACCCAAAGTCTACTAAGCAAATAACAGAAATTAAATTCCGTCGGATGTCGGGAGCATGAAGCACATCATGGAGTATCAAGGTCTTTCCACCACGCAAAGCAAGCTTGCAGGTGCCAATGCCTCGAACCTCGATTCTCGCATTGTTTCCAACGTAAAGCCACTTGCTTTGATACGGCAACTGACGGTATTCCACGAAGGATCCCCGATCCCTGCTTACGTGGTCTGTGGAGCCTGAGTCTATAATCCAAGAAGAAAAAACAGGTTCTGTTAGAAAAACAATACTAGAAACATATGAAACATGTGAATTCACATAATTCACTAATACCTTTTCGCTTTCAGCCTGTTTGGAACAGTCACGTGCGAAATGGCCCATTTTTGGCAGGCGAAGCATTTGACCTTCTTCAGGTCCAGCTTCTTCTTCCCACCTTTCTTTCCCTTCTTCTTGAATTGTTTCTTGCCCTTTTTAAATTGAGGACCGCCCTTCTTCCCTTTCTTTTGGGGCTTCTTGCCCTTTTTGAAATTGGGCTTAGATTGGGAAGTACCAGCATCCTCAGTCAAATAGGTCTGTCCAGAGCTCTTGTAAGCCTCTAGACGTTCATCTTCCAGCTCCAGATGCTTAGCTACATCATTAAAAGTGATGATGTTTTCATTGTGGGTTAGGTTGACTTTCATGTGCTCCCAACTTGCAAGGAGTGACCTGATGATAGCCTGCACTTGCTGTTCATCAGACAGATTATGTCCAGCTTCCTTCAGTTCCCGGATCATATTGGCCATCTCTCTCAGATGTTGCTTCATAGGATTGTTTGGCTTGAGCTTATAGGTATCGAACTTAATCGTCAACCTCCTAAGCTTGGTCGTAGAGACTCCGCCAAACTTATCCTTTAATGCTATCCACATGGCCTGTGCAATTTTATACAACTCAAACTCGTACATCAGGTCGTCAGCCATGGAGCTCAAAAGCGTGATTCTTGCTATGCTATTCTTCTTTTTCCAGGTTAGATATGCCTCTTGGTCTCTCCTGTGCTGGGCCGTGTTGCCAGCTTTAGGTTCAACCATAGCAGTGGTGAGAGGCTCTATCGCATCCTGTTCTTCTAGGATATACTGGACCTTTCGGTGCCAGATGTCCCAGTTGTCCCCGTTAAGCTTTTCTCCCTTGTTCAATTCAGCAATTATGTTCTTGGTTGCCATTCTTAGTTCTGTGACAAATCTATCCCACATTAATATATGTTCTCTTTAAAGAGAACCAAACCAAAGAACATTTCAGTTATATAGCACAATGAAGTATACAATGTAATGTGCCTATATTATCCTCGATCAATAAATAATGAAATTACTAGATCTATGATCAGGAGAATACGTTTGTACCTCCCATCACACAGATACTAGTAATTATCATTATATTCTATCAAGAATACTATATAAGCACTTTAAAAAATGTAACCTTTAGAAGTCTTATCTTCTAAAAGCTCCCACTTATAAAAGGCATACACATGATATTCACAAATAATCATACAACAATAATTCAAGTAATTTCATTAAATGAAATAACATACTTAGTCTGTTTACAATGCATGAAACCACAAACTTAAGACGAATACAAATATTACATCATTTGATATGAACATAAAGGTAATCAAGCATTGCTTTTCTTAGGCTTTTAAGTTTGCGCGTTTTGTTCATAAAGGAGGACACTAGCTCTATGGCCCAAATCCAGTAAGACTTTCTTATGGGTTTGCCTTTAGGTCCGCCTCTGACCCTTATTGCTCTTATGTACTCCATTATGACTCTAAGGTAGAATTCGGTATTCTTCTTATTGGTCATGTAATGGACGTAGCTAGCGAGCACACCATTGATTCCTTTTATATTTGTCAATTTTGCTGCATCTGTCTCAGCTATACTCATAGCTAATGTGGGGGTCAAAGGCTGGTTCACCTCTTCTCCCTCCTCAACTTCAATTTCATTGGGGAGATCCAGTGAATCTTTATAGACTAATCGAGGTGCAATTAGGAGGGGTTCAGTGGGGAACATAGTTTCTGACTCAGGTCCAGAATCCACTAACTCCTCTGGGTCTTCTTGAGGAACCTCTTCAGGGTCCTCCTCAGGATCCTCATCCTCAGGTTCATATTCTGGAATTCCATCACCTAAGAATGAATAGTCCAATGAACCATGATCAGTATTTTCAGTGCTACTAGAAGCCTCTTGCTCCATTTTCACCTAGAACAAAATAATATAAATTATTTTGAATATTCTGGAATTATTTCCACATGAAAATATCAGAAAATACACTGAAAATACTCACAAATAAACCCCTAATTGTCTCCAAAATTATCAAATTATATATCACAATGAAGATCTTGATTTTAGGGATTTTTAGAGACAAACCGCACCTCAAACGGACCTCACACGCGCCTACACGCGCCCCTAGAAGGAAAATTTTGAGAAAAATGAAAAAAAAATATGTATTCCCACTCGCCTTCTCGGCGTGTGTACGACATGCGCCACCATGAAGATTGCCAGCGGCGACACGCGCCGTTCCGGCGGCCTCTACGTGCCACCACCTGACAGGTGGTGGGCCCTACGTGTCCAGATGGCACGCCACGTGGCGGAACGCGCCACGTGGCAGTTTTGCCCCCTTTTTTTTTAAATTCGTTTTTTTTTTATAATTGGGCCGGATCATTTTCCAAGCCCAGATTCCTTCCCCGTTCTGTTTTTTTTTTGTTTTTTTTGGTGCTGGGCTGGACGTTGCAGTTTTTTTTTTTTTACAAAAGCAGGGGCCAAAACGACGACGTTTTGGCCCTGGACGTCACCTTTAACCTCCAGCCGGGTCGTCTTGACCCGGCTTCTACAACTGGGTCGGGTTCGACGGACCCGTCGGACCCGATTTCTTCTATTCTCCGTATTTTCATCGTCTGGTGTCTGTTTTTAGCGTACTATATATCATTTTCTTCGTTTTTTCGAGCTCTATGCAATGGGATAAATTTTGAAACCTAAAAACTTGATTTTAAGCAAACTCAAAAATGAGAACCGTACGGCCAAAAGAATATACAGTATAAAACGATCTTCACAGAGGCAAAGAAGCAACCCAGTATGTCTAAACATAAATATAAGACACAAAAACTATCATTCTGAAAGTAAAATGGAGGATTTGCATAATATATTGAAGCAAATCGCAAGTTACTCAGACCGAACAATCAGAAAAAAATACTGATATGAAAACGCAAGCCACAGAATCTATAGGAAATATCACACGCTCTGATACCAATGAAGGTTTTCGGGCATACCTGGAGTCTGTAGTAAAGTTAGGTTGCCACGCGTAGGTTCGATCACGGTGACGGAGTCAGATCTGGGAGACACAGCAAATGCACCGAGAGGGAAAATATTTTGAGGAACAGAGTTCAGAAGGAGTAGTCTGGAGAGGAGGAGAAAAACCGTAGTCCCTAACCAACTGATCGTGTATTCAGTTTTAGTTACTACATGTCCTTTTTAAAAAAAAGAAAACTGCCTCCTCGTCTAACCGTTCCCGCTTTTAGGCAAAAATACATGAAAAGGAAAAAATTACAGTTAGATACCCATAATTTTTGCTATTCTCATCAGGACCCCAAATGATAATTGGGCTTGGGTCCAATCCACCAAGGGTGGACTGACCCATTTTCTTACACTACCAAAGTGCTAGACAGAGAGGTATTCAGAGTATGGCTGAATCTGTAATGCCAAGACGGAGAAGTCGCAAGTCAGGTCACATTTACAGTTGTAATCCTTATAAAAATCTATAATTATTCTTCGTTAATAAAAACGTAATAACACATATATATTCGTTCGATGCATGCTGTATACTTTAACACACTAGGATATGCTGAAGTCAGTACAAACTCAGAAGCAGGAGAACCAAAGGCATATGTTAATGGTTTGGGAGATAATCTTCATGTGCAGGAACAAACATGTGAAAGTTTGGTTACCCTCACATCATGTAAGTACTTAAATCGATATATAATGGTTGTTGATTGGTAGTTTGAGCCATGACTTACCTGCCTCACATAAAATAGTTGTGAATGTTCTTTCTAAGTCACAATACCAGATATTACATATTAACGATTTCTACTTTCATTTAAATTTATTAGACTAGGTGACTCATCGCATATAAATATTGAAACAATACATGAATCAGTCAATATGAAAGACATAAATGCTGCAGCTTCTGAAGCAAATAAGCACATAATAAATTCAGGTCATTGTGCTATGATTACCTTATTTATGCAAGTCATTCCTAAGATGAGTTGAAGCTACCTATTAATATATGCCATATTAATAAATTAACTTATACCCTATGTTAACCTTTCTCACAATTCCTAATAAAGAAAGGTATAGGGAAATAGAGTTTTTTTCCGAACTCAATGAGTTTAACGACAACCGCATAGATGACCATAAGTATCCACCTACTAAAAGTAAAATACCCAATATAACTATTGGCATTCTTTCCTTGAATTAACGTTTAGTAAATTTTTTAGATTACCTAATATAATGAATTAATTCATGAAGTTATTGATAATTTTTATTTAATTTTGATCAGGCAATGTAGGAAAAATGGACCAATTATTTAGTAATGATGACCTTGCCGGAATATAATATGAAGGTATATGTATACTTTTGCTTACGAATTTTTTTAGTCATATTCAATATATTTATCTATCAGTATTTTTTCATTCATAAGGGACCTTGAGTAACTTTTATTTTCAAATGAGATATAGATGAAGGTGATCCAGTTTTCAGTGCAAATTCTGTGGGGCAACCTTTTGGTATAATGAACATGTAAAGAAAGATAAGAAGAAATGTATTGCTGACATATTCTCTATATGTTGCTTACAAGGAAAGGTTATGCTCCCTCTCATGAAAGATCCTCCACCAGTGTTTGAGCAATGTTCTTTGATAAGAGTTCACCCGAATTAAAGAACTTTCGTGCAAACATAAGGCAATACAATAACATGTTTTCATTCACTTCACTTGGAGGAAAGATTGATTATTCAAAGAACAACAGAGGAGATCTATATAGTTTGGTTATTCAGGGATGATTACCATAATATTGGTAGTTTATTACCCTTTGAAGGTTCATGACCAGTATACTCTCAATTAGAGGTGAGAATCAGGGCTAGCCCTTCAGGACAGGGGGCTTAAAAGGGCTAGCCCTCTAGGGCTGAAATTTCAAAAATACCTTAATTTGCTAGGCCCGGCCCTTAAGCTACAGGGCTCAAGGTCGGCCCGTGGGCTTTCAGCCCGTTTAAGAAAAAAAATGCTATTTTTTATATTTCTCATATTTTTTATTAAAAAAATATAAATAAACCAATGAAATTATTAATAAAAGACATAAATATGAATAAAATTAAGTCACAAATACAAAATATCATCATATATAAATATCCATCAACATCCAAGAACATCTAAAACATTTATTAACAAGATAACAACATCCAAAAGTTTTATCTATAGTGCAATTGTGCAATAAATAAACACTATCATTAATATTTTGAAACTTCATCATCATATTAATCAATTACTCTTCTTCATAAGTATGCTTTTCTTTTGTAATAGAAATATCAAGTTTATCATCCAAGGCCAGCCTTTTAAGCCCTCAGCCCTCCAAGGCTTATTTCCCATTTGAGGGGAAAAATTTCAAACTCAACCCTCATAATTTTAGGGCCTAAACGGGCCGGCCTGACGGGCTTGGCCTGTTTTCTCAGCTCTACTATCAGTTATAGATTTATGACACAAAAGATGAGGTTTCGAATAGGATTGTAGCTGTCAGATATGTGAATATGTTACTAATCATATTCTTACTTTTTATTTGATAATGTTATTGACTAATATATATTGGTGCCATATCTTCTATCCAACAAACACCAATCAGAGTGTAAGATTGACCCATCTACCAAATAAAGGTCTAACTAGATGAGACCAATCCTTTTGTTCAAATATATCAATGTGCATCTTCATTGATTTCGTCTACTGCACCAAATGCATTATTCAAATTGTGCTTGCTTAGCACAATACATCATGATGGAAGGAGTTTCAATGCTCCAACTGCATTAGAAGTAGCTGCATTAATTTTTGGTGACATTGATATAGATTTTGGTGTAAGGGATATCATTGTGGAAGAGAAATCAAGCAGACCTCAAAGAATTAATGAATTGCATGCAGTATACCTACCTCTACAATATCCTATCCTCTTTCCTTATGAAGAAGATGGTTATAGAGATGACATTGAACATAGAAAAGAGACATTGAGTGCCACAAAAACAAGAAAGTGTCTTAGCATGAGGGAGTTCTTTAGTTACAGATTAATGAATAGGATACAAGAGAAGTCTTTAATCCTCCATGCAACAAGATCATTGTAGCAATTTATTGTTGATGGATATACAATGATTAAGGCGCAGTGATTACTCTAGGTAAAAACTCATCAAAAGGAGCTCAGAGTTTACTTGTACCAAGGGTTATTGAATGCAGTTATAAATGATGAGAGAAATGCTACTTCCATTGGGAAAAGGATTATACTTCCATCCCCCTTCACAGGAGGTGCGAGGCATATGATTCGAAATTACCAAAATGTGATAGCTATATGTCAGTGGGTAGGATATCCAGATTTTTTTTAACATTCACCTATAATCCTACTTGGCCAGAAATCACAAGATTTTATAAGCATCATAAAGTAACTACTTCTGATTAGCCAGATATATTATGCAAAGTGTTTAAGTTAAAGTTGCAGTCATTGATTAGGACATTGAAAGAACAAAGAATATTTGGAACAATTCGTGCAGGTACCTATATGTTCTTTTTACCTTGATTATCATCATTTAAATATTATGTTGTTTTTCTTTCTTACATAACATGTTAATAGTGATGGTTATCTTGCTTGATCATTATTCCTTTATTTATCTTCACAGAGGTATATACTATAGAATTCTAAAAGAGAGGTCTTCCACATGCGCATATGTTACTATTTCTTGACAGTAGTGACAAAATTAAGGATCCTGAGATGATTGACAGATTCATCACAACAGAAACTCCAGACCAAAATCATTCATTGCTACTATTTGAGTTGGTCAAGAAGTTTGTGATACATAGGCCTTGTGGTACTAGCAATCTGAAGTCACCTTGTATGAAGGATAAGAAATGCAGTAAGTATTTCCCAAAGAAGTTTAACCAGCACATGAAACACCCTACCTTTAACCCCTCAGAGTACACATTCGTAAGTATTATGGTTCAAGCAGATCATGACACAAGCTCGCGGATTTAAAATTTCAACATAATTACTCGGGTTACTATTCATTGTTTATGTTTCAGATTATAAGCCCAACTTCAAAAATTCATAACTAATTCCATAAAAATCATATTGAGGCGTTATAAAATTCTACAGAAAGCTATTTTGATTCTCTTTAAGGAAAAAATATCCAATTAGACTTATCTTTATCCAATTCATACAGTTTAATCAATAAATATTACTGTTCATTTCGTAAAATCTGGAACTTCCAAGTTCTATGCCTCAAATTTAGAAATTTGTATCTCCTTGTGTACACATCCAATTGAGGTGATCTAGCTCTCATTTTAAATCTTGGGATGTGTACTATAACCCTGTCAAATCTTGTGGCTTAACTCCTTCGTTTGTTAGGTCAAACTAGAGCTACAAACTCACTGTTTTAGGACCTACGTTTTATCCCTTAACATCTCTTTAATTCTTTTTATTTCCTTGGCATACATAACATGGGCTTATTCTTTCCCATTTATGCTCATACACTTTCATTCATATCATAAGTATTATAATTAATTACATGGCATCATAGGCATCCATAACATAAATTACATAATAGGAAAATTACACATTGAATAATAATATCATTTATTAACATGAACAATTCTCCACTTTCTTCTCCTTGCTTCTCATGCCATTATTGCCCATTGATGATTGACCTAAATGGATGGTTAGGTAGGGGATGAGATTCAGGAGAATCTCAGTGACAAACAATGTAATATCCTAAATTTTATTTTAGGATTTAAAAATAAAAAAAAGGAAAAGAATAAAATAATAATATTTTATTATTATAATATAATAATATTTTAATATTCGAAAAAAAACACACCTCCTTTTCCACCGAATTCGGTGGAAAAGGAGGTAGCATTGAAAGACAAAGAAGAAATTTGTGAAGGGTCATTTATTGAGTGAAGAAAAATGAAAGAGGGTGGTTAGAAAGATGGAGAATAAAAAGAGAATGAGAGGAAAAGAAAGAAAGAAGGGGAGAGCGAGAGAAAGAGAGAAAGAGTGCGCGGGAGAACAAGCAGAGCTACGGTCTTTGTGAAGGAGAGGATAAGCTTTGGGGATAATTTAGGTACATAAAATTACTTCTTTTCATTAAACTTTCTTCATAAATATTTTCTATATATTTTGAACTTTCCAATGACAGTATTATTATAGTAATTAGATAAAATTTTGAAACTTATATATGGGATAAGTTTTGAGTTTTGATGAGTTTTAATCACAGTATTATAGATCTATTATAACAGATCATTTCTATCGGTTTAGATTTTCCTATTTGTTGGTTTTTAATATTTAAATTAATTTATTTAGTTGAAAAATTTGTTATTTATGAGATATATTATATTTGTACCGATCAAAATTATGTTAAATAATTTATTTGAGTTGTTTGGCATATTATTAAGATTTTAATCGATTTAGTTTTAGTTATTGGATGACTAGAGATTTTAAAATAATTATTTTAGGTAAAAGAGTTTATTATTTGTGAAGAAAAAGAAATATAATAGCTATACTAATAGAATTTTGAGTAGATTATTTATTTATAAATATTTGAGTTACTATTGAATCTTTGATGTTTTTATTTTGAGGTTTGAACTTTAAATAAAAATTTTTAGAATTTAAAATATGATAATTTTATATTTAAGAATTTTGGAGAATTCTTTTTATTAAAGTAAATAATTCAGAGGATGAAAATGAATATTTTAGCCTGTTAGAAAAATTTATAAGTTAGTTCTAAAATATCTAATTTTGGGTCATGAGAGTTGTGGGATTTTAGAATAAAAAAATATTATTAAATTGGAAATTTAACTATATATATAAGCTTAACTAAGTAGCTTATATTAATATGTGATTATATTAATTTGTGGTTATATTAATTGTGTAGATTAATTATTGAATTACTGGTTTGAGCACGGGGTTGACTTTGTGGTAATTCTTTTTATAGCCTTGGCTAAAGGTAACCCCTTTCTACTTGTTATGTATGCTGGTACGATGTTTGTGAGTGATTTTGAATGATATGATATTCTTGAAATGCCATTGGATTATAATTTGAGCAATGAAAGGCATTATTGTTGAAATTGCCTTGATATACTTTATGTTATTGGAAAAAGAAATAGTTATGAAATTATAAATTTATAAAAATTGTCATGTGGAACAAGAATTTATTGAGATTGAGGATTGATGTTGATTATTGGAATTTTGAAATCTCAATTTTGGTAAATGTGAAAGTTATTATGTTATTAGTAAATGACTATTCTCATGAGTATAAATACGAGAGGGGATGGTGAACGTTGATTGGTGGGAGATGTATTATAGGGAGAATAAGGGGGTGAATTTTGTACATATTATAGAGGTAATAAGGCAGGAGGATGCCAGATGTACACTGGTTGATCCTTTGGCCCTGTCATGTGTTGTAGGGAGTATGACACCCCGCTAGTAGACCAGAGGGGGAACCCATGGTCCGATCTTGTGCTTTGTGGATTTTCGCCTGTTCACATCACTTGATCGGTGAGCTTATGTTGAACTACCAGTCACATAGGACAGTACTAGCCCATGGGTTCAGTCAGAGGAAATAAGGTGGAATTGAGAGTGAGAGATTGTATTTTGATATATGTGTGTGTATATATATAACCATGTGACAATTGTGAATGTATGATTTTAATAACTGTTCCACTTGACACCTCTCAAGCACTTACTTGTATGCCTAATGAGTAGGATTGTTAGTTACTGAGGCTTTTGTCTCACCCCGTGGTTTAACATTGTCAGATAATAGCTCTAGGGCTGGTCCGTCAAGGAAGGCAGCGAAGACTTAGCTATCAAGTTTATCTTGTATAGCTCCTTTTTGTCATGTGATAAGTATTGTATATTGCCACATATAGCTCTCTTTGCATACTCTGATTTAATTGAGACTTATGGTCTTAGTTACTTTTGTTGCTGGGTTGCTTGGGTCTGTAAGTTGTGAACCCGCAATGACTTTTGAAAGTAGTTGATTACTGTTGGTTTGGACAAATTTTATTCAGAAAATATCATGTTATGAGCTTAGAAATGAATTGTGACGTGCTGGGCTTTGCAAAGCCCAAGGCCCAATTATTGTGAAATATTATTATTAATTACGGTTTTCATACAATTTGCTTAGTAAAACTCTTATAATCATGATAGACATTTTGAATAATTAGTTCAAGTCTTTTCTATCATGATTAACATTTTTGGCGAATCGAATTTCTTTTTATAATCATGGTAGCTTTTTTCAAATATTGTACTAAGATTCTTTTCTACCATGGTTAGTATTATTAAATTTAGAGTTTAAAAAGGTTAGTAACAGGTTGAAGATAACCGATGTTACAAACAATACCATATTAATCATGCTAGATGGATGCTAATGCACTACACGTAACTTGTTTATTCTCTTGTTAATTAGTGACATATTAGCATACTCAAAGCTAACTTCTTGATGCATGGCCATGGAGAAATAATCTACTCATCATAAATAGCAATTACAGCAGCTAAAACATGTCACATTAACATTCAAATAACATGTACACAGCAACACACAAGCAAACAACATCAAGCAATGACAATAGGTAAGTTCACTACCTTGCACCTAAGCTTTCCTCTTACTTTTCCTTTGACTCCCTTGACTTTCCAACCATGTGGGCATTCGGTTAACATCACCAAACATCTTCTTAGATGTTCCGAAGGTCCTAAACATAATCATAATGATCACACAATCTATTAGGACCAAGAGACTACATAATGTTCAAAACTAGCTCTCTTGAACCTCAACCCTTTCTCTTGGTTTTAGGGTTTTCTTTCTAACTTTTCTAACATAAATCTCATCATTCCCATTCTTAAGATCTATTTCTTGTCAATTAGGGCCACTTTAGATGGCCTTAGATTCAAGAAGATCAAATCTGAAAATTTTGCTTCGCAGGTACTGTTCACACAGAAATTCTAGAATTTTTGCTCAACTTTGAAAATTCATAATTAATTCTAGAAAAATCAAAACTAAGTGGCTCCAAGTCTCACTGAAAGCTCCTTAAGTTCTCTTTAAAGGAAAAACAGTTTCATGAACCAATTCTATTCTGAAAAGTACGATAATTGTACGGAATTCGTCACTCTTCCAAAGGTTAAACATTGTTTCCAGATTTCAAACCCTAATTTTGAAAAATCACCATAAATCGTACACATATCCAAATGAAGTGTTCTACCCATGGATCTAAAGCTGACAGAGTGTAATTTAATCATGACAAATTTCAGAATCAGATACAAAGAGTAACATATTCGAAATAGGCATCAAGTCAGATGCTATAACCATCACATACCTTGATCTTGAAGCTTGAATCTTGTTCCTTCTTCTTGGCCTTCATCCCCATGTTTTTCTCTCTAAATTTTGGCAGAGTTTTCCCTCTACAAATGGCTAACAAAATGCTCTTTCAAGGTGGGATATTTATAGCCAAAAATTTGACTTGAATGGACCAAAATGCCCTTGGTGGCTAATAGAAAGGGTAAGTGCAATTTTGGAACTTTAAGTTGACTTTTACATCATCATTGCATCATCTTATTGCATCATCCTTATCTCATTCTTCTAGAAGATGCCAAGTGTCACAAATGTGGTGGAGGAGAAGGGAGATTAAATCCTAGCTATTAGATCAAAACTTAATCCTTAAGTTTCCTCCGAATTTACTTGGTTCACGTTTCTCTGACTTTCTTTATGGCCTTCCAGAGCTCAAAAAATTCTTCTATCTACTCCATAAATTCCTTTTAATTCTAGAGAGTATTTATAAATTTTCTCAGGTCATAACACTTCCTTTAAGCCTTGCATAAAAATTCATTTACTAAAATGCCATTTTATCGGCATAATCGGCTTTTTATTTATTAAAGCCATTCCATTGGCCTTTTGGTTACGGGACCAATTTTATAAATTAGTAAAATATTTCAACTATTTAATCTCATTTTTGCATATGTTTTTGAGGTCTCTTACTATTTCAAATAATTACCTCGAACAATGTATTTTTTACCGGCCATAACCTTATAAATTCCATTTAAGCTACCTCAGGGGTACTTTCATCTTTTCTCTTCATAGAAGAGTCTTAGAATATTATTTTCCATTTTCTAGAATTTTCTTGGAATTCTCTGTATACTCTTCCATTTTTACCCCTATTGGTCATAACTTTCTAAACTTACGGTTTAGTCCCTGTTTGGACTTAACTTCATACAATCCTCTCTTTAAGGTTTCTAACTTAACCCCTAGCCTGTTTCAACTCTCTTTTCTCTTTTTGGGCCCTTAAGACTTTATTGGAGCCTCTAACCTTAATTATATTTGAGCTCTTGAAAACTTTTACTTTGCAATTTAGCCTATGAAACTGCTTTGATTTCCTTTCTCATCTTTGGAACCTCTGCTAATAGGGGTCTAGTAGCCTATCCAATTTAGACTATTTCTGGTACTTCTAGGCCCAAAATTTGGGATGTTATAGCACACAACCGTTGATGATGATGGCTATCCAACTTATAGGAGGAGGGATGACAAAAGGGTAATTGAAGTGACAGGTATATCTTTGAACAATCGATATGTTGTACCGTACAACCCCACACTTCCTCTCATGTTCCAAGCCCATATAGATGTGGAAAAGTGCAATCAATCTACCTCAATTAAATATCTATTCAAGTATATTAGCAAAGGCAATGACAGAGTTGTTGCTACAATCTTTGACAATAGTAATGGTAATCATGAGTACGTAATTGTTGATGAAATACAACAGTACTATAATTGTAGATACATATCTGTATGTGAAAGTTCTTGGTGGATTTTTGGGTTTGATATCTATTATCGTTATCCTTCAGTTGAGACATTAAGTTTTCATTTGCCTGACCAATAGTATGTGGTTTACTCAAACATTGAAGATGTTGAGGAGTTGTTAGATAAACCCAGAGTTTGTGAATCACAATTCTTAGCCTAGATGAAAATCAACAAGGTTGACACATTTGCTGCTTCATTAACATATACAGGGTTCTCTAATCACTTTGTTTATCAAAGGGGAAAACAGCAATGGAAGCGAAGAGAAAAGGGGTTTGCTATTGGTAGAATAACACGTGTCTCCATCATCTGGAGAGTTGTATTATCTATGTATCTTACTAACCAAAGTTAGAGGACCAACATCCTGTGCTGACATTAAAATAGTTGACGGTGTAGTTCACAAAACGTTCTGAAAGCATGCCTTGCTCTTGTTCTTCTTGATGATGATAATGAATATGTGTTAGTGATAAAAGAAGCATCTATCTGGGCAACTGGATCTTCATTGTGAAGATTGTTTGTTAGCATGTTACTATTCTCATGTCTTCAACGTCCTGATTGTGTATGGGCAGAAACTTCACAATTGCTTTCAGAAGATTTATTTCATATTCCTCGTATCAATCTAGCCTCTTCAAGTAAGTAACTTGATATGACTTTTTAAATATCAAATAGGTGTATTAGGATTATATATTGCTTCTTCACTTATGCTTGTAATTTTTTAGCTATGCATATTTTTGCATACAAAAAGGAGCAAGCAGCCCTCTGAGAAATTGACAATCTCCTTCACCAAAATGGGAGAAGCTTATTGGACTTTCCTTCGCTACCATTGCCCAACAAGTCTAATTCATTCAATACAGCAAACCATCTAATCCTTCAAGAGTTAAGCTATGATAGGATTGCTCTTTAAATACAAGCTATTCAATTGGTTGGTTCCTTGAACTCATATCAGAAGCATATATTTGATCAAGTTATGACTTTATTGGATAATCAGTTTGGTGGATTTTTCTTTGTCTATGGGTATAGGGGAACTAGTAAGACATTCTTGTGGAATGCATTGAGATCTTCATTATGTGCAAGAGGCAAAATTGTACTCACTATTGCTTCAAGTGGAATTGCAATAACATTACTACCCTTTGACGGGACAACTCATTCCAAGTTTGCCATTCCAATCTAAATAACTAAATCTTCTATTTGTGGCATTAAGCCAAATTAGGCATTAGCAAATTTAAATAAATGCGCAAAGTTAATCATATGGGATGAAGCTCCAATGGTCCAACGATATTGTATTGAAGCGTTTGATAGGACCTTAAAGGATATCATGCATTCTACAAAAGTATTCGGTGGAAAAAGTATCTTAATGGGTGGTGATTTCTGTCAATTACTTCCAGTTATACCTAAAGGAACAAGAGGTACTATTGTTGATGCATGTATCACATCTTCATGCCTATGGCAATATTGCATTATTTTCTGGTTGACTAAGAACATGCACTTGACAATAACTTCCTCTACTACTGACAGACAACGAGTCGAATGGTTTTCAAGATGGTTACTAGATGTTGATGATGGGAATTTAGGGGAAGTCGAATGGTTTTCAAGATGGTTACTAGATGTTGATGATGGGAATTTAGGGGAATCAAATGATGGCATTGTAGAAATAGATATCCCAAATGAATTATTGCTATTGAATCACGAATCCGCTTGATGCGATTATTAATTCAACTTACCCCGATTTGCTTCACAATTTACAGTCAAACCAGTACTTTAATGATAGAGTGATACTAGCACCAACTATTGATATGGTTGATCAAATTAACGATCGTATGTGTGCCATGTTACCAGGAGAGTCGCATGAGTTTTTTAGTTGTGATGCTGTTTGTAAGTCAACTGAAGATGGTGATAGCTTTGATAACTTGTACACAATAGAGTTCTTGAACATAATTAATAGCTCTGGTCTACCACCTCATAAGCTGACTTTGAAAGTAGGAGCCCCTATCATGTTGCTAAGGAATATTGATCAATCAGAAGGGCTTTGTAATGGAACAAGGCTCCGAATTTCTCAAGTTGGGAAATTAGTTATTGAAGCCATAACATTGAATGGTTCGAAACCAAACCAGAAAGTGTTAATTCATAGGATAGATATGAATCCCTTAGAAAGTCGATCGTATGCAAAGATGACAATTCCCTATCATTATATCATTTGCCATGACTATCAATAAGAGCCAAGGGCAATCATTACGTCATGTTGGATTGTATCTATGTAGGCCAATGTTTACACATGGCCAACTCTATGTTGCATTATCTAGGGTAAATTCAATAAAAAGTTTGAAGATTGTTGTGAACACAAATGAGAATGGAGGTGAGAAGAAGACTAAGAATATTGTGCACAAAGAGATATTCCAGAGTCTCAATACATAAAGACCATGGCATGTTATGTATTCATGGTTTGTAACTTGTGAAACGTGGACGTTTTTTAATGTGTATTAGTTACTATATTTTTATTTCATGCAACTTATAGAATGGAGTGGTTCGAGGGAGAGATATTGCATATGGGATATAATTTATTGTGATGCATGTCATACAAGTATACTTTTTTTGACAGCAATGCCAACCGTGCAACGCACGAGGAATATAAGCTAGTTGCGCATAATAAGGAGATTCACATAAAAGAGTAATTACCATGCTCATTATTAAAAAGAGCATTTTAGAGAAATAAAAACATATTTATTACAAATAAATAATTTAATTAAGTTTTTAATATATGCATATTAATTATCTAGATGTTATATTTAAAACTTTGAGGTACTATTAAATTTATTTTTCTACTATAAAAAAAATTATTTTTTCTCTTTGACAATTTGTTGGCCAATTAGCTGGAATAGTCAAAGGGATGGGTGAAAGAACATGTTTGTTATTTCACATCTGTCGAAAAGTGCAAGTTTTTTTATACATGTATGTGTCGAAAAGTACAAGTTATTCATGGAATTTACTGGTAAATAAGTTCATTACCAGAGACCTATTCGTAATTTTCCATTAAGCATGTTATCCTCATTGTATGATTTGTATCTGACACTTTTTATAACTTTTCTAAGAAAAAGATCTAAAAATAATTTTGAGTAAAACAGTATTGAGTTTTTAATTAATTATATTTTTATAAAATAATTAAGAAAATTATATAAATTTTTATTCAATTTCCAAATATATTCGTTTCTATATTGTATGTTTTTTAAATTGTTTTACACGTGTGAGTTGATGGTGAAGATGTTAATAAAAATATTAAAAACATCCTCAAGCGTTATTGCACATATTTTTATTGGAAAAAAAAAACGTAGGTATTTAAACTTATACACTTTAATGTATTTTTTTACCAATAAAATCAAAATACGTTTTTTTTTTAACACATATCATCTAACTAACTCTTATTATAAATATGTCTAACTTATTTTAAATGTAAAATCCACTTCTTTTTTAAAAGAAATACACTTGTTTTAATTTGATTAGAAACACATAGCCAAATTATGTATTTAAGCACTCAGACTCCTCCTGCTAATTTCAGTTAACATTGGTGAGATATTTGTAATTTATTATTATTTCAATAAAATATTTTAGTTAAATTTCTTTAAATAACATTAATTTATCATACACTATACATCATGATATAAACCATAAAAATTTAGAATATGAACTATTGTGTGCCCAATAACGTAGTATACCTTAGATCTGCTAAATTAAATTATTAAAAAAATTTGAGTAACAAATTATTTTTCAAAAAATTAAATAGCAAAATTTGAGTTATATAATAAAATATTTAGTCAGTTTAGATTTTCATTATAATTAAAGTTTAAGAGGGCATCAATCATAAGATATAAATAATATTTTAAATTGAAAACCAAAAGCATTTACGAACAACATAACGAACAAACATGACTTACTTTTTTTTTTTTTGTGGTTAACCGAACATAACTCTTTTTCATCTACACAACAATGCACCATTTATAATAGGCATAACCAAAGGCAAAGTTTTATTCTTGTGAGTGGGGTATCACTTAGTTTCTAAAACCACAATGAAATGTTGAAATCAAATATTGACGATATAATGCTTTAAATATTCACTGGACACCAAGTGCTCGGCCTGAATTTAGTGAAGTCAATTTTTAGTAGAGATAAATGGTTTGTCTCACTTAATCAGGACAGATTATTTATGTTCATACGAGATTAGCTTATGGTTTAGAACGTAAAATTCTTTAAAAAGAATTTAATTAAGTCTGCTTTGGAATATCATTTCACAATTGAAATATACCTCCCTTCAAAGAAAGATGTTATTATTCAAATTTGTGGTCGCATTTTTAATCGCATTCTGCTATTTGGGCTTTAAATGAACCAGTTATGTTGTCTTATATTACTATTTCATTTAGACTATAATTTGTTCTTAGTTTAAATTATCCTCTTGTAAATTTTTCATTGAACTTTAACTAAAAACTCAATCAATGAGATGAGCACCCAAACTCATTAAGGGCATTGGTACCACATTTAGTATTGTAACGAACATATTAGTGACCTGTATTTATATGTGCATAATAGTGCTAATTTAACCAGATATTTATTTTCTGGGTCTTATTTAGTTGGTGGATCCATTTGGGTTGGGTAACGAAGAAATCTTGGGTCAACTAATCAGCCCACTTACATCATGAATGGGCTTGAGAGCAGAACTTGAATCTCATCCCCTTTTGCTCATTAAATTTAAGAAAAATGACAAAAAAAATACTAATTGAATTTTAAAATAACAAATAGGTCATGTTTACCATTCTTATAATGGTTTTGACATGTCAAAATCTATCAAAATCATATATTTGTCATTTTGAAATTCAACAGGTTTTTTGTCGTTTTCTCAAAATTTAATGCAATTTTTTTAAAACACATGCATCTACACAAACATTTAAGTCTTAGACTCAAGTCTAGAATCCCATCCAAACATGACAGATCATGTTATCACTAGGACAATTTGCAATTGACAAAGTTAAACAAGGGGCTCCCTTCCCTTTGTCTCCCTTTCCTAATCTCCCCTCTACTAAGTTGATTAGCCAAGGTTGGAAGGGAGGTTTGGAGCAAGCCAATGCACTCCGGACACACTATAAAATTTTAAAAAAGTTTAAATCAATTAATCCAATATTAAATTGGGATTATATTGTAAAAATGTCCATAAAAATATCCAACAAGAAGCTAATAGTATGGTCCTCAACTAGAGTCGAGAAAATAGGCAAGCCCGTTTAGGTCCAAAAATTAAGAATTCGGGCTTAGAATTTTTTTCCTTTAAATGAGAAACAAGTTTAAAAGGAATGGTCCTGTAAGGCCAACGTCCCTGCAAGACTTGCCCGTTTATGTCTTTTTATAATTTTTCTTGCTTTTTTTAAAGTTTTTATATAATGTTAATATTATTAATTTTTTGCATTGCTAATGAATTTCAAATATTTAGTTGTTATTATCATTTTGAAATTAAATTTCATAAAATGATTTGATTTCAATTAAATTTTGAAAAAGGGGTTAATTTGGACTTTTGTAATGATTTGATTTATATTATATGTGTTGATATTTTTAAACTATATATATTTGATGAGACAGTATTTTTATACTTATATAACCTGTGATTCTATAATTTTTAGAAATTTATAAGTTTCAACAATAAGTTATGTCAAACCAAAATAAAATAATAGCTAAACTACAAAATTTAAAAGTGAAATTTCTATGAAGAAGAAAAACTTGATATTTTTTCTACTAAAAAAATATATACTCATAAAGAAGAGAAATTAATTTGATGAGTATTTGTCTATTGCACATTTGCACTGTTGGTGAATATTTCAGAAGTTCTTAGATATTGATGAATATTTAGATATGATGATATAAGACCAGTTTGTTTAAGCCCACAATCCTATAGGATTCCCAGCATTGTACTCAACTAAAATATTACACAATTTTACACATCAATCCAAAAAAATTGATGCCAAAATTCCCAATCTATAATGGGGGCCAGACGTCCGTTAAGTAAAGGTTAAGGGTCCCATACAAGGCACCAGATGTAAATGGGTTAAAGATAAAAAATACTAATATTAATAAAGTAGAATACTATGGTGCCATTTCACACACATCAAACCTTCAAAATGATGTAAAAATCAAGGAACAAAAAACCGGACCGGACACTAAACCAGTTGAAGTAGTGGTTCAAGAGTCAATGGGTCAGATCGGGGTCAAACCGGGATCAAACCGGTCACATTAAAATGATAAAATTTAATTAAAAATAACAAAGTATAGCAATATTAATAATCACTAATAACAAAATGTAAGGAAATACAACAATAATTTGATTGTAATTAAAACAAAATACAATAACATTAAGGATTTTGATCTTTATGATTTCTTAATAACTAAAATTAATAATTATTAATACCAAAATTATTATTAAAATTCATTTAAATATATAGTGATTGAAATATTAGGAGTTGAATAAGAAAAAATAAGATAAATAGCAAAATATCATTCAAACCGGTTCATTACCAGTTTATACCGGTTTTTGCCGGTTTGCACCAGTTTATCCCGGTTTGACTGGGTTGATGCCGGTTCATTTTATGACCGGTTCATTACTTTAACCGGACCGGACCACTGGCTGGTTCACCGGTTCACCGGTTGAACCGGCCAGTTCGGTCCGGTTTTTTTTTTCACTGGTAAAAATCCCCAATCGACAACAAAGAAATATGTTAGCAAACATTGACCGCCAATGTTACAAAGATTGAAATTGTATTTGACTCAAAGTGCAAACACGAAAATTTATATGATTAAATTTGTTATAGCTAGCAAAAACGATAGGATAGTTTGTTTTGTCACATTTCATAACCATATAAACGCATTTTGATTCAAAATATATCTAGAAGCTAATGGAATTCGACTCCCTCGCTTTCTAACCTCTTCTTTCTAGATTGACCTAATTGAAGGGTTTGACACCATAAAAAAAAAGTTAGGGGGCGAGTTTAGTGGAAAGAGAGAGGGGGTATGTTTCAACTAACTTGAGTAGCAAGAAAAAACAGAGAGATGAAAATTGGGCCGGTAGCTTCAATATAAGTTTTAAATTGAAGTGTGTTTATGTGACAGTATCACATGACAATAAAAGAAAGTTGGGTGGAATGTTTCTACCGTACATGACAAAATTGAGAACATATGTTTTGTAACATCCCAAATTTTAAACTTAAAAGTGCAAAAAATAACTTAAAATGGGCAGGATTCTTTTTAGCTAGAGTCTCAAAATTCTTGAAAGGATAGAAAGATTCTTAAAGACTAAATTGTAAAGTGAAAGTTTTCTAAGTGAAAATTTTCTGAGACCAAGGGACGAGGAAGATAGAGATTCTAATAGAGTCTTGGGGGCTGAGTATGAGAAATTGAGATAATTATGGGCCAAAAGTCATGTTAGCGACCTCAACGAGATGATTCTTAAAGTTAAATCCAAGTAGAAACCAAATTATAATTTTAAGAAGTTTTGAGCCGAAAAGGGCCATGATGGAAAATATGCTTGAGATTCCAAAAAAATGCAAAATGAGCGTTAAAGCCCATTTGAAGGTTAAAATAACCAAAATACCCCCAAGAATGAATTTAAGAAATTTATAAAAATTTTGCTAATTATAGGAACTTTGACTAATTAGAACAATTATTCAAATAATTCAATTATTTTAATTATATGGAGGCATCAAATAATCAAGCAAGAATAAAAAAAATTAGTTTGGTAATTATAGAAGATTATAAATTTGTTTCCGACCCTTGAAAGTAAAGAGGTTGGCTTTTAAAAATACTTAAAGCCAAATTTTTACTAAAAAAGGGATTATCCAAGGAAATTTTTGAAAGAGGTGTCTACAGGTTGAGCTTTGGTCTAAAAAAAATTAGACAATTTTCTTATAATAAAAGAGGATGAATTTATAGAACCAAAAAACATCATAAAGCATTTGGTCAAAAATAAGGTGGAATAAAATAAATTAATGTTTTTCTTCTAGACACACAAAACCCAAGGACACTTTTACCTACTTATCTTCATCATTTGAAGTCATATATAATAAAAAAGGAAGTGTAACAATATGGTAAGGATATGAGAACACATGTCAGTACTACCGAGGAAGTCAAAACCTAAAAAAGTACCGATACAGTGCAATATTTTAAGATTGATCGAGGAATAAACTAGGGTTTATTTTTGAATGAATTCTTCTTATTTTCTTTCCATTTTTGGTCCCATTTTTCATGAGGGGATAGCATTGAAATTTTAGCATTTGTTAAGACATAATTGAAAAGGAATTATCTTCTAGATAAAACCACATGGGAGCATGGAAATGAAGACACATGGCTATGGTAATTTATTCTAACTTCAACGGCAAAATAAAGTTTTTAAACTTACATGGAGGCTCAAAAAATGGCACATAGCTATTGTAATAAGTGCGAGATTGATGGCAAAGTATGAAGGGTTAACTTGAGAGACATTATGAATACCCCTCCCCCAAAATTTACACGGAGATTTCAGCCAAAATGAAGAAGAGAGGAGGATGAAATTTTGAACTAAGAAGAAGAACGAAAAGAGGAAAAAAACCAAGACCAAGCTTCAAGATAAGGTAAAGTTAGGAATTTTGATATTGTTTATGTTATCCTTTGTATTGTTGAGCTTGGCTATGGTTTTATTGAATTTTGGAAGCATTAAACTCTAAGATGAGATGCTGTCTAATATTGATCAAGTTATCGAAAGGATTAATTGAAGTTAGATTAGTGATTAAGAAAAAGAAAAGAGTAGAAATCAAATAGTTTTGTGATGAAATTGGAAAGAATCCAACTTCCCCTTGACATTGTATAATTTTTTACCATAGGTAGGGTTTGCGTTAGGGTTAGAATTTGATGATTTTGATACTTCCAATGTGTTTAAAATGAAAATATGTAGGGTACAACTGAGAAAGTAAGTTTGGAAGTATTGGAACTAAAAATAGAATTTTCACCCTAAAACCCTATAGCACTGTTTGGTATGAAGGACTAGGAGCTTGGGCTTGGCATTAGATAAGGGATTGAGTCATTTTGTATCATTTGGTACATGGGATAGATGATAACCTAGGCTTCCACAATACTACCTCTCCCCCCCATATTGTTTTTGCAATCCTAGGATTGAAAATTGTAGAGACCAAAATATCCCTATTTATTATAATTTTTGTACAAGACTAGCCCTCTTATTTTTGACCTAGCTTCTCATTGTGAAATTTTCATTGCCTTTCTTGTTCTCCATTGCTCCTCTACTCTCATCATTGGTAGCTGTTGCTCCCACCATCAAGAAAGTCGCATCAAAGGTAATTTGTCTTGTCATACCCTCCTACGTTGTTCGTTATTTCCCATTTAGGCCTACATATTCATCTTTTCTCCCACTTGCTTTGTTATTCCTCATCTGATTGTGCAATGCGTGTGCTTTAATAATTTCTCACCCTGCCTCCCTTTAATTTCCTTCTTCATTTGACTTTCATATTCATTAACTCAATTTTGTCCTTAACCTCATATGGATTGATTAGATGTTGTATTTTACCAATATATTATTGCTTTACCTTTTTGGCTAAGAGAATTGGTTTTTCATTAAAGATTTCTTTCTTTCTTTCTTTTGAGAAAGTGTCAATATATAGTTTTAAAGGGTATCATGGAATTAAAAACTAAAACAAAGGTTATATTGAACGATGTAGTGTTATACAGATTGCCCTTGTGTTTTGAAAATTTTTATTAAACATACATATTTTATTTTACTTCAGTGTAATTTAAATTACACATATATTACTTCAAGTTAATTAATAGTGTTTTGATCAAAATAATTTAAATAACACTGAACTATGGTTCTAAATAACGAAGAAGGCAAATCCAAAAGAAATTTTGTTGAAGTTGATTCTACTAAATTAGTAGCATATATAAGTTCCAATTTAACAAAATTTTGTTATATTTCTATATGATTGGTTACACAGTTATGGTACTACCTGAAGAAAGGAGAGTACAATTATGTTTGTTGTTTTGGTGGCTGAGCATGGCTGAAGCAATATATGGGTTTTTTTATTTGTGTGTGTATGATAGTTGTGCTAATGAGGCGACGAATCAAACATGTACCTTACAAAATGGATTTTGTTGCTAAGAGAGCTTATATAAAAAGATTGGTGTATAGTAGTGACGTAGCATGTTACAACCTACTTAGAATGCATAGGTCAACATTTGATAAGCCATATTCTATGTTAACGGATGTGGGTGATCTTAAGCCTAGTAAGAATATGCTTATAGATGAGCAAGTTGCCATATTCTTGCACATATTAGCACATCATGTAAAGAATAGAATAATACAGTATAACTTCTGTAGATCTAGAGAAACCATTAGTAAGCATTTCAACTCCATGCTTAATGGAATGATGAAACTTGGACATGTGTTGTTCAAGAAAGCAGAGCATGTGGCAAAAGACTCCAATGATGATAAGTGGAAGTGGTTCAAGGTAGGTACACATATTTTGTATGTATTATTAATTTTTAACATATGTGGAAAACTTTTAATATCTTTTTTCCTCTTTACAACATTGTTTAAGGGCATTGGATGGAACACATATTAAGTTGACAGTTTCTTCTTTAGACAAGGCAAGATACTAAAATAGGAAAGGAGATATAACCACAAACGTGTTGGGTGTTTGCTCACAAGATGGATACTTCATATATCTTTTAGTTGGTTGGGAAGGGTCTGCAACGGATGGAAGGGTTCTTCATAATACAATTAGTAGGAGGAATGGATTAAGAGTTCCACAAGGTTACTATTACTTGGTTGATGCTGGATATGCCAATTGTGAGGGATTTCTTGCACCATATAGAAGACAAAGATACAACTTGAGTGAATGGAGCAAGGGGCGATATCCTAGAAATGCACAAAAGTGCTTTAATATGAGACACTCTTTTGCACGAAATGTCATTGAGAGGTGTTTTGGCATTTTAAAGTTAAGGTGGGTTATTTTAAGAAGCCCATCCTTTTATCCTATTTAAACATATAACCAAATAATAATTGCTTGCTACCTCCTACACAACTTAATTCATCAAGATGATGTAGATCCACTTGAAAATGAAGTAGATGAAATCGAAGTTGATGTGGACAAGATGTATAATCCCTCAATTCAACACATGGACACATCTGATGAGTAGGCTACCTTTAGGAATAATCTTGCTAATGAAATGTTTACTGCTTTTACTTATAATAGGACGTCTAGATTAAAGAGTTGTTTACTTTGAAAATTGTTAACACTATAAGATATTATTTCTATTATTTATGGTATAACTGTTTTTTTTTATGTTTACTTTATGTCAAGTTCTAACATATATTTTACTCTAGTTCATCAAACATGTCTGACAAGTCTGGAAAATTAGATAAGCACATGTGGACACCCAAGAAGGATCAATTATTAATCCATTCCATACTAGCAATACATGAGAAGGGTGAACTTATGAGTGATAATGGTCTTAAGCCTAGTATCATAAATAAATTGAAGGATATGCTTCACAATCTAATACCTGGATGTCGTATTCAAGCACAGCCTCATATCCAATCTAAGATTAAAAAGTTGAAAACTCACTATGGTGTAGTGACTGACCTACTTAATTTATCTAGTTTCGGTTTGGACTCAGACAAAAAAATGTATGACAACACCCAGAACAGTTTAGGATAAATATATAAAGGTAAATTTTTTTATAATTGTATATGTGTCTATGTATTGTTTTAATTAATGATATTTTATTAGAGTTGATGCCATCTTTATATCATTTGCTTATAGGTAAATAAAAATGCTGCTAAATTTAGGCATACACCTTTCTTTTACTTTGAGGAGCTCAATATTATCTATGATAAGGATAGGGCAACTGGAGATGAGTCTCAACAATTTGATGATGTTGTTGAAGAGCTCAATAATCAAAGTGGTTTGGATGACCACAATGATCTTAACATGAATATATCCCATGAGAACAATTCGCCCCAAGAGAACATTCCACCTGAGCACAATTCAGATCCAACTGAGCACACTCAATTTGATATAAGTGTTAGGTCAAAAAGCGAAATCAAAATAGTGCTAATCGTGATGACTTTCTACTCCAAGGCATTAAGAAGATTGCTCATACATTTTCTGATGGCTTAAGGGAGGCAAGTGAGAGATTAGCAATACACATGAACAGGATTGGACTATCTAAACGTAAGAAGCGTTTAAAAGACATGAAGGATTCTCTTTATGATGATCTTATGCAAATTGAAGAACTGTCACATCAAGAGCATCTTTCAGCTTATGTCAAAATAATTTCTGACGAGAGCATATTAGTTGGATTTTACTCCACACCTTAAAGGGGAAAAAGCAGATGTAATCTGCTTAATGATATCTTAGACATCTGTTATTTGAATTTTAAATGTTAGATACTTTTATTGCTCATTCTTTAGGTATTTATTATTTAATTTTTTAATATTAGATTTTTCTCCAATTGTTTAGTCATTAGGTCTATTTTTTACTATTAGCTATTTTATTTTTGGGTACATGGGCAAGATTGTTGCCTCCAAACTCTATTTTTGTGGCATTTTCTTTTCAATAAAGTGAGTAAGAGATTTAATATCACTATATCCATCAAATATGACAAGTTAAAAATAAGCATACTATAATATATAAGTTTGTATACTTAGTTTTTTTTTCATTTTTTTACTAATATAAAAATTTTAACATAATGATATAATAAAAAGTGTGGAACTAATTGAAGGAATGGAGCGCTCTCTCTTCGTCAAATTTCAGGAAAAAGAAGACACTCCACCGCATCCAGACGATAAATGAATAAGTTTGCCCTTGAAATTTAATGAGTGACTAGTAATTCCAGGCTTTAAATTGAGTATTAGATCACCTAAAGTGAATGTGTGTGTTAAAAGATATGATTTTTTAAAGCTAAGGCAGAAAAGTTGTAACATACTATTTGATCTAATAAATAGTACAACTTCATGTATTTTTTTGTATTAAATGAGCAAGTAAATTTTTGTAGAGAATTAAAAGAGTTTTAAATGAAGACTTGAATCACCTCAATATAATTTTTCTATAACTAGTTATGAATTTTTAAAATTAGATCAAAAATCTGAAATTACTAAATGAATAGTAAATCAAGAATTAAAATCCAAGATTTTAATATATGGGCTTAATTCATGATTTGCTTGAATTGTAATGCTTCTAAATACGTACTCAAATGGGTGAAATGACAAATGTTTCATGTCTCCGTTAAGTCAAATAAAATTCCAGTCTTACACTTATGGTTAATCTTAGCCAATGTGTGCTTATATATTGGGTTAGGGATTTTTGCACTATATCTAAGGGTTGATAGCTAAAATCGCACCATAGTGTAGTGTTTTTGGGTACATTTGCTCTTAATCCATTCAGACTTAACGTAGCATATATAATCCGTGCAGGATAGAGTATTTAATCACACGCCTTTCCTTTGGAGTTTCATTTCAAAATTGAGAAATCTTCCTCTTCAAAGAAAGATGCTGTTATTCCAATTTGTCATCTCGTTTTTAATCACCTTCAGCCGCCAGCTGGGCATTAAATGAATCGATTTTGTTATTTGCTACTACTATTTCTTTTAGACTATAATCTATACTTAGTTTGAATTACCCTTTTGTAAATTTTTGAAAGCGACCTTTCTTGATTGCCTACTTGAAAGGTTTGACTCCATAAAAGAGAGAGTTAGGGGGTGTAGCACCTCTTTTATTACCCTATTATACATCAATTTGAACTATTATAATGCATTTCCAAATGTTTCTGAGTGAAAAGTTTCAGTTTCAAAAGTTCACATTTTATTCTGTCCATATACTGTTCATCCGAATTTGGGCTAACTTTGGAAATTCATAACTCATTTTAGAGAAATCAAAACAGGATGGTTCTAATTTTCACGTGAAGCTTGCTAAGAGTTCTATGAAAAAAAAATTCATTAGACTCAATTCCATTCAGGATAGCACCAGAAAATTCAACAAAGTACACTATTCATATGGTCAATTTTTGAATATCCAGGATTTTAGCCCAACTTTGGAAGGACATAACTCTTAGCACAAAACTCCAAATTTGATGGTTTATCACTTGATTTAAAAGCTAAAAATGAGATATATTTGCTTGCACAATCTCAGGTCCAAATTCCATCATTTGCTTATTATTTTATATATCACAAAATTAGCCTCTTTTAGGGTATTATTATCCCCTTATCCCATTCTTCTTGAATTTCTTTCCCTTTTTTTTTCTCCTTCCACATCCTTTTGACATTGCACCATTCAATATTTCAACACTTGGGCATGTCATGCAAAGATAATTTACAACATATTATCATCCACAATTCATTACAACTCAACATAAAGTGTGTTAGCAATTTACATAACATTCGAAAATGATAGAATATTCACAAAGCCCTTTCATCCTAGCACCAATTCCTTGTCTTGATCCATGGATGAGCCACTTCCTATTTAAGACATAATTTAACATAGGAGGAATGAGATTTCATAGAAATCACAGTAGCATTTAAATTACCATTATCATGCAAATCAAGCAAGTTACAATGTGATATGTTATAGAACTTCAAGACATCATCAAATCACATAAAATCATACTTAGTCTCATGCTAGGACAGGAACATCAACACTTCCACATTTAACATAATTCAATGCATTTGGCAAAAGCACAAACCAAGGTTAACCAATCAACCAAAATCATAACACAAGTTCCTCAATCCAAACAACAACAAATCATATTAAACAAGCAAGATAAATAATCAAATTATAATTCAAAGGTACCTTTTATCACTTGATTAACTTGGTCTTCTCAAGGGACAATTATCCTTCTTAATTTCTCCTCACAAGGCCTATTAAATCAAACATAAAAATCGGTCACATTAATAGCTAAACCACTTAAACATAACACTTTATCTTTAATTTAACAATTTCTTCCTTTTCCTTGGATTTTTAACAAAATAATTCCTCCTTTAGAATCAATAATCTCATGACTCATTCTCACACAATTTTTCATGAGGAACCCAAATATGAAATCAGATATTTAAAAATCAAACTCCTTCCCCATGAAATCACGTTGGCCGAATATGGGGTATATACTTCCAAAAATTCTATTTTTGATTCCAATGATTTTAAACACTTCCCAATAGTATACCCCTACACAAAAACACATTTTAAACCCATTGAAATCATTGAATCAATGAAAAATAAACTCCTCTAGCAAGAACACCCCTTGGCCCAAATATACTTATAGGACCCTAGGTGGATTTTCTTCCAAAAATCAATCCATAAACCATTTAATCATGCTTATTCCACTTGGTATTTAAGGTTTCCATCCTTCCCTAAACATCACATGATCCACCAAAATTTTGACAATATTTTCCTTAATTTTTCAAGCCAAAAACTCTTACTAACCAAGCTTGAAACTTAGGAATAGGGATGCTTAAACATACCTTAATGTTCTCTTGATAAAAACTAAGTGATTCCTTGCCCAAATACCTCAAGATTTTTGCTTGACTAGAGATGGAACCAAAGTGACAGAACCTCGCCTTGTTTTTCTATTTTTCTAATATTTTTTTATATTTTAGGAAGGGGTATTTATAGAAAATTATAATTAGCCTCTCCCCCTCTCTTGTTGACCAAAAATGGGACACCTCAATGGGGGTATGTGGCAGCCATTTAGAACAAAATAAATCAGATTAATCAAGTGGAAATTCTAGACTTTTCTAAGCATTTATCCCTTAATTTTGTATTTATTTTAATTAATTCTGTGGAGTAGGCAGCAAGCAACGAAATTGGGCCCTCATTGGGCTCAATGTGGGCCCCAAAATGGGCTTGGGCTGGCCCCAAAAGATGGCCCACATCCCAAATCAAAATCCCAAACCAATTTGAAACTTTATCGGTTACTATTCACTAGTAATATTCTATAATTTTTTCAAATCCTCAAAAATTAATTTCTCTCCATGATAATTCACCTTTTAATATAAGAACATGATCTAAAAATTTTCTGAATTTTTCTCCACCTCTAGGTATTTATTTTGAATCTTCTCCGATTAGGCTTTTATCGATGTCACTACAGGAAAAAAAATTCTCTAAAATTAATTCCTAAGCTTTCAAGGCTTAAAACCAATTTTATAAATTCAAATATATTTATCTAATTTATCCATCTTTTTTCCAAATTTATTGAAGCCTATAACTAATTAAAATAATTATTTTTCTCCTATTTTTAAATATTTTCCCGAAAAACCTCTATTTACGAAAAATTCCGTAACAATTTATTTTCACAATAATTCCACCTTTCAGGCCTCAATTGAGGTTCCAAAACCTTTACCTTACACTTTTCCCATTTTTTGGAAATTTTCTAGAATTTTTATCAAATTTTCCCGTTTTGCCCTTTCGAGATCCACCAGTATGAAAATGCCAGCCAGGACCTCATCAGAGTTTTACCTCAAAAGTTGTTTTGTCTCCCTATCTAGTTTCTACATTGACCCTCATCCTAATTTTTAATTTTCTATATCCAGATAAAATTTCTCAAGATGTGACAGGAGGCGAATTTGGTAACTGGAGAGTGAGAGTGGGTAGGTTTGAACTAACTTGAGCAGCAAAGAACAGAGAGAGTCGGGCAGCGTCAAGATAGTTTTCAAGTTGAAGTGTGTTTCTGTCACACTAGTAATGTGTGACAAAATAAAAGGTGGTGCCTAAGTTTTTTTGCCATTCAAGAGAAAAGTGAACACATTTTTCCGCTTTTTTCAATCTTTCTAACTCCTAGGGTACATTTGGTATAAGGGGAAGGAAGTGGAGAGAAAATTTTATTGAACTCAATCTAAAAAATTGAATAAGTTTGGTTAAAAATTTTAATTAATTTTTACCACTCTTTTATCTTACAATTTCTTTTTATCAAAATTTTATAAACCCATTTTTTAAATTTTTTTAAATCAAGCTCATTAAAATTTTTCCTTCCCTCTCCTCCCTTCCAATTCCCTCATACCAAACATAGGGTTAATATCCATATTACCCAGTGTGCTCCTATATTAGGCTGGGAATTTTTGCACTGTCTTAATATTGATAGCTGAAATTACATCATAGTGTAGTATGTTTGGGTATTACTCCCTCCGTTCTTTATTATAAGAGACAAATAACCAAATTACGTTGATCAAAAAAACAGTTAAAATTAGTTGAGGACAATTAATGTGTAAAAAGTATAAAGTTTTTTCCAACAATACCCCCATTAATAAGGAGAGAGAGTATGAGAAAGAACAATTAAATTATTAAAAGAAAGAGAAGTGAGAGGGAAAGAGAGTATGAGTTGGAGACAAAATAAATAGGGGTAAAATAGGAAATCAATACAAAAAAAATAGAGACAACTTTTAAGTGTCTCTTATATATGGGAACATGCCATAAGCATCAAATGTCTCTTATAATAAGGAACGGAGGGAGTAGTATGTTTGGGTATTTTTGCCCTTAATTCATCTACATGTAGCGGAGCATATGAGACCCACAACCCTTATTTAACAATCGTATCGTTATGGATTGAAAATTTTTGCATCGCTTTTTGGGAATAATGAGCAAACTTGCACCATACTTGGATTTAGAATGCCAACAACTCTTTACATAATATACATTCATATTTTATGGGTATTTTTGCACATTAGGCCATTAAATTAATGAATTAATAATGAACAAATTAAATCAAATAATACAACAAATATATCATCTTCTTGTTTTGGTACCATGTTTAATGTGATTGACAAAAATACCTATCTCATAATGTCACCACTGAATTTAGAAGCACAATATCTCCTATAATAATATACTAAAATAAAAATACACTTTTAATTAAACTAGCGATCAAATACCATCTCCTTCTTTGTGCATGAACATCTTGGCCTTTTTATATCCTTCTTGTATATACTCCCTAAACCTATCCAAATCTAATGTTACATTTTGGTCCAACAGATATATGTTCATTAACTCTGGTGGCCAGCCACCTTTTTGTAAAGCAGTGGGATCTCTTACCATCAAACTGTCCTTCCCATATTTTTTGGCCAAGCTACTCTCTTCCGGCTTGATCTTGTACTCCATGTACTCTAACTTTATCCCCTTTGCTACCCTCCCAAAGAATGTCTGTGCCACCCATTCAAGCCCGATTGGAACTATTTGCATCAATATTGATCCGGGCTTGAGGAACACCGAGTGTGTAAGTGCAGCGCCATGAATGCCGATCATAGCATGGCTTGAACTAACAAGTGCATAGGACTCACGTAACGATGTGTTCTTGTTAGGCTCAAAAAGAACCACATCAAAACCTACTTTTTTCATGATCCGTATTGCTTCTCTTTTGTTTAGCATCGCTCGTGTGATGGCACCTTTTCGGCTCGCGAACAAGAGTCGTGGTCGGGTAGTCGAACTCTTCAGTGACAAGGTTTGGCTGTGGTGGTGGCTTTCGAAGGCTTCACAGAAGACATCACGAAAATGCATGTATGTTTTTGAGTTTGGTATCAAAGTTGGGTTTATTTCCATGAAACCATGTGAAATGAGGCCTACATGAGCCGAAGGGAAACAATGTGTTATGTTCTCATTTTTAAGGGTAATAATTGGCTGCTTCGTGAATACTTTCAATATATCTGCGTACCTGGGGCCCACCAATCAGGACCCTCCGTTATCACAATCACAAAATCTTCACCGTTGGGAAAAACTGTATTAACGGTGATGAACAAAGGGACAAATCCATCATTAAAAGCATGCCAAAAGTTTTTCATGTACCCAGCGATAGAGAACACCAAGGCTGGCACATTGTGTTGGACCTGGCATGGTGGGCTTATTGGACCTGAGATGATAGTGATATTCTTGACTCTGGGCATCAAGAACTGATCAAATTTTCTTGGGCTGGGCTTGATCTTCTCGAAGATATTGGGCCTATTGGATCTCTCAGAGCCCATGACAAAGAAAGTAGAGGTAGTGGGGTCCAAAACGGTGGGCCCATTAATGCTGCAGAAATCATAACAGTGCGCAGTGCGATCGCATTTAATTTGGGAGGCAATCGGAGGGCGTGAGGACGGCCATAGAAGTGGGTCCGGCTTCATTTCACCGCGTGCCTCTTCTGATTACACAATTGAAAAAGAAAATTATATAAAATAAAATTAAGTATATTTGGCCCCAAAAAAAAAATACGAATTGTAACTTGAAATCCTTACATAGTTGAATAATACTTTAAGAAATATTCTTACCTTGAAAACCATATGAAAATAATTAGAAAAAATTAATCTTTTTGTCCTTATAATTTTGATTCAATTATAATTCATTCCTTAAATTTTAATTTAATACAACTCAATTTTTATAGTTTTGACTCGATTGCCACTCAATATTTGAACTTTGACTTGTTATGACTTAGTTCTTATAATTTAATCTTTTAAAATATTAGTCCCAATATTTCAGAAAATAAAATTATACATTTTATGAAACTTAAGGACTAAAATTATAAATAGTTAAAAATATGTAGACTAATTTACAGTAACTTAAATTTAAGTATTAAGTTTAGTTTCAACTAATTCAAAACTATAGTAGTTAACATGTACCAAGTTAAATTTTAAGAACTAAATTAAAATTGAGTCAAAATTATTAATTTATTTATTTTATTATTATTATTATTTGGTCGCAGTAGAAATATTTGTCCTCTGTTTCGGGCACTGCCCGTCCTCCTATTATTCTCTTCTGAAAATCTCATTCTCAGAAGAAAACTCTGTTCACATTATCAAACCCTAAAGAACTAAGAAATACATATTGAAATCCAAGATCTCTGCGGATAATCAAACCGTCAAATTGTGCAACTAAAACTAATGTTGATGAGAGATGGGAGAGAAAACAAAAGAAGGCATAGATACATATACATACCTGGGGAAGACTGGTTTGTTGGAGTAGTTTCAGAATGATTAGGCGAAAGTGATAATCTGAGAATGAGATGATCGCCCGAAGAAGAAGAAGAAGAAGAAGAAGAGAAGAGGGAGATCAATGGAGGAGAGAGCTTGATCTGTGCAATAATGAGAAGTGAAAAGGACAAGAAGCCCACCATTCTTAGTTTCCAAGCTGATGAGCCTCTCATCATCTTCTTCATTTCTCCTCCCATAGCTCTCTCAAACCACAACACAAACACAACAACGCTAATATATACCAGTGACTGTGTCTAAGAGTGTATAAATTTGAACTAAATGCACCCAAAAACAAAAAACAAAAAGGTACAGGTTTCTTCTAATTAATTACATTCTCTTGTGGCTATACCTAATTATATGAGATGTGAGCCCACATATAATCCCTTTTTATCATTTTCTTTTAATTTTTCAAAAGTAATTTAAGATGCACACTCAATGATGTCTTTTTTAAAAAAAAATTTTATCATTATTTACCTAACGAAAAGAACTCATATGTCATATTTATGAAGGGTTGAACTCAAAACTTTCATTCAAAAATTCTTTTTAAAAAAAATAGCTTGTTAGCAACATTGCCTCATAAGGGCACTAGCCAAATGTATTCTCCACATATATACTTTGTGAATTGAGAAAAATTGTTGGCATTGATTTTTGTTTTACGTGATAATTCGATATAAATAGTACTATTATGTAAAATTTTAATACTGTTGAATTAAATTAGATAGCTTCTTCTAAAAATTTTTTTTTGTAATAAAAAAATATTCAAAAGGGGTTGTCTCATCAAAAATAATAGACTTGGTTTTCATAAGACCTTATCTTCGTTGTTTCCAAGTCAACTGTCAACTATTTATGTATACGAATGAGTTTTGCTTCCCTCTTTCAAATTCCCTCAGAAAAGCAACAAACAGGGATGTTAAGCCTAACTACATTTAATGGATTGGAATTGTTAGCCTACCGCCACTCTTTTTCATAGTATAATTTTATTTACTTCAAACTCTCAGTCACAATTATTTGGTAAATATAATTTTTGGCCAAATTTGTGGAATATAATTAGAATAAAGGGATTAAATGATAATTTTGTGCTTGGATTGATTGATTAAAATAAGTAAATAATATATATACAAGGATTTATGGATATATTTAACATTCCTGTCTGCGGAGAAGGGAATGGTATTAATGTTAATATATTATTTTGCTTGCTAGATATTCTCTAAGTCAAATGAAAAATGATGCCTTTTGTTTTCTTGGCCTTTTGTTCAAAACAAAATGAGTGGCATGTTCATTGCCTCTAAACATGGCAATAATTGACGGTTGTGACATTTTTTAAGAAGGAAGAAGTGTGACGCATTTGAAATCCCAATAAAGTGATGATGCTGCTGTCTACACATGAATGGCGCCAAATTTATTGTTGATTGTGATGTGAACATAACTTTGAAAGCTCATCTTTATAGAGGCACATGGCCCTAAAAATTGGTAGAATAAAATTGATACAATAAGTATGTATTTTTAAATTTTTAATATGCAATAAAATTTATTAATTTTGATTATATTATAAAATTTTATAATTTTAATTTTTTATTGCATAATGAAACTTATTTATTTAGATTTTTTAAAAATAGCTAGAAAACGTATTAGATAAATATTTTTTAACATATAATATAAATTGTCTAAGTTTAAGAGACTATACAAATCATTTAAATTTTGAAATAAAAATTATGTTAAAAAAATTTATAACATATTTAGTTTATTATATATTTATTTAAAGAATTAATCAAATTTTTGTTCAGATTTTTTACGTTTACATTAAATTAATTAATTAATTTCATCTCAATATGATAAAAAAAATTAAACAAATAAATATTTATAAAAATAAAATTAAGGAAAATTTTTTAAATCTGTTTAAACTTTGCACTTAAAATTTAGGAATTTAGTATTATGAAGAGTAAATTAATAAAAAATATTTTAATATAAATTCTAATTGAAAAAATTATTTTTATAATATTTTTAATAAATTTAACAGTTTAGACTTAAATGTATTTTTAAAATAAAAAAAGTCGGTAAAATATAAAATAGGTGAGGGTATTTTACTATTTTACTCTTAAGAACGATTCTTAAAAATAAAGTGAGCAGTATAAAAGGTCACGGTTTTGCCGCAAATGCCGCGCGATCTCCGCGGTCATGCATCTTTTCTTTTTGACCAATTTTTGTCATCGTCTTATTGCTTTTCAAAAAGATGTTGAAGTACATTCGCCGATCTATTTTGACAATAATCAGTAGGAAGATTTTTTTTTGGGTATTTTTTTGCCTGTCAGATTTATATTTTAATAATTTTATTTGGTAGAATTATATGTGGTTTATATATCAGTATTCTATCTACTTATAAATTAACACATTGAGTATTTGAATATTATTTAAAGTAATATCCAATACCCTTATGTTATTTTCTAATGGCATCTAACACTTTAATCTTATTATGTATCTAACACTTCCTGATATTATTGTCCAATTACATCTAACACACTAATTTATTTATAGTTTAAGGTACTGGATGTACTATAATTAAAATTAGGAATCTTGGATGCAACAAGAAAACAACAATCAAGGTGTTAAATACTATTGTACTCTACTTTTCCGGGTCATATATAGATTTTTTTGTACATTTTAATTAAATTAAATTATGTTATTTTAATCATGAATAAGTTAATCCTAATTTAATCATAATTATGTCAGCTCATTGATACATAATCAATATCCTAACCGGTTTAGTGACCAATCTGATTTTTATCATTTATCGCATTTTTAGAGATAATACTTCCTAATATGTATCCTAATTCGCAAATCTTTTACCGAATCCTTTCACATTAAACAACTCTCACTACCATTACCATGGTAAAATTTCTCACGGCATTGATTATGTAAAAAAAATTTCGTGAGGGAAACACTAATTTCTTGTAATGAAAAAATAATGAAAGTTTTCAATTGCCAGCTTTGTGGTAAAGGGCAAAAAAAGAAAATAATTAATAATAAGATGTGAGATTCTGGATTTTGTTAGGTTTAGGAATTACTTGTGAAGATTTGCTACCGTTATTTATATTTTTTTTTCCTTTTAATGCTTTTTTTATTTTGAAGGACATCATTAATTTTTTTTATATTCACCGTCGCAACAAAATATTTGAATGAGGTAAGTCGTTGCAATAATATTAATTAATTGACTAGTTAGGCTTCAAATCTCTATTAATTCATTATTTTGAGCAAAGTTTGAAAGAAAGAAGCAAAACTATCATAAATAAGCAGTTGATTGCCTAACAACAAAGCTAGGGCCCTGCGCTGTGAAAAGAGTTTCAAAGGCTGTGTACCACCAAAAAAATACCCTCTTTGTTTTTTGTCATCAGAAAAAAATATTCCTCAATCCAAAATATAAAAATTACTTAATTAATTGAGATAAACTAAAAAAAGTTTGTTAATTTAATTAATACTTCACTGTAATTAAAAACACAAGTGTTCGAATAGCTCTTATGTCTGAAGTGAATACATACTTTTTAAATTAAAGACCAAAACAAAAAATTAGATAAAATTTTTGGATGTAAACTTAGAGTATTCTCAAATTACTTTGTATTTGAGATTAATCTCTTCTAGCCGGAAGTATTAATGTTAAAGTCCTCCTAATAAGTACGTTTCTCGTCATTCAAGCTTGTGTTCTCTTTTTTACAAGGTGTAAATATGTGATAAATATACTACTACTTCTGGTCCTAATTATAAGACCTCATTTGTCTATAAACGAAATCTTATAATTAGAACAGGGGTAGTATTTTTAAAAAAACATGCTTATTTAATTAGTGATATTCTTAAGAAGTTGATAGAAGCTTAACAAGATGTTACCTTCCTTATTTTAAGCTTCATTTCCTCCACTGTAAAATTTAAAAACTTTTTAATTTATCCTTGTTTGATATATGCACTTTCCAACTAATGTCTAAATAGCAATTTACATATTAATAAATGAAGAACAACATAGTATATTTACCTTAAAAATTTAATAATATGACTTATAAATAGTAAAAAAAATTCTTCTTTTTGTGCCTTATGAATTGGATTAGAGGAGTAGCATCAAGATTAGATTTGAGTTGGAAACAAAACGAAACCCACATCTAGGAACGAGAAAATGAGCTTTTACAAAGCTAATAAAAGTTTTTCTAGTTTTTACTCAAAAAGAAAATTTATCTAATTGATAAGAAGTTGTCTTATAACTTACAAGATCAACAGATCAAATCTTATGCTAATGTGACAGTTTTGTTAGTAAACAATCTACATGTACTTTTGTAAATATTTTTTGGGTTTGGAGACATAATCTAATCTTAGCCGTCATTAAAGACTCAACTCACCTAAATTTTAACTCCTCCCCCCCCCCCCAAAAGAAAAGAAAAAGGTACTACGACCAACCTCTGCTGTAAGGGATATCAATAAATTTTATATTAAGATGTGGTGTCAAATTCAATTGCATATTTGTTTATACTTTTTTTTTTATTTGAATGCATGAATAAAAAGAAATCAATTTAAATTTTTTGGAGTAGTGAATTGATTAATTACTTCGAATGATAATATAAATGATTATTAAGTTGTATCATTTACATAGATAAGTTTGGTTCTCTGCTTTTCCCTTCATATACCTATATACGATCTCTTCGGCTTCTTTTACAGACACTTCACACACACAGAGAGGGAGGCTTGAAGGCTTTGGTGAATTGAAATGAACAATCGGCAGATGAGGGGTTTCAACTTCAAGCTTCCGAGCTTACCAATGGTGGCTCTCTTATTCTTTGCCATTTTCGTTACTGCCCAGATCCAGCTCTCTGCAATCTTCTCTCTCATATTTTCTTCTTCTTCGTCGTCGTCATCTTCTGATATTCCTTTCACATCATCACTTTCTAATCACTCTGCAACTTCAACAGACCAGCCTCCCCTAGGTACTATACCTTCATTTTCCATCTCCATATCCTTCATTATACTATTTCTCTCACATCATCATTATTTTCCCAGTTTAGAAAAGGATTTTTAACTGGTTTTGATATCCATTTTGATGTTCTAGTGCATGTGAATATATGTTTAATTGAGCAGGAAAAATTTGATTATATATCTTGCGATCTGGGATATGAATTTGTGTCTCTTTAAGTTTTTCAAGAGGTTCCATAAAATTTCAATTTGTGTGGGTGACTTTCTTAGTTAGTAATAGCTGCAAAAGAAAAAAGAGCAAATTTATATAGAAACTTTTTTATTATTATTTTTATGTAATATTTGTATATATAATAATTTTTAATTTGAAAAATTACTCATTACTCCAAAGTGCACAAGGATCCAAATCCTTGAGTAAGAGTCTGTTTGGGTGCTCCAAAACCGTGGTTTCAGAAGCACTTTTCCGCAAAACGAGATAACCTCATCCACATATTTACTTCGTAATCCGTAAAAGCACTTCTGAAACCATGGTTTGGTTTTTATCCAAACACTCCCTAAGTGCAGTTTTTCTTGACTGTGTACATCTTCGTCTATATTCAAATTTTCGTTTTATACATAATAGAAAATAAATTACAGATAGATGAAGAAGAGTTTTTCAATAAATTTTAGGTACCTCTGCAAAATAAATTTTGTCATCGGAATTTTTTCAGCAATTTTTTCGTTTTAATTTTTATTATTTTTATATTAAAATATAAATGTTTTTATTTTAAAAATATTTTCCTATTCTTCGCTTTATTCCATTTTATGTATTATATGGAACATAATTCCCCATCATATACTTCCTTGGTCAAATCTTGAAATTTTCAATTGCGCGCATCATTTAAATGGATTAATTTTTCTATTTTATCTTGTGTTAAAATTGTCATGAAAAACTAAAATTTTATATATTATTAACAATATTTATGATATTGATGATTATTTTTCCATCTGTATAATTAGAAAAGGCACGTGGCGAAATCAGCTGCGACCGCACCTCCATCCGTTACGATCTCTGCAACATTAGAGGTCCCACCGTTGTGGACCCCACTACAGCCGCATTCTATATTATGGGCCCTACAGGATCTAACAAGCCCAAAATTGTGGAGAAGATTAAGCCGTACCCAAGAAAATTTGATGATGATATAATGCCCGAAATCAAGGAGGTCACTCTGATCTCAGGCCCAAAAGGCCCAAAATGCGAGGCCTATCATAACGCGCCGGCCTTGGTATTCTCTGCCACCGGGTACACCGGAAACTTCTTCCATGATTTCAATGATGGATTCATCCCTTTGTTCATTACCGTCAACACTATTTTCCCTAACCATCAAGATTTTGTGATAGTTCTATCTGAGGGCTCTAATTGGTGGCACATCAAGTACATAGATCTGTTAAATATATTTAGCAAGCACCCAGTTATTTTCTAAATAACGAAACCAAAACCCATTGTTTCCCTTCCGCCCATATAGGTCTCATTTCACATGGTTTCATGACCATAAACAACACGTTGTTACCAAACTCAAAGACATACTTACATTTTCATGATGCCATACATAAAGCATATGGCAACCACCATAACCAAATTTTATCACCAAAGGATTTAACTTTTCGACCACAACTTGTGTTGGTGAGCCGAAAAGGTGCCATTGGTCGAGTAATATTGAACCAAGAAGAAGTAATCCGAGACATGGAAGAAGTAGGTTTTGATGTCATTGTTTTTGAGCCTACAGAGAACACATCACTACATGAGTCTTACGCACTCGTCAGCTCGTGCCATGCTATGATCGGCGTTCATGGTGCCGCGCTCATGCACTCATTATTCCTCCGGCCGGGATCGGTATTTATGCAAATTGTTCCGATAGGGGTTGAATGGGCGGCAAAAACATTTTTTGGGAGGGTTGGAAAAGGGTTAAAGTTGGAGTACATGGAGTATCACATTGAAGTGGAAGAGAGTAGCTTAGTGGGAAAATATGGAAAGGATAGTGTAATGCTAAGAAATCCAAGTGCTTTACAAAAGGGTGGGTGGCCAATAGAGCTAATGGATATATATTTGAAAGAGCAAAATGTGAAGTTAGATTTGGTTAAGTTTAGAGGGTATTTGGAGGATGCCTATAAAAGGGCTTACAAGTTCATGCACAGAGAAAATTGGACTTTCATGAAAACCCTATAAAGAGGGCCATGTAATATTTGAGAATATGTGACCTGAATATTCCTAAAATTAAATGACATTTTTCATTTTTTAATATAATTGTTCTTTTAATAATAAATAATAAAAAATTACATTTTGAAAATATAAATATAATGTTGAGAGGTTCTTGTCCCTCTATCTTATACTTAATGAAAATTAAATAACAATATCTTATGGTTATTATTCATTTTAATCATTAGGCTACAGGAGCCATAGGTAAACTATTTTTTTTAATTGAGAACATTACAAAAAAAAATCAAATTATTTAAAAAGTGGTTCTTAAAGACTTTATGGCTACTTTAATTGAAAAAGATATGGGTGCAAATTTTGAAATATATTGATTATTAATAAATTTTGTAATATAAAATACAATTATGCTCGATCTTTATAAGTTGCAAATAAATTTCACGATAATAGGTTTGAACTATATACCTTGAATCAAAAGCAAGTTTAAAATAACAATATTATTAGGAAAATGCCATATAAAGATAAAATAAATCTGTCCCTGGGTAAAAATATTTTTTTAAAAATGAGTAACTATATAGAATAAAAGTGAATTACACAACTAAAGTTGTTTTATTAAGAGATTTAGGAGAATGAGGAATGAATAAAACATCAGTTTAGTATATAAAAAATGCTATGTTGTTATAATAAAAATCCATCACTATTTTAAAAAACTTTAATTTTCGTTTGGAAAAAAAAATTAATCTACATATCCCTATAATTTGTAATCAACTCCCTATATTTTTTTTAGGGAAAATGACAGTAAAATACCATGTGAATTTCAAAAAGATAAATAAGACACCTGAATAAGCAAAATGACAAAGAAGGCATCAGGTACCAATTTGGAATTTTGATTTTTGGCCTAAAAACCGAATTGCCCTTATTATGTTTGAAAACTGAGGAGATAGAGAAAGGTAGAAACCGCCTCCTCCCGGCGAAAGCAATCCCCCCACTCGGGGAAAGAGAAACTGCCCTCACTTGGCGAAACCAATCCACCTACTCAGTGAAACTAATCCTTCCCCTCAGCGAAACCAAATCCCACTACTCGATGAAACCAATCCCTCCACTCAATGAAACCGAACCCCCCCATTTGACGAAACTAAATCCAAGCTCCTCCAGTCACCGAAAAAGATTCTTCAATTTGCAAGGGGATTTGTATGTAAGGGGATTTGCAAACTATTTTCAGGAAATGTAAAGCTGGCTGATTTTCAAGTATTGTTAAATCATTTGCCCAGAATGTTACTACACGTATAACGAGATTTATAACTCGCGAAGTGAATTTGACCACTTCTTCGAGGGGTTTGACAACCTGTTTTGAGGGGCAAGACAACTTTTCTCTACAAAAATATAATTCCATGCTGAATTTGACAAAACACATAGTAGGAGTTACAACTTTCACAGTGAGTGTTACTACCTTTTCAATGGGATTTGTAACCTTTTGTGAGGGGCTAGCCAATGTTTCTGTCAAAAACAAAACAATTCCACATTGAATTTTACAAAACGCATAATGGGAATAACAACTTTCATAGTGAGATTTACTACTTCTTCAATGGGTTTTGCAACCTTTTGTGAGGGGGTGGGCAACTTTTCTGTCAAAAACAAAACAATTCCATGCTAAATTTTACAAAACACATAATGAGAATAACAACTTTCACAGTGAGATTTACTACTTTTTTGATGGGTTTTGCAACCTTTTGTGAGGGGCTGGGCAACGTTTCTGTCAAAAACAAAACAATTCCACACTGAATTTTACAAAATACATATTGGGAATAACAACTTTCATAATGATATTTACTACTTCTTCAATGGGCTTTGCAACCTTTTGTGAAGGGCGGGGTAAATTCTCTATAAAAAACAATACAATTTCACGCTAAATTTTACAAAACGCATAGTGGTATATTTATAACTTTCATAGTGAGAGTTACTACTTTGTGTAATGTAATGCACCATTCACGAAACAATATTTGCCAAAAACCAGTAGCCATATAACTGCAGATACATTACATATATTCAAATGACTGCACCTGAAGTACATCAAAGTAAACATTGAACCATTAACTTTCATACTAACTACATGTGTAATGGAATGTACCATTCACGTAATAGTATTTACCAAAAACCAGTAATCATATGACAGTAGATACATTACATATATTCAAATAACTGCACTCTACTCTTGCGACGGTTACCAATTTCACCGACAGCACTTTACTCCTGCAACGGCGGCAATGTGATTTCAAAGAACCTTTTTCGGTGACTGGAGGAGCTTGGATTTAGTTTCGCCGAGTGGGAGGATTAGTTTCTCCGAGTAAGAGAATTCGGTTTCACTAGCTGAGTGGAGGGATTGGTTTTGCCGAGTGGGGGGATTTGGTTTCACCAAGTGGGGGGATTGCTTTTGCCGGGAGGAGGTGATTTCTCCCTTTCTCCATCTCCTCAGTTTTCAAACATAATAAGGGCTATTCGGTCATTAGGCCAAAAATCAAAATTCCATATTGATACCCAATGCCTTATTTGTCATTTTGCTTATTCAGGTGCCTGATTTGTCTTTTTGAAATTCACATGGTAGTTTACTGTCATTTTCCCTTTTTTTTTAATCAAGTCCTTATTATTTCATCTCACTTTAATTATGAATGTTCCTAAAGTTTTTTTTCCCACTCTTTTCTTGAATTAAAAAGACAAACATTAGTGCTTGAGGTTATAAGCAGGGTTAAAACCTGTGACCTCTCATTTACAAAAGAGTATCAATGCCATCAAGCTACAAGACCTCCCCCCCCCCAAAAAAAAATCAGATCCTTCTACTTTAACATGATTTTTTAGTCAAATTTTGTAGTTTAAGGTGATTGATATAAAAATATATATGTAAATATGTATAAACCTGATTAAAAATCAGGTGAAACTACAGTAACTTAATAAAAAGAATTAAATACTATAAGAACTAATTAAAATCAAGTATAAATGGCTTATTAAAAATTAATTGAAACTATATGGACCTATATGTTGATTAATTTTTCCGTTTATTTAGATACCAACTTGTTTGTAAAAGAGACATTGTCCCCTACTATCGAAAAAAGAAATTAGTGATGGATTTTTCATTATTGTTTGTTTCGCCCAAAAAGATCTTATTTTATTAATTGATAAAGAAGAGATTACACACACACCGGTGGCTAAAGCCGAAAGAAACCACTAAGGAAAGAAAAAGCCTATAATTACAAGCTAACAAACAAAAAAAACCTTACACGGTCCAAAAAATAAAATAAAAATACAAACAGTCCGTCAACATTATCCAATGCCATTCATTTCTCTCAGTAAAATCATACCAAGCAACCTGAGCGGAATTATGCACACTAGAAATATCAGCAAGAAAGATATCACATATAGAAAATGGTGCTTTAGTGAGCCATCCCTCACCACACATCCCCTTCACATCAAAAGCTGCCAGAAAATTTGCAGTCCTGGTGCCTTAACCCACTAAAAAATGTTTAAGTAGAAACTACGTGATAGTCTTAAAAATGTAGTATATGAAACACATTTTTGAATTGCCGTTTCAAGAATCAAGTGTGCCTGGAACTTTGTGAAACGCAAGCAAAGCCTATTTGGAGATTGAAGGTTGTTTGGGTAGGCTCTTAACCCAATCAAATTGAAGGTTGTTTGGGTAGGCTTTTAACCCAATCAACTTTTAGAGGAAATGTTCATTAATGTGCATTGCTGGGAAGCTGTGCTTTTGGTGTTTGTAACATCAAGAGAGAGGGGATAAAGATGAAAAAGAAAGATAGGGGTGTTTAAATAGGTCCTATCTTGGTCTAATAATTTGATGTTTTTTCTAAGATGAAAAAAATTAAATAATAAAATTTAATTAATTTAATTTATTATTTTTCTAAAATTTATTAACTTGTATACATATTCTCAATATAAGACCCTAAAAAACTAATTTAAATAGATTAAAAAAGCAAAATAAATTACTTAATATTATATATTGCGTGATATTTTTAAAATAGTTATGTGTATCATTAGATTACATATTAGTTTATAAGTCAAGCAAATTGAATTTGAAGCAAAATGATAAATATAAATACTTTAAAGTAATTTATTTAATTTCATTATTCTTCCTAAATTAGTTAACTGAGTCTTGTATTAAGAACTAGAGGTAGTATATTATAAAACTCATGTCTTTTTTTGTCATTTTATATCTAAATTTACTTTTTCATTATCCATCCAAAAAAGTTTTAATTTATCAAACTGATTTTTATAAAAGTCAATTTAAACATAAATCATATTACACTAACTAACTTTTATCATAATTTATGTTTGTAAAAGTCAGGTAAAATAAAAATCAATTTTGCCACAGCCAATCCAAACACATCCGAAATAACTATATAAAAAGAGTTTTATCTTAACTTATGTAAAAACACTTCTCAAAAGTGCTTTTTAGATCTACCAAACACCTCCCAAGAAAAACACAAGCATTTGCTAAAATTTTCAAATTTAGCACTCTAATTAGATCCGTACATTATAGTCACATGTTTCTTGTTTGGAAGAATTACGACGAAGTCCCGTATAAGGAAAAAAATTACAAAACAAGTCCTAAGATTATTTTCTATTCTAAAATTTGTCATTATATGCTGCTCAGGTATGGAATTTAACTGTAATTCTTCCTTCTTATTTGCCCCCAAACAAGAAGTTGCACAGTTCTTCACAGTCACCTCTACAGTAAGCCACGAACCCCAAGTCTAGAAACTGTTAAAAAAAAACACCGTTTAAGAGCCATACGCCAGGCCATAAACGAAATTTTCCTTCCCAAACCGCCAATCATTTTCCTGGAAATATTTCTGCAAATTATTCCTCCACCAATAGCATTCAAGGTATTACCTTCAACTGATAATATAAGAGTAAATAAGTAATTTGAAGATATTAAAAATTAGTTAAATTGATTATTTATACAAATGTATATTAATTTCTGTAAACTATCATTTTCTATCGTGTGTTGGATAATTAAAATTATCTTTTGGTGCAAACTCTTTATAATTAATAAAGATATTTTAATAATTATCTTTTGGTGCAAACTCTTTATAATTAATAAAGATATTTTAAAAAAAGATGAAAGGTGAAACACGTTGAGATTTTATATTTAAGACTAAATTTAATTTTTAACTAGATTTTATGTTAAAGACTAATAAATGACTCATCCAAGGTAATTTTAACTCTCCCCTTTGCAGGTGGGAACCGTTGCAGCAACCTCTCGCTTTTTTAGCGGCAATAACTCAGAACTGCATCCCTTTACTTGGCTTCAAAGCAAGCCATCTGTATTTCTTCGCCATTAAAAATCTAATCACACCTCTTTTTCTAAATGTTCCAACATAAAACGGCAACCATTGCTTTACCCCATTTTCGTCAAACCTATTATTATTCCCAAGAATCTACATATACCAATTTATAATATTTTAATTCAATTCTTTTTGAGGATGTTTCTGTGTATGTCTATTATTTCTGAATGGATTTAAATATTACCTTAAAAGCTAAAATATATTTTTTATCTTTTAACTTTGCACAAAATTTTAATTTAGTCCTTTAACTTTTAAAAATATACTTTTAGTCCTTTAACCTTACAACTGTTCACAAAAAATAATAATGTTGAGATCTTAATTGTTGATAAAATATTTTTAAATGTGAACGTATTAAGTTTAATTGTTAAAACAACTATAATTGATATAAAAAAATCATCATCTAAAACTAACAATTTTACTGTTAAATAATTAAAAATATGTCTTTTAAAATTAAAAGGCTAAACAGAAAATGTATATTTTAATTTAACTTAAATAATTTAAAACCTGACATCTTTCTTTTTTTTATCCACTTTGACCTTTTCTTCCCCCTTTTTTTTTTGGTTTTTTCGCACCTTTTCTTCAAACCCCCCCCCCCCCAAAAAAAGAACGGCGTTAAACCCACGCTCCCCTCTCCTGGCTTTTTACTACAGTGAGAGGGGATGGAAAGGGAAAGACGTATTTATTATGATAACTTAGACCACATGGAAGCCTACCCTAACCTTTTTTTTTTTTTTAAATACAGAAACCTATCCTTACTCCTCGTCCACGTATTTTTATTCCTACATAAAAGTATTATTATAATTTTATATAAAAGTATATAAATAAATTCAAATAGTTTGTGAACTATTTAGCGAAAAAAATGGGAAAAAACTATTCTGTAATAATAGTTTATGGTTGTGAACTATGTAAATCAAATTTTATAGTTTAAATTTATTCATATATTTTTATATAAAAATTATAATAATATTTTATAAATGTTTAATTCGTACTATTAAATTTTAAAAAAGGGTAGAAGAGATAAAAGAATTCAATTTTTTTTTCATGACTCACATGTTTATTATACTTTTTAGGGTTAAGATACATTTAACACTCTGAACTATTTTTGAAGGTGCACCTAACATCTAACTATTTAAAAATACAATTTTACCCCTAAAATCAGTAAGTTACTGTTTTTGGATGTAAAATCGGGGAACCCACTCCTCTGCTTTTTTTTTGGATAAAAAGATTAATTTTATAAAATGAAAGGAGTGATACTCCCCGTCCTAAATATAGGTTTAAAATTCATTTTATAATCTAATTTATATTACAAAATGAGTCTTATATTTATGATTAGAGGAGTACTGCTAAGTTAGGTATTGAAGATGTTAGAGAATGAGGAACTAATAACATCATTTTTGTGAAAAAAGTAATTAAAAAAAGACTGTAATAGCGTGTTGATATCCTTTTTCAGGATACCATTAGGATGAGAGCAACGGAGTTGATCATTGAGTAAATTCTTCTTGTAAGAGACAACATTAATGTAATTTAGGATGCATAGAAAAACTGGTACCACTTTAATAATTCAACACAACACAAGTTTTACAGAGGAGTTGCAAAAAAGAAGAGGATCAGAAGATTGTCGTTTCACTAACTTAAATGTTTGGGTTTCATCATGGCCAAGGAAAACAATAACAACATAGGAGGTATGCCTTCGAATTTTAAACTTTCTTAAGAAGATTGCCTAGTTCTGTGCAGAGTTAAGAATGCTGCGAATACCACAAACAAAAATTTTATGACTTTAATATAATAAATATAACATGATCTCTTCAATATATTATATATAAATTTATAAATTATATAAAATTAGTTTGAAAAAATGATAAGTATGAGGAATAAGATGGACTGAGATATGATTTATAATAATCAAATTCAATATCTGACTAATTTTTATATTAAAATCAGAACTTGTAGATATTCTATATTTAATGACTTGCTGGATAAATAATATTAATGATATGACATAATGAAATATTTATTGATATTTAGAAAAATATCTCACTAACTCCTCCGCCTTTAATATTCATTGAGGTGAGAGAAAGACAGGCGTATATTTTATGCATGCGTGGACCGGGTAATATAAATACTCATAACATCCAAACAAAATTTGTTTTACATATTTTTTATAAATTCTAATTGAAAAGTTATTTTTAACATTTTAATATATCATATCATTAATATTTTTATTAAATATAATTATATTCTTTAGTTATATTTGTCTACCAAGTCATTAAAAATATATAATTTTTTATTTTTAATATAAGAGTTAATTATATGTTGAATTTGATTGTTCTAAATATAATATCTCAATCCATTTTATCTCTTATATTTATTATTTTTTAAAAATAATTTATATAATTTATAAATTTATATATAATCTAATATTATATGAGAATATTTTAAAGAGATCATGTTATATTTATTATAATTAAGTGATTTATATAATTCTTTTAATCCACCCAAATTAATTAAATAACTATAATATTAAATACTGGAGGGAGCATTAAATAAAAATAAAATTGAAAAATAATTAAATTGAAAAATTCCTTGTGAATCCTGGACACACGACACAATCTCAATTAACATGAATAAATTTAGAGAAAAAATTAATCTAAGATAAATTTAATTTCTAAATATAAAAGTTAACTAAAAATTTAATTTAATTCTAAGTATAAGATTTTATTTTACTTTATTTTTAATATTTGTCTATTTTGTCTTCAAATAATTTTTATGGTAATTGTTCAGAAGTTTTTATCAAGGTAACTTTAATAGACGTGATTGATGGAATAATTTTTTTAAAAAAACATACATTTATGATAAATAATTAACTTATTTAATTTTTAAATATATAAAAATTAATTATTTAGCCTTTTTTAGTTATTTAGAGGAGTTATTTTTCTTTTTTGTAGTGATTGATTGGACAGGATGGAGGGAATATATGTATACATACAGAGAGAGAGAGAGAGAGAGACTGACAAACGTACCAAACAATAATAATTTCCGTTTAAACATCAACGGCAACTGACTGACAGCCCCCAATTCCCCTTCTCCTTTCTTCTCACAGCCCTACGTCTACGTGCCCCCGTCTCCTGGAACCTCGACGGCTTTCATATCTCCCTCGATTCTCTCCTTGCTTTCCTCTCAGTCTCGCTTCGTCGATCTGCTTGGTATTCTATTCCATCTCTTTTCAGTCCTCGCTCTATCTCTCTTTCTCTCTCTGTTTTCTTGCCCCAAAAATTATATGCTTAGTCTCTCCACCTTCACCTGAATTGGATTTGGAAGGTGTCTAGATTCTGTCAGGAGTAATCTCTGGAGTTTCATCTTAAAGGTAATTTGAGCTTCATGATGCTTTCACTTGTTTTCTTAATGATTTTACTGCCAGAATTCATCCATCTATTTCTCCCTGACAGGATAGATATAAAACTGTATATGTTTCCTGCTCTGTTGTATGAGTGAAAAATCCAATTCTGTTTCTGGCTCTGTTTTGGACACAGGTCTCTCTGTTTTGTGTTTGTTGTTTGTTTAATTCTCTTATGAACCTCGTGTAAAAATACAGTCTTCAAAACTATCACATAACTAGATTATGATTCCACACTCTTTTGGTCCTATTATTCTTTTCACATAAAAAAGGATGCATACTGATCAGAAGTTGGTTAATACTCTGTTTTTTTTTTTAAGAGACATTTAATCGAGTCAGGTTTGATTAAAAAAAATTGGTTAAAATTTGTTAGAAAAATCAACATGTGGTATAAAAAAAAAAAGTCAACATGTAAAACCTGTGACTTTCATTTTTTTCTCAAAAATACCTTTATTTGTGGGGGAGAGATGGTATAAGAGAGAGGATGAGGAAATTGCTAGATTAAAGAGGATTGTGGAAGGGAGAGAATGTGAGTGAAAGAGGGAATGATGCTTCGAGGTCGTGTGATAATAAATATATTGATATTAAATAAATAATTAAATGGGGACAAAACGGTGAATTAACAAAGAAAACATCCTCTAAATATCTCTTATACATAGGAAAAAATATACGTCGTGGTTGTTTCATATAACAAGGAATGGAGGGAGTAGATTTTTAGTGCCGGTTTGGAAAAACATTGGGAAGCTGAAAATCTTGGTCTCAAAGTCCAAGCCACATTTTGTCGAGAGTGGTTACTAAAATAGCACAATTTCCAAAACCAAGATTGGGAAGTTTAAAACCAATCAGTGCATTTTTTCCCAAACCATGCTAAAACTATTGCTAGGAAAGAAGCACATTTACCTGTTTTTGGCTAGCTCGGTTTCGGCAAACCTTAGTTTTGCCTAAAACCAAGTTTGCAGCGTCGATTCTACCCCAAATCATAATTTTAGCAAATGCAGAACCAAGCAGATCCTTAGTAGTTTAGGTGATGCATCAACCAACTAGATTAAGTGGGTAAATTTCTTATGCTATGTGTATTTTCAGGTGTTTCAGTTGTAGCTAAAGGTGGAGGAGATGATTTTATGGCCATTGAGGGATGTGAAACGGCTCCTTTATTACTGATTTGTCTTATGGATCGTGTTTCTTTTAATTTTATTTTTCTTTTGCGATGCAATATTTATATTTTGATTTTGATTTTGTTTTTTCTGGGGCTATGATATTTCATTCTTCTAATAGCTTCATGAGATATATGATATTTACATATGCTTTATACCCGTATACAGATTTGGATATGCTGTATCACTGATAATTTTGATTAACCCTTATGCTTTCGAGCATTGAGTCATGTGATGAAAAGCTATGCAGCTACGTAATTTTCCTTATTGGTGCATTATTGATAAAAGTGTTTAAAATTGAGTGTTTAATTCATGTTTTGGAGTGATACCGTGGTTTCCTATCTCTTTCTATGCCTTATACCTGAAAACTGACAATTCAACACAGTGTTGGAATCAGAATTGACATTGAGATGCATGCCGCTTATGCTTAAGTATCTAAATGGTCTTGTGTTTGGGTTTTGTGGTGATGTGTGCTTGTTACACCTTTTGAATGTGAGTAATTGTCTTAAGATCATTGATTGTAAGCATTTCATGTAGTTGATGGTTTTACTGCATCTTAAGTACCATAAACTTCAGTTTCAATGGACTTCTCTATAAATTGCTAAGGGGGTGTTTGAATAGAAACCAAACCATGGTTTCAAAAGTGCTTTTACGATTTACGAAATAAATATGTGGAGGAATTTGCCTCGTTTTGCGGAAAAATGCTTCTGAAACCATGGTTTTCATATTGCCAAACACCCCCTAAATCAAATTTATCTTGCTTTTCTCCTAATTTCTTGGGTGTGTTGTATTTTTTAAATGGTTTTATGCTAATTTTATTGTTTATAACATACTTTAACTCAAACAAATGCCATAGTGACTGGTAGCTGTATCTAATACAGATGCATTTCGTTGTTCCTTTTTAGATTACCGGTGGAGGAGAGGTTTGTGGTATTATATATCTTTAAGTAATTGGAACCAATAATAAAGCTAGGAAAACTAGCATTTCTGAATTCAGACGGGCTCTATTAAGAGTAAAAGAGATGGTAGGATTTGCTTGTATGTTAATTGGCTGGAATAACGTAGAGATTCAATGTTCTAATTGATCTCTTGCAATCACCAGTCAAAAGGTACTGTAGTATAATTTTACTAGAATCTGAGATACAAAGATTCATTTATATTTTATTCTGAAAATATAATCAACTGGCTTAGTTCAGCTGCTGTTGTTTGATCTTTATAAAGTAAATGAACCTGTTAAGTAATGCTTTTTCTATGCATCTCAAGTCCCTAACCATTTATCATTGGTAAACATATTAAAATAGTGGAAACAAAGCAATCTTAATCTGTGGATACTGGATTGGCTAGGAGTAGGAGTTAGAAGAAAAATAAGACGAAATCTTCTGGTTCATAGTACTGGCACTTTCTAGTCAATACTGAATAAAAGGTCCCGCTCTATATCATTAACAGATATGTTAGTGAACTTAGATTTTCTTCACATCCTTGATGATTGTGGTTTGATGCAAAGGCTTTGAGTATCATTTTATTAATAACAACCATATGGAAGATATTGTGTATTTTAATGGAGGAAAGTCTCATGTTACTTCACTATTTTGCAGCATTTGATGAGATGCAAGCTGATTCGATTGTTGATGCAAATTGCCCTGATGAAGTATGTTTCAATTATTTACCTTGATCATTTAACTTCTGGAAACTTTAAATGTAGCAAGCATGGCCGTCTGCCAATATCAGTATTTTTAATTAACATTTGCCCCTTGTTTTGGCCGCAGGGTATGTGAACAGACAATGCTTATAGATACCTGCCTACAACTTGTATAATTATGTGAATCTTTTGGATAGTAGTGCATGTTATCTTCAAACACCATGCTTGTCCTTCCACAGGATGTGTTCAACCATCTGTTGACCTTGCAACAGAAATGCTGCCTTGCGATTCGCAGATCTCAATTTCTGATGATGTCCAAAATGGAACAACTGATGACGTCTCGACTGCAAAAAGCAGTCCAAAATCTCCTACTTCAGAAAACGTGAATGATCTGAAGTCAGGTGAAACAAATGACAACTTGACTGGTGAATCTCCCAAGTCCACGCCTGATACAAAAATGAAGAAAATAATAACGAAGGTGATCTGTTGTTTCACTTTGTGGGATATTTATTCTACCGCATCATTTGTAATAACTATTTACCAAATTACTGCAGTCATTATTGGCTTGCCTACCTCCCAGCTTATTAGTTCACATGATTTATGAAGGATGCAAATACTTTATCATAGCGTATTTAGTATTTTATTTGTCACTCTCCATTCATTCTTCCTATTTATATAGTAGAAACAATGTACATCAATTGCATTATACATAAACACCCCGGGGGGGGGGGGGCAAGGACTTCCTCTCAAACATTGGTGTTTTGATGTCAATATTTTATGCTGCAGGTGCCTCATTTGGAATTTAACTTCTCTGTAGTTGGCACGCCAAGGGTTCACAACCCCGTAGGAAAATCAACTTCAATGGCCAGGCAAAAACAACCTGTCTTACCCCCTACTAACTCCCGCCAAAATGGAAGGACACAGAGTATAGATGACAAACCCGTGGTAAGAGATAAATTAACCTGCAACCCAGGACATGAAAAGTCACGAGAACTAACTCATGGCCATTTATTAGCTAGCCAACAACGAAATGTACATCCCCCTACTGGCTGCCAGCCAACTAGGAGAGCACAGAGTAGACCCATGTCAAGAGACAAATTAAATTGGAATGCAAAGCTTGAAAAGTCACCAGAATTACCTAGTGCTCTTGCATTAGCTGACCAAAAACCTGTTATTCTCCCTCGTGATTCCCAGCTAACTAGGAGAGACCTGAGTATGAGTGACAAAACTATGTCAAAAGACAAATTAAGTTGGAGCAATGAACCTGAAATGTCAGCAGAACTAATTCGTGGTCCTAGGTGTTATGATAGGAACTTTCAATCAGAGCCATCATCTGCTAAGCAAACGTTTAGTTTTACAGTCTCTAGAGATAAATATAACCTTCCTGAATTTCGGACTCAATATGAAAATGCTAATTTCTATGTGATTAAATCTTTTAATGAAGATGATATCCACAAGTCCATTAAATATAATGTTTGGACAAGTACTTCATATGGAAATAAGAAGCTGAACGCAGCTTTCCTAGATGCTGAAGCTAAATCAAGTGAGACAGGAAAGAAGTGCCCAGTATTCCTCTTCTTCTCTGTAAGTTGAAATCCTTATCACTGAATTGTCTCTAATTTTATTTGTTTTGTTATAATCATGGTCTATCAAAATTTGTGGAATTACTGCTTTATTTTTATCTTGGGCAGCATATGATATCCAAATGTGTTGAAAGTGCTATATTGAACAGAAGCTGTTGTAGGTGTGCCCGGAAAGTTCATATTTTTCAATATGAAATCTCTGCTCTTGAATAGGATTCAAATAATCTTATCATGTTGGATGCTTATGTTATTGTGGGTGTTACTTGAAAATTAATTCATCATATACAGACAGTAAGGAAACTTCTATGATATGAATTATGGATCTTAATCTTTCTTAGGAATGTCTTTCTTTAAGTTCTCTCCTGGATTTTGCTTCCTTGAGAAAGAAGTAATAATCCACTCCCTTTAATGACTATGATCATTTAGGTAATGTTTTACTGTTAAATTTAAAAGTCACTAAATATGTGTTTCTATCTAAAGAGAACACTCAATGAAGTTATTGAGTTTGAACGGGATCTTTTTGTTAACAGTTTGTTCAAATATTTGATTTTTATAGAGCACAATATAGTCATGCGATCCATTTAGTCAACTCCACCTAGTAGGATAAAGCTTGCTGTTATGTTTCTTTCATGTTTTTATTTTCCTTTCATGGTACTTGTTACACAATACATTTTCTGAAAGTGTTGTCTTTAATTGTCTATGAAAAAAATGTCAAGTATAATCAGTTTACAAGAGACAAGCAGCCCTTGTGAAGAGACGTGGAAGTATGTCAATACACCTTTTAAGACGCATGTTCAACTTACCTGTATATATATTTTTTAAATCAGTGACTTGGTCTACTGCTTCTCTTTTTTATTGATCAGGTCTACCTTAGAAAATTTAACTGATGAAGTGTCATTAATTGTCAAATCAGGTCAATGGTAGTGGACAGTTCGTTGGAGTAGCTGAGATGATTGGACCAGTAGATTTCAACAAAGACATGAGGTTCTGGAAAGGGAAAAAATACTATGGTTTCTTCCCAATCAGGTGGCACATAATTAAGGACGTACCCAACACCCAGTTTCGGTACATTATACTTCCAAACAATGATAACCAGCCTGTGACTTACAGTAGGGATACACAAGAGGTAGCTTTTGCTTTTAATATTATTATAGTGCACATTTGAATGTTTTCATGGTGCATTCTGTCATTTTTGGACCAAAATATAAATTACTATATCACTCTCTTTCTGATGTTATGATTGCTTCCTACACACTGACCCACACACGTTTTATTTAGTGAGATGGGAACAGTTAAACATATTAGTTAGGAAAAGGGGAAACTTATGAGTTGAAAATATTTTAGTACATTAAACTGGTAATCATGGTGCCGAGGAATATTTGATATGGTAACTTCAGAATATTTTGAGAAACTGTAATGATAATATTGGTAGCAAAAGCAGAAGGCCTTTTCGAGATTAATTAAAAACATCTGCAATCAATTTTTTTCCAGTCACGTAGATAAAGCGGATTATGCTACGATGTAAGGATCTTCTAAGTTCTATCTTTTGTATATACTAGTATAAAGTAATTTCATTCAGATATTTTCCTTTGGATGCTGATAACTAGTTGAAGGATACTAAACTTCACTTTAGATGGAAGTTTGTGATGAATCAAAGGCAATTTTAGTTATGATGCTTCAGTATTTTGTTTGCATATGGCCTGAAAAACATATATTGCTTTCATTATATGAATTGTAGGTTGGACTAAAGCAAGGCATAGAAATGCTCAATATTTTCAAGAGGTACTTAGCAAAAACATCTTTGCTAGACGATTATGACTTCTATGCCAATCGAGATCCGAAGAAAGGTGTCTCCTGCTCAAAGCAATGTTAAGCACACGACTGTACAAAGGAATCATACTTCTACGACTACTAAGTGAGTTTTGTATACGAGATTTATGCCATGCAGAACAGTTTATCGTTTCTCAGAAAAGATACAATACTATGGTATGTGCAATTGAGCGGCATTACTAGCCAATATGTTTAGATCAAAACTTTTGTTATAATATTGTCAAATTGTTTGGTAATTTGGATGCCAAGGTATAAAATATGATGGTGTATAAGATTCTAATATTTGGTATGAAATTTGAAAAATTGTCATAGAAATGATACGAGTGTTATTGTTATCAATTTTAATGAAATTGAGGGTCAGGAATGTGGGGTCCTATAGGTTATTAAGTGATGTCGGCTATGAGATGCTTCTTAACTTTTTGTCCCTCTATACTTTTCAGCGTCTTGAATGACACCAAGCCTCTTCGCATACTACTACTTACCTGAGATCCCAATGTGAAGATGACATTACTTTAAATTCTCTTGGTGTTTGGATAATCCTAAATTTGTTGCAACATGCTGGAAGCCCACAGCAGTTTTTTAACTTTTATATCATCAATCTTGTTTATATGTGACTGACCCATGTTAAAATAATAGTATTCTAGCATCCATAGACTTCATGATCGTTCAATTTCTTTGCAGATGATTACAGAGAGAGCTAAGGTTAAATCAGGTGGCTTCAATCCAGATGCTAATGCATTTTTTCTCTGCATTTTACTGAGAATCTCTCTCTTAATCCCTGTGGTGAAGGAGATCTTCATAGGCCTAAACAAAATATAAAATTAAATTTAAAAAGAAACAAAGGAGGAGGAGGAGGAGGAAGAAGAAGAAGAAGACCTTCGATTTCTGCTCAGAAGGCATCTTAAGAATGTTGTAGATTAGTTTGTTTTATATGATCCTAGCGTTGCCCCCTCTTTTGCAGTCTTCTATATTTATGTTATCTTTTTACTTGTAAAAATAAGGTTGAATAGAATAATAAGTTCAAGTTCCGTGTGTTGAGTGGCATGATAAGTTATTAGGTTCAAGCTTCTCTTTTCTCAGGCAAAATTAGAATAAAAAAGTCAAATAGTGGGAAACAAATTCCTGTAAGTATGAATAAATGTTGCAAAAATATTTTTGGATTATATTGCTTATTTGTTTGAATTGTAGGATAGCATCTTTTGATTCCTATGACTGTCAAATTATCTTGGTCTTGGATAGGTGAACACCTAACTGATCAAATAATATAGTGCTATTGTTGATTTTGATTCTAGGATATGTGGTTGTTTGGTGACTAGTGAAAATTGATTCTGCTTCTTGAGGACATCCAAGTCCTTCTAAAATCTTCTGTTTTTTTACAGTATTAGAACTGTGAATGACTATGCTTTAGTGAAATCCCCCTCCCCTTTGAATGTTATAGGAACTATTGTGATGTAACATCCTTTTTGGTATATTGATCTTTTTATCAAAAACAAAAAATGAAAAGTGGTTTTTGTAATGTCTGAGACGAGGCTGATTTCTTTGTAAAAGGGGAATAATATGAGCATTTAGGTCTGCAAATAATGGATGAATTTGAACAAAACATATAATATCTGACCCTAGCAATCGAATATTCTGACCGCAAGGATTGATGTTGAATAGGTTTTGACTGTTTTCTCCTCTTGGAAGACTTTGTTGAAAGCTTCTGTCTTAGTCGTTTACAAGGTAAAACAAAACCTTGTGAAAGACACTGTTAGTGTTCTGAAAACCTTGAATCTGAATGTGGAAGTGATCTTCATGCTTGAAATCTCCAGAAACATACCGACAAGTAAAGCTACGTTGAAATCTGATGCTGAAATATGCAATGGCTATTTTAATTTGTCTCCTGAATTCATAAATGTTTTTCTCAAGATATTGTAATAACCATATACTCCTCCTGTCCTTAATATAAGACCTAATTATTGAGTTGATTTTGATCCTAAATATAAAATCTATTTATTGTATTTATCAATTTTTTGTAAATTATTCCTGTGGATCTCCTTTAACCATGATTAAGTAGAAGAGGGAGAGAGAATATTAAGGAAGATTATTATAGTGTTTTAGAAAAAAACATGTCATATTTGTTATAATTAACTAACTTACCTAATTTTCTTAATATAAACAAATTAGTTAAATAAATCTTATATTAAGAACTGGATAAGTATTAACTATTCTTATGATTATATCATGGAGTCATTTTTTCACACTATGTTTTTAACGGGGTTTTTGGAAGGGAGGGGTGGGAAGTTGCTCTCTACTCCCCACCAAAAATAGGGTTTTTTAGAAGGGAGATGAGGGATAAAATTTTGTATTTAAAAATTAATCTAAGTAAAATATTTTAATTTCTTTCTTGTCCTCTTGATTTTTCGATGCCCTAATTTGCTGTGTGCCCACACCCCAACAAACTGTTGTCACACAGTTGAAATCAATTGACTGTCACCTTGTGACCTTCATAATTGGTGTATATTTTTTGACTTCTCTTCTCATTTTCTAAGCTTAAGCTTCAAAGCTGGTTTGTATTCTTTTGCTTTCTCAATCCATCATCATGTTGATTGCTTATTGATGAGTGAATGTGTACGTGACAGTGTATTGTGTATTTATTCTCTTTTTTTATTTGTTTTATTTGGATTAGTGATTTTTGCGCCCTGTAGGAGAATGAAATAAATATAGGAAGCATGTCTGTTTTTGTTTTTGTCTTTTATGCCTATTCATAAATTAAACATTTTTAGGCTATATTATATAAAATTCTCCTGATTCAATTGATATAACGATTTTACATTTCAAAGTTTAACTCCCTTGATACATGAAGATTTCAAGATTTGCAGTCACCCATGAAATCAGCCAACGTTCACCGTTTAAAAAACACATCAATCAAGAAAATAATTTTAAAAAATACACATAAATTTTTAAAATAATATAAAAATGTCACAACCATTAAGTGAATCATTATTAACCATGTATCTAACAATCCCAACGCACATCGACAAGATCGTTTAATGGCCTCCTCTGTCACTGCACCTCAATGGTGTCAGAGTTGCTCTCTCATCCCATCCACCTCATCCACTATCCTTTTCTTTGGTTTCTTCAACATTATTGATTTTTCCTCAAAGCTAGCAACTTGTAGATTAGGGACACTATTGTTATACATTAGCCATGCACTAGAAGGAGATAAAAGATGAAGAGGAGGTCGCTCGCTCATCATCACGGAACTCAATGCATCCAAATCCTCGAATAAATATTATTGATGGCAAAGAAACCAAAGGAAAGGAGGAGGTAATGCGGGATTTTTACCAAAATGCTATGAACAGTGAAATAAAATACCAAAATGCTACAGCACGAAAAGATATTACTGAAATGCTACACTTGAAATTTATCACCAGAAAATGAATTTATAAACTTTATCTTGCCCAAAACGAGTTCTTCAATAAAGTGGGCAAATTTGCAAATTCATCTGGTAGAGATGAATTTGTAAAGTTCATCTTTGAGTGATGAACTTCAGAAAAAAGTACTTTTGTCCTTTTCTCTCCATTTCCATGCATATGAGCATCTTCTTCCTGTACGAATCTCTCATAACCACTTTTGTCTAAGTCAAAAAAGCAATTAAACTCTTTGCATGCGTCTGAAGCTAGGAAGAATATTAAGTCATCTCATCTCCCTTGCCCGTGAAGCTACAGTAGCGTCGTGGCTTACTATAAATTTTGCATCTCTTACACCCATGAATGCGTCTGAATCGTCCGAGCTTTACTTATACATTTTGCATCTCCTCTTATGCCAGTAGCCCATGAATGCGTTTGAGTCCTCCGCATGTTGAGCTTGTGTTCCCACTTCTATCTATTTCCTAAATATTGCATTATAATCATTAATTAAGTACAACTAGGAGAAGACAAAACTTTGAAAATAGAAAGACTCACAAATCATGGTTTCTCATGCATAGTTCACATAGGTTTAAATCTAGTGCTAAAAAAACTATTCATATTTATATATGTATTATAATTCTATTTTGATTCATTCCGTACCTTTTAATTAAATTTCTAATAGTTTTAAAAGTAATATCAAATCTATGTATTATAGATGCTTAAAAATTAAATTTTTTATGATATTCATTTTTATTAATGAAAAAAGTTTAACAAAATATTGCCACCTATTTTCTTATTAATAAAAATTTACCTTTATATTATATTTTATTCTCATTATTGTATCCAAAATATTTACTAAATAGGTAAAAATTATATTATTTTAAGAAAAAATTAGGGGGAAGGACCTAGAAAAATAATATTTATTGAGAAGGATCTTAAAAATTATAATTATTTATAAGGACCAAATACTAAAATATAAGTTTAAAAATATTAAAGTACCCTTAACTAAATCCCTACATTTTTTCTTATCATGCTTCCATTGAATAGATCTTTTTTATTATCTCCCTAATTTGTACTAAAAAAATTTATAATCTTTTTCTTATCAATATTTATAACAAAATTTATTGAAAACAAATCAAAATCATTTATTATTAAGCTAAAATATCTTACATATTTAAATACAATGAAATGAAATTATTCATCTACATGAACACCCTTAGCGAATAGTTAAATTTTATCGGTCTTTATTTTATTCCAATTGAAATTTTCTCTTTTTTTCAAACATCTCTTTCGTTACTTTTAATTTTATAAATTGTTTTACCCATATATATATATATTATAAATATGTTTAAATGTAAATAAACATATTTTACTTGATTTCATTAAATACAATTTAAATTTTTATAATTATTTTTCTTAACCTCAGTTTTTTAAAACAATAAATAATTAAATGAATAAAATTATTCAGATTTATTTTTATATCTAAAATTTTCATTTATTTTAATAATTTTTTAATTGTTAGTTACTTTAATACCCACCTATCAAGATCGAGTAAAACAAAAAAAATTATGAAAATTGATAGCAAATAAGGAATAATATGGGGAAAAAAGTTAAAGCTATGAATTTTTTTCTTATATATTTATTTCCAAAAAAATCATATACTTAAAAGATACTCCTCTAGTTTTATTTATAAGACAGAGAGAGTATAAATTTTGATCCTATATATAAAGCACTTGATATAATTTTTAATACAAACATACATAATTATCCTTATTAAATTATTTGCACAGTTGGTACATTTTCTTCACTCCTTTATCCAATGCTAAATGTCCTTCAATTTTGTCTTCTTCTTATGCTATTATTCCCGCATGTTCCACTTCTTCTATCTCTCTCTCTCTATTCATCTTTTCCACTCTCCCCTACTCATTCCTGTTCTTATTCACCTCTTCTACTCTCTTTTTTTTCCTATGCCATTAGTTCTTTTCATGCATAACAGATCTGACACTTGGAAAAAAAATACTTGATGAAAATATACATTTTTGTGCTTGATTAGTGTTACTTTTATAATCAAATTATGAGATGGTGGATGTGAAATTATTTCAACGGTTTTCTAATCTGTGTGAAATATACTAAAAATACCTTATAAATAAGACTAAATGGGTAATAGAGATCAAAACAAAATCTTGAGATCTTAAAACTATATAATAGAGGATTCTTACCGGCAAAATAAGAGGCACCTAAGAGTATAGATTTTTGAAATTGTTCAACCCACCACTTAGCACCTAGAGATTTAAAATAATAGTTTATCAAATAAAAAAAAAGAAGAAAATCAAATTAAATATTATAATGACAAAATAAAAAATACATAAGAGAAATAACATACCCTCAGGGCCTCAACAGTAGTAAAAGTATGTGTCGAATGTTTGCAAGTAAGAGTAGAGAAACAAGACAGCAAAAGAATGGAGGAGGCTGGAGCAACTAATAAAACGAGAGAGTAGGATGATGAGAGAGAAGAGAGAAGTCTGAATACATGAAGTGGGAACACAAGCTCAACATGCGGAGGACTCAGACGCATTCATGGGCTACTGGCATAAGAGGAGATGCAAAATGTATAAGTAAAGCTCGGACGATTCAGACGCATTCATGGGCGTAAGAGGAGATGCAAATATATAGCAAGCCACGACACTACTGTAGCTTCACGGGCAAGGGAGATGAGATGACTTAATATTCTTCCCAGCTTCAGACGCATGCAAAGAGTTCAATTGCTTTTTTAACTTAGACAAAAGTGGTTCAGAGAGATTTGTACGGGCAGAGGATGCTCATACGCATGGAAATGGGGAGAAAAGGACAAAAGTACTTTTTCTGAAATTCATCACTCAAAGATGAACTTTACAAATTCATCTCTACCAGATGAATTTGCAAATTTTCCCACTTTATTGAAGAACTCGTTCTGGGCAAGATGAAGTTTATAAATTCATCTCCTGGTGATGAATTTCAAGTGTAGCATTTCGGTAATATCTTTCCGTGCTGTAACATTTTAGTATTTTATTTCACTGTTCATAGCATTTTGGTAAAAATCCCAGGTAATGCAGTTATTACACCGTGCAAAAGATCCAGTGGCGGTGGACAAGGTTACGGGGAGCGAAAATGCTGTGCAACGCATGCGAGGATTGTTTGTTAAATACCAACTCCTGTGTTAATATAAGAATTTGTTTAATTTTTAATTTGATCCTAACTATAACATTATAATCTACTTTATCTCTCATATTTATTTATTTATTTTAAAAATAGTCATTGTATAAATAGTAGTCATAGCTAATACACATGATTAGTAAGGGTATTTTAAGAAAAACAATACCTAGTTATTACAAATAACTAATTTAACTAATTTTTTTAATATGCTCAAATTAGTCAATTAGTTCTTATATTAACAACCGGAGGTAGCATTTAATGTTAACTGACATAACATCAATGACATTTTTACATCATTTTAAAAATTTTGATTAATATATTTGTTGAACAATCAATGTTGATTAACTTAATAGTTGTAGCATTTTTGCACCACTTTGAAACATTCATGCATATTTTACACCCCAAAAAAAAAAATTTGTTGCTTAAGATACACACGGGAGGAACACCTCATGAGTAAATAGACTTGCACCTTCAACCTGCACATTATGCCGTTACTTCTATTGAATGAGTATTAATTAGGATAGTTTTCTTCTTTTCAGGCCTTGCTAATATGGCTTATGCTCTCTCTCTCTCTCTCTCTCTCGCTGATACAAGGGCAAGCAAAAGCTTGGAAAGGAAAACTACAAAAGTCTATATATGTGCGTATATAATATATATATATATATAGTCACTTTTCCTCCAAAAACAAAAACGAAAAGAAAAAGTATTCAACTCATCTCACATGTAGGCTTTTAGATTCATAAAATCAGTTCTCATTGTAATTGGAAATCTGGACATTGAGGTTGGGCCAGCCCATTTCAAGATATGGGCTTATACTCTTAATTTTTTTAATAAAAAATAATTATTCTATAGTATTATTTTTTTAATATGTTTTTTAATCTAATATTGATTTTAATTTTTCAATTTAATACACAGTTTTCAATTATTTTTTTAAAACCGGTCACTGGCGAGCGGGGGGACCACCTAAAATGGGGAAGCAAGTCGGCGATGGCAGGGCCATGCAACGATGAGGGTACAGAATAAGGGGGTAGGAGGGAGATGCAGCGGATCAGGGGCGGCAGAGTGCGTCATGGTAGATTGAGTGGGGCCCAATCTCAGTGGTCAAGGCATTGGATTCAGTTTGCATAAAATACTAAAAATAGAGTTGTCCTTTTGTTTCTTACCCCACAAGCTTACTTTATTACTTTTTTTAAAATTTATTTTTACATTAATCAATGTGCTAGACTGCCAGTACTATCTCTTTTTTGTTTTTTAAGAGCTAAAATGCCTTTATACTTCAAAATATTTTTTCAGGTAGTCATTAAATACCTTAAAATATTTAGTAGTATATTTAGCAACTTAAAATATTTTTTAAATACATTTAGTACTCCAAAATATATTATTTGTTTTGATGCTGGACGGTACTAGATGTATTTGAAAAAATATTTTGAGTTGCTGATACATGTTAACCCTTTTTCTAATACAATCAAATATGTTCCAATCTTTTTAGTATTATAATTATAGGTTATCAACATCTAGATTATGTTAAAAGTATTTAAATCACTTAATTAAATTTGTCAAAATACAAGGATCAGTATTTTCCACATTTTCCATTTTTTGACAAGATCTAATTTGGCCATTAGGTGAATAGTTCAATTCACATCTCCTCCAATTTCTCTCTTACAGATTTTTTAACCACAAATTTTAATGGGAGGTAGTTTTAAGGGGGAAAAATATTTATCAGTGATAATCCAAAATGATTTAAGAATTTATGCTTTGAGTTAAATAACGAATGCTTACTTCTGTCTAGATATAGAACCCTTTCTTGTAGATAAATAAAGAATCTTTTACCAAGTGTGATATAATATTTATTAATTACTATCAATTTTATTCTTATTCAATGTATGTAAAAGTAGGTGAAAAATAGAATATACCTATTATTTTACTTTTTAAATAATTTTTTAATTTACAAAATTCCATTAAAAATATCATGCATTTAGGATGGAAGTTAAAAAGCACAGATGGAGGATATTAAACGGTAATTGCCCTGTAATTTAATAGTATGGAAACTTATTTATGAGTGAAAAATTGTATACTCCATCTACTGTTAATGGATGCCTATCCAATTAAAATACCATGAGGATATATTATTATCATTATTATTTATTTTTTGAGTGAGTCAAATCACCTATTATTATTAGAGAAAATGGTTAAAAATGCTGTAAAATTTACAAAAATCAAAATTAAAAAATTTCACAAAAATATATTATTATTTATAATTTAATTATTGTCAAAACTTATTAAATATTGTAATGAATTTAGATATAAGATTTTTGTAATTTTCATAGTTTTTATCTATCATTTTTTTTTCCTTTTTGTTATTCAAAGTTTGTCCGTGACAAAGCCCATTATAGTCATGGTGTATAGATGTAGGTAGGCAAGTAGCTGTCAGATCCAAAATTCGTTGTCCCTTTATGACCATCTTACACAAAATTACCAACTTGTCCTTCTCAATTTATCTAATCATTTATTACTCCTCATACGTCATCAATATGTGACGTGAGGTTCCGTGCTACAGCGGTAATAATAATAGTAAGTTCCATTATTTATATGTAATAAATAATGTTATGCATTATTACAGTTTTAGGGGTATTTTGGTGAAAAGAACTCATGATTTTAAAAGTAATTTTATGTGATATGATAAGTACTCCTTCAGTTATTAATATAAAACCCAATTTTTAAGTTGATTTTAGTTCTAAACATAAGACTCATTTCTTATATTTATTAATTTTTTCTAAATTATCTCTATGGATACTCCCTTAACCATAATCAAGTAAAAGAGAGAGATGAGGTATTAAGAAAGATGATTATGGTGTTTTAGGAAAAATGTGTCACTTTTCATATAATTAATTAACTTACCTAACTTCCTTAATCTAATCAAATTAGTTAAATGGGTTTATATTAAAAATGGAGGAGTACTACTTCTAGTTTTTAATATAAGAACTGGTTAACTAATTTGAATAAATAAAAAAACTAGTTAAGTTAGTTATTTATAACAAATAGATGTTTATCTTTTCTAAAATATTATTACTAATCAAGTATATTGGTTAGAACTATCATTATTACAAGGACTATCTTAAAAAAAAAAAAGGTAAATATGAGAGATAAAGTAAATTTGAATGTTATATTTGAAATTAAAGTAAAAATCAAACAAACTCTTATATTAAATATGAGAGATAAAGTAAGTTTGAATGTTATATTTGAAATTAAAGTAAAAATCAAACAAACTCTTATATTAAAAATCAGAGATAACATGTGGAAAAAAATTTTGTTTTAACTTTTTATCGCACTAAACCTTTTTAAAAGAAACAATCACTTTGAACATGAATTTTTGTTTTTTTTTTGTTTTTATAAAAGTAACAAAATTTGAAAGGCGTTGAAGACAATTTCTCAAAACTGCCCCCTATTGCCAGTTTTATTTATTATTTAGGCATCGCACCAAGTTTGAAAAATAAAACATACTATCCAGATTGGGTGAAATGTTTAACTTGCTACAAATTTTGGCATTTTATTTGGTTACATGAAATTCCCATAAAATATTCGGTGATGTGAATACGACTCACTTTTTTTTTAAAAAAAAAAGTAATTTTCGTTAATTTATTTTTTGTTTCTCTAACAAGATAAAACGGTCTTGAGCAATCTAATAGATTAGGTAATGAAAACCAAGTTATTTGTACAAATTTAAATATTAAATAAATTACTCGCTCATGACTCAGTCTAAAAAACTATATGAATTATTTGTCCAAAATAAATTTGTTGTCTTTTTTTTTCTAGGTATGGCTATCATCTTATTAAAAATAATCATATTTGAGACATTATTAGTTGCTAAATATAAATATCTCTCTTAATAAGAATTTGAGTCTTGATTTATCAGATTATAAAAGACTAGCTTCCTCCTTCTGTTACTTAACTTCAGTTGATTTGACAATTTAATTTAATTATCACGATAAAATCGAAGATCAAGGTTAAAAATACAAAAGACGTAAGACAAGCCCAGAATTTAAATATTGGGCCGTAATCTTATTACACGCTGGAATGGGTCTCGTTCCCTATGTCCACTAGGCAAATATTTTATGGGCATATTGCGGTATAATTTTTTACCCAACCTTGCATGATCATTCCGTACCTTTTTTTTTTCCTATGAGAGGATTAAAATCCGCAAATGCTTAAATCATACTCACCCGCAATTTGAAAAATAATACAATCTTATGTTTTTAATATAAGATCTAGTTGACTAACTTAAAAATATTAAAAAGCTAAATAAATTATTTAATTGTATAGCACAAGTTACATTATCTCTCTAAAATACTTATATATATTATTAGATTATACTACCTCTGGTCTAATAAGATCTTATAATTAGGACCGGAAGTAGAGTGTTAATTTATAAATTAGTCAAATTAATTAGGAGAAAAACAATAAATATAAATGCTTTAACGTAATTTATTTAGTTTTTTTTAATCATCTTAAATTAGTCAGTTGGATCTTATATAAGAAAATAAATATAGTATTATAATTTAACATGGTTGTTTAGAAGTGCGCAAAAACCCAATAATCTAATTTAGTCTGATCTAGTTCGATCCAATCCAAATAAAGAATATGATAAAATTAGACCATATTGGACCAAACTAGTTGGATTAGGTTCTAGACCAAGTGGTTAGTCCACTTGGACTAGTCCAATCTTATCCAGGTGATTTTTTGAACAAATATTTTGCAATTTGGATTTTTTTTTTAATTATTGTTTAATATTGTTGGAGATTCTTGTGAATTTATGACTATATTTTAATATTTTGAGATAATTTTTATATAATTATAGGCTTTTTCATTGTTCTAATTGCATTTATTAGTTTGACATCTTGGTTCCCATAAAAAAAAAAATAAAAAAAAAGTAAGGTCTTGGACTGTCAGTAGATCAAGTCCAGTCTTACCTGACCTTAGGTTAATATTGGACTGAACTGGATCGCAGACTGCTAAACCCAACTCGGCTAAAAATTAGATTAGACTTCAGATTATGCTCTATTTTGGTCTGATCTGTCCACTATACAGCTCTAGTTTTAAACATGATACTAAAAACTCGTCGTTAAACAGTAGTTTAGGAATTAATAATTTAATCATAGTTAATAGACCCAATACAATCATGATTAACTACGATAACATAATTAAAATATGCAAAACATTCGTGTATGATCTTCAAACAAGTTGCTATTTTTTCAAATTTAAAACAATGTGGTTTGAAACTGAATAAAAAAAGGGAAAAAATATAAAATCAAACTCCATCAGCACATTGAAAACTCCTAACCAAAGTGGTTAAGGATTGATTTACCGCTTTACTGGGGTCACAAATCCCAGTTAGATTTTAATAACATGTTTTTGAATTCTGATGGATTTGTGATTTGAGAAAGTGATGAGGAAGTTCCGGAAGAAACTGGCAAGTCGAAAAAAATGGAAAGGAAGTGGTAAAAAAAGGACTGCTCCCCAAATGCCAAAACCGCAGGGCCTCTCTCTGACTGTGTCAACAACAATAATAATAGCGACTTTCTCGATAAAGCCACCCTTGAAAGCTTTTCCTTCGTAATTAGTGGGCCCGGCGGAGGGCAATGTCGTCATTTCAGAATCCGGACAGGTCAGATCGTTTCCGAAGCCCAAGATTCGTGGACGCAGATCCGCATGGGGATTTGAGAGACATGTATGCGGATAACCCTGGAATCTCCGAATCGTCCTTAGGCCTCTTCAATTTACGGAACAACCCTTCACACGTCCTTATAATACCCATTTAGTCCCTTTCGCCGCCCTCAACATCGGAACATTACTTGGGATTGAGTTATTGGTCAATGGTCATCGGAATATAATCATAAATAAATAATTTATTAATTTGAAAATTACTCTATATTTAAAAATAAAATCAATAAATATATTTAATATACCCTTATAAATGGCTGGCTGGGCAGCAGTGTATTTTATGATACAAAATTAATTTAATGGGAGCACAAAACTGTAACCCATAAAAGGCAATGCTTTTTACTAACTGGAGGACAGTAATTATTTTTTTATACTCAAGAGCCTGTAAAATACACATGTTTTTTTCTCATGGAATATCAAGTATGTGACTAAAATTAATAAATTAAAAATATTTTTATTGATAATACAAGAAATATTGTGAATTTATTTTTGGACCCAAAAATATTTTTGGTTTATTCATGATGTGAACATAAATTGTTGCACATGGTCCACCTAAATGTTGTCATACCAGCTAGTGGTTTTAAAAAAAATGTTAGAATTTGGATTGATAAATATTATAATTTTTTTTTTTTTTTTGCAATTATTACTCCAGTTTTGCTATTTTTAGTCAATGATGTTATGTTTAAATTTAAAGTCTGCATTGTCGGCTTTTTTGTTGGGTCTGGCCACTTGTTACCGTTGGACCACGCTTTTACCACAAAATTTAAGGACTTCTTTTTACCTTTTTAAGCGATTTTCTTACATTATTTTTTAACCCCACTGAGCTTTGTCGCAAAACTAGGGGTGAGCAAAATCAAACCGTAACTATTTATATATATATATAAAGGATACCTACCAAAAAAAATAATCTGCATACAAATATTTTAAAAATTAATTACAACAAAAAAGAAGAAAAAAATTTTGCATATAAAAAAGTTGGAAATATGCATTAGTTGAATTTTTTTTTTCCCAATAGAAAGGGATATATGAGACAACTAGAATAGTACTGGCAAAAAAGAAAAAGAGTATATTGGAATAGAAATTCAACTCTGTAATTAAAAAAAGAAGTAAATTGAAATCGTGAAGCTGATGTTAAAAAAATCTTAAACTTAAAAATTCAAAATTTTTTACGTTAAAACTGAAATTGTGTATTATTTACAATAGGAAAATTATTGAAAAATCCCTTATTTCAAAGTTTGTTGTCCAAAGATATTTTATGATGATCTAGGTCTTTAAGCGGGTATAACTCTTCTTCAATTATGTACAATATATCTTTAGTTATGTGTAAATATTATTTGATTGAAAAAGAGTAATGCTTGCTAAAGATAAGTTTTACCTGAGGGAGCATATTCCATGTTCAGATTTTCAAATATTTTTTTATTTTAATATATACAGAATTTAAAATAAAAATAAGTTTATAACAAATTTTTTTAAAAAAATAAATTCATCATCAAAAAATTGCATATTGAATTATTTTTCCAACTAAATATTAAAATTTTAAATCTTAACTATTCATATCAAAATTTATATGGTCTAGATTGCATTACAAATATAAACACACAATAATGTTAACCATTGCAATGAGTATTGAATGAATAAAAATGATTTTACCTATATCCTTGAATTACACTAAATTTTGTAGTTGAGAATTTTTCATTAATTTTTTATAATATTACATGTACTTATTTCTTTTTTATTTATTTATTAAAGTATATGGGAATAGGAAATGTGACTAAATTTACACGTGACCCCCGCCGAGGCCCCGGGTTTGCTTTATGGATGGCGTTTACACTGTGACAGCTATTTCGTTTTCAATTATTGAACTGACGTGTCTACTTTTGCGACAGACGGGCAATGCATCTCATATCAAATCATAAAGCAGACTTTATTTTTTTTAATAATGTAATTTTCAGAAGCATCCTATTCTTGTATAATAAATATCTTGCTAGACTTTATTTTGTGTGCCACATTTACTGTTCTATACATTTAAGGGCCTATTGTTAATTATTAATTTATTATTCCCATTCCTGATACATAAGCATGGACTATTATCTCAAAAAAAAGTAGTACTATTTTCTATTCTTAATATATGGACTAATTTGATTTTTAATTTGTTCATAAATATAAGGTCCTATTTCATTTTATTTCTCATATTTATCTTTTTTTTAAAAAGTAATCATTATAATTTTTAGTCAATACATTATATCAGTAAGGATAATTTAAAAAAAACAAAAACATATTTATTACAAATAACTAATTTAATTATTTTTTTTAATTTTCTCAAATTAACTAACTAGGCCTTATAATAAGAAATAAGGAAGTACTCCCTCCGTTTCTTATTATAAGAGACAAATAACCGAAGTACGTTAATCAAAAAAATAGTTAAAATTAGTTAAGAATAATTAATGTGTAAAAAGTATAATTTTTTTCCAAAAATGCCCTCATTAATAAGGAGAGAGAGTATGAGAGAGAACAATTAAATTATTAAAAGAAAGAGAAGTGGGAGGGAGAGAGTGTGTGAGTTGGAGATAATAAATATGGGTAAAATAGTAAATGAACACAAAAAAGTAGAGACAACTTGTAAGTGTCTCTTATATATAGGAACATACCATAAGCATCAAATGTCTCTTATAATAAGGAACGGAAGGAGTATTCATTTATTCCACATCCTAATATTATGTTTTAGTTGTATCTAATATTCTAATACTCCTCCGGTCCTTAATATAAGACCCATTTAACTAATTTGATTAGATTAAGGAAGTTAGGTAAGTTAGTTAATTATAAGAAAAGTGACACATTCTTCCTAAAACACCATAATCATCTTTGTTAATACCCATCTTCCTCTTCTACTTAATTATGGTTGAGGGAGTATCTATAGAGGTAATTTAGAGAAAATTAATAAATATGAGAAATGGGCCTTATATTTAGAATCAAAACCAACTCAAGAATTGGGTCTTATATTAAGAACCGGAGGAGTATTATTTTTTTTTAATGCTTCTAATACCATAATAAGATTAAGGTATTGAATGTAACTGAAAAATAACATTAAAGAGTGAAGGATGTATGTTGGACATACCATAAATGATACTCCTGTTACAATTTTGGATAATAATTTACCCAAAAAAGCCATTTTTTTTGTTTTGAATAAATGACTACATACTATAAAATTCATATAAAGTCATATTACTAACAAAATATAATGATATATCTCATTTTCTCAAGACTTAATGCAATGCAAGGAAAAGTAGTTTGTTATTATAAAATCCATTCATCTATCCTTGTTCATTCAAGCGTGGCGTTTGGTATACTAAAAAAAAACACTTATTACATAAATCAAGACAAAAATTTTCATAAATCTATTTCGTATATCGTATAATTATTTTTAAAATTTTGATTTATTTTCCACTTAAATATCTTTTTAGGAAGTGTTTGGATAATTCTAGAAGTACTTTTTAAAAACACTTTTTCATAAATTGAGACAAACTCCTTTATATATTTATTTTGTATATCGTAAAAGTACTTTTAGAATCATAGTTTTATTCTTACCCAAATATCCCCTTAGATAAAAAATAAAAAATGATTTTTTTCAAAACTATTAGGAGGATTTAAACCTAAATATTGTCTCATATTTATCCTATCTTAATTATTAATTATTTTTCTGTTTAGCAAATGTTTAAGACATTTGTTTTTGGGGATAAGATTTGATGAGTGTCTCCTTTTTTCTTGTTGAGCGTGGACCAGTCTGAAGAGTAGAGTTTTCAGGAATATTTATCAGAAAGCCCACTGGCCACAGAAATAAATAAAACTATAAATGTGTGTGTTTAAAGCTGTAGAAAAGTCCACAGGTCACAATCCTGCATACAATAAACGAAGCACAGTGCTCCAAAATCATTTTCTCTCACTCTCATGTGCCCCCCAACAAATAATCTCCCTCACCCAAGCTTCATTTTGCCTCCATTTTTACCTTGCAATTAAAATTCAAATCAGTATTTTTGTTTCGGTTACAAGTTTTGGACAGATTGATCAGGTGAGATCTCATATTTTTCTCTTTTCTGTTGAGTCTGAAATTATGTCCTCTTTCCCCCCCCCCACCCCACCCAAAAGCAACATGCTAAATTCAATAACTTTATTTTAACATTCAATTTATTTGTGGATTATACTTTTTTATTTAATTATTGCTCATTTTGCAATGATATGTGAATATTTTTGTATATTTTAATTACGGTTAAGTTCCGATTTAAATATGGCTGATCCCTAACAGTCAAACTACTGTTTCGGCTATTTCAACAATCAGTTTGGCTGTCAGTTTTTTTTATTTCTAATTATCTTTCACCTTAAATATAAGACCTAATTTGTAATGTAATTTGCACTGCAAACTAAATTTTATATTTAGGACTTGAGGAAATATAAGTTTTTTAAAAAATGAAAAAAAAAGGGATACAAGTTGTCATTTGGAACACTTCTGAAACAGTTCATTACATGTGTAATGTATTTTATGCATTTATCATCCAGATAATTTGGACAATTTACATTCAAAGTACTTTTTAAAATTATTTTTATTTAACATTTCGTACCCATTAAAATTTTAAAATATGATTTTTTTAAAAAAATACTATCACATTTTAATTTAAAATGGTCCATATTACAAAAGAATCAAGCTCTTTTTTCACCAAAAACAAAGAAAGAAAGAAAGATAAGCTTTCATCTCATCTAAACATGAGCCAGGAATCCAAACCAGCTTTGGTGGGGCTTGCTTTTCTTTGGAATTATCAACAATATATATTTCTTCCTGCTTCCAAATATACGAGCCAAAAAATAAATTTATTTTAGTATTAAATATAAGATCTACATTTATTTTGCCTCTAAAATTTATAATTTTTACAAGGAACAAAAAACACGATCGGATACTAAACCGGTTGAGATAGTGGTTCAAAGGTTAGTGAGTCAGATCGGGGTCAACTCAAGATCAAGTTGGTCATATTAAAATAATATAATTTGATTGAAAATAACAAAATATAACAATACTAATAATCACTAATAACAAAATATAAGGAAATACAATAATAGTTTGATTGTAATAATAATAAAGTACAACAATATTGAGAATTTTGATCTTTATGATTTCTCAATAGCTAAAATTAATAGTCTTTAATACTAAAATCGTCATTAAAATTTATTTAAATCTATAATGACTGAGATATTAGGAGGTGAATGAGAAAAAGTAGGGAAAATATCAATATAATTATTTAAACCGGTTCACACCAGTTTGACCTATTCAATCCAGTTTGAATCGGTCCCCAATTTAATCTATGAATCAGATCGGACCACTAACTGATTCATCAATTTTTCGGTTGAACCAGGCGGTCCGGTCTGGTTCTTTTTTACTCTGATTTTTTAATTCAAAGTGCCTTGTTAATTACTACCTCCGGTCCTTAATATAAGACCTCGTTTGAATTTTATTTTGATCTTAAATATAAGATCCCAATCCACTTTGTCTCTAATATTTATGCATTTTTTCAAGATAGTCTTTCTAACAATGATAGTACTAGCCAATACACTTAATTAGCAATGATATTTTAGGAAAAACCACCTATTTATGACAAATAACTAATTTAACTTCTTTCCTTGATTTTCTCAAATTAGTCAACTAACTCTTATAATTAGAACCGGAGGTAGTATATATATTAAAAAGGCTCTCAACGAGAAGGATACTCCAACTTACATGATTAAAAATTATAGTTTATGATAATAAATAACTAATTTTTTTAACTTTTTAAATATTTATAAAGTAGTTTTTCAACTGAAATACGCAGTTTATTGAAGAGCTAAGCTAGTATATATATTATACTATTTCCGGTTTTAATTATAAGACTTTATTTATAGACTATAAATAAAATTTTATAATTAATATAAGAGGTAGTAATAAGTTTAGATTCTAAAAAGTTTTGCGAGGCTTGGTATGTGGGGAATCATTAACAATTACAAACACAAATCACAAATTGCGTGGTTACAGTAAAGAAGTTAAATCAATTAAAGGAAAAAGGTCAAAAGGAAAAAAAGATACTTTTACGGAGTGACATGACCAGCATGAGATACTGAGTTTTTCAACTTTAGATGCATTATAGGCATTATAGGATTTTTTATTTTAATTGTTTTACTTTGAGTTTATAATAAATTCTATTATTCGACCTATGAATAATATGATTGATTTTCTCAGATTCACTATAATACCGTAGAGAACCCACACATGCTATTTCATTTAGTCCTTTTAAAAAAAAACAATTGTAATATGAAAAATAACAATAATATAAATATAAAAATAATTGAGAGGGAGTATGAATCACTGGGCCTTCCAGGTGTGAGAAGAAAAAAAGAGAGAGAGAGAGAAATACTTTTTTATATATTTTATTTATTTATTTATTTTTTGGTGAATGGAAAGCTCAATGATTTGGATTGCTGGTGGGTGTTGTGTTTCAGGGGAGGCAGGAGGCACTCATGGCCTTACCCCTTCCTACTTTTTGTCTCCTCTGGACTCTTCTTTTTCATGCATTTTATGTTCTTTATATATATATATATATATATATATATTAAAAATACATTATATAAATCGCCAAATTTTATAGTAGGAGAATGATAGGAAAAAAAATTAGAAATTACAAATCTTAAATTAGGTTTGGTTATACAATTTTATTTGGTATTGACAAGTTTGAATTTGTAAATAACAATAAATTTTTATTGACATTTCTTGTTTAGCATTTATAAAATTTTATCTTCTTTTTTTTTGTTATTGTCCCTTTTATAATAATCAATTTAAAATATGAAATATTCAACCAATCAAATAATTCATAAATTAAAACAACACAAGTCATTTTTTATATCTTGCACAAAGCAAAAGTTCACTCGAAATTATTTTTTAAAATTTATTGTTCATTTATAAAAGGTGGCTAAATTTACTGGAAGCGACATAATTTCTTTTAAACGACATTAATAGTTCGAAAATTGCAAATGAAAAAAAATTATTAAGAAAAATACCTGTAATTAATTGAGAAATTGAGATTGACCATCCTAAAATATGATTCAAAAGTATTAGATATATTATATTATTATATTTAAGTTGGCAAAAAATTAGATTATTATATGTCTGAAAAAAAGTATTATTTTCATGAGATTTTGATATGTTTCGTTATATTATTTATATATATATGGATAATAATTGATAATAATCAAATTTCAGCTGCACTTATCCTTACCTAAAATTTGCTTTGGCTTAGCTAAGCATCAAACTAACCAGGCATGGTTGGGTTGTGACTTGTGAGTTAAAAAAAAAGACCACTTGTGAACATTTCTATTTCTATGCAAAACACAATTTTTTTTAATTTTTAATTTCTCTCAATTTCATATACATTTAATTGATTTCTTAGTTTCAAAAAATAAAATATATAAAAAAAATCTTTTAAACGATGGGATTACTTTAATGGTAATCCAAATTGGGCTAAACAAAGCATCCCACTTGTCAAAAGCATTAGGCCATACACGCCTGTCCTCATTTCTTAATCCAACAAAACTATTCCAACCATTTTCGGTCAAAAGCTTCTTAATTGCTTCAAAGGAATAAAATGTAATTTCTTCTTTAATAATTTTTTAAATTAATTTGCATACACACCCACACACATCTCAGCTTCTCACTTATATTCCAGAAATTTTGTTTAGTTTTTGATTTAATTGATTTTGTTAACTTGATTAAGGACATGTGATCAGTCACTTAAAATACATTTTTGGATACTAAAAAATGTATTAAATGGTAGTTTTTTTTAATTTTATTCTTATTAAAGTTCTCCTTCATGTCTCTTATTTCTTTCTCTCTCTTCAATGAGAGTTAAATAAAAATAAAATTAAAAAATAAATATTAAATATACTATAAGTAGCTTATATTTAGGACTAGAGTGGTATTCCCTCCAATTTATTCAATTTTTATAGGAATGTCATGAATAGACTCGCATGATCTTCTGAATTTTTTTTTATGGGTTAAGCTCCAATTTTACCTCGAAAGTTTTATTATCCTCACACACACACACACACACACACTAATGGAAGCCAAACGAACATCTACCCTGTGTGCTAAGGTTATAAATATTGTTCCACATGGGCATGACTTTTTCTTTGGTCATTTTTGCTTAAAAAGCTTTCGGGAAAAAAGTAATATCACTCTAAAAATATTTTTTAAAAAAACAATATTGTCATCTAAATTTAACAGCCAACAAGAAAAAACATATGAAAGACAACTAAAAACACAAAACAAAAAACAAAGCACATGAGACAACCCTACCCTTTCTTTTGATCTATTCTATTTTCCTTCCAAATGCCACAGCAAACAAGCTGAATTCCTCGTAATTAAACATAAATCAACATCTCTTATAATTTTAATTAAGGAAGAATCCCATAAAAAAAACATGAAATTTCTATATCTCAAATAAAAAATTCTTACAAAAATATATTGTTATTTACAAGTCAGGTATTATCAAAACTTATTAAAGAGCGAGAATCAAATATGATTTGAGATTTAACAATTTTAAGATTTTTTAATGGGATTCTCCCTTTAATTTATCTAAATATTTTGTATGCAATTTTGATTCATCTATGAATGAAACTTACTATTCCAAAGTGTTGATTTAGCGGTTGAAAAGGTTTTTTTTTTTTTTGACCGGAAGGTTGAAAAGGTTGAATTTTGAAGGAATAGGGAATGGCATTGATGGATGGTGGAGTAAGAACAAGAATGATAATTACAGCAAACTCATCAAAAAGAGGATCCATTAATTTGCTGTGTGCCATCAAATCCATTTGCTTGCTTTAAATTACTTTGGGAGGCATGCTGGTCAAATCATGCATGCCCACCATCTCTAAAAGGTTCTTCCTATATTCCTATAAAAAGTTGCTCATTCAAATTATCTTACCAAAACCCACTAAATTAGGCCAAATATTATCCCCTTATCATGGACACCATATGAATTAACTGTGCCATTTATGTCCTAAAAGCAAAAAATAATTCTTTATTAAATACAGGTATAAATACATTTATTCTCTTATAAGAGGTTTATTGTCTGATACTAAACATGAACATATCTTCTAACAAAAAAAATTATATTAGTTATGATATATAAAACCAGTATTTGTATACTTGTACATAATGTAAAATTGGTAGATTCAAAACTTAATCTGTATAGCACTTATTAAATGAACGAAATTAGAGGGAGTAAATGAATGAAGGATGGTGGCAGAGTGGAGACAGCGTTGCAGAATAGGAAAACCCATCATTAACGGTGCAAAGAATTTTTTTTTTTTAAATTTTTTTTTGGGTAAAAACTAAAATACCACGTACCCTGGTCATTTTTTAAGTGCTTTCAACCTATTTTATTAGAATTAAAAATTTAAATCTTATTCACTCCATCTTAATATTTTAAATTTAACATTTGCTAACTCAGATATTTTCAAAATGTGGCGTATAAAAAAGGCTAGATCCATTCAAAAAATTGTAGTTTACAAAAAGGACCTAAGGGGGTAAAACTTTTGGAACAAGGTTGGTCCTCTTTATAAGTTACGCTTGGTAGATATCTAAAAATGTAATTCTTTATTTATTTTTAAGCCATCTTGTAGAATATTTAAAAATATCTTACTAACAAATTGTTAGTTGAGACAGTCCTCACTCTCATAAGGAGGAGCATATAAATTCAAATTCTGGGAGGTTTGCTTGTTGGGAGAGGTGAAAATCCTTTACGTTCTAAGCCTCAAAAAGGGAACCTTGATTAAATAAAGAAAAAATCCTTAACAAAATTTTAAAAAAAAATTGAAATAGTGATGATGGATGTGGCATTTCATTGTTGCTCTGAATTCCCAGAGGCTGTAAATTTAACTTTTACACAGTGATCAAGAAACAAACACAGAAACACTCCTCAAAAGTGAAACCCTAATTATCGTCTTTCTAATCTATTCTCAGTCCCCTAAAATTCATCTATGGGACACGCATAATCATTTTGTCTTCATAGAATCTAACCCTTTATGCTTCATTTTAATTTTTCCGTCCTTCCTTCCTAATCGATTAGACTATTCAGTCAAAGTGAACAGACAATCCATCAAATACACACTCATTCTTTTTTAGTTTTCTAGGATAGGATTTTTAGATCAAGATAGTAGATACGGTGATTCAAAAAAACTTTTAGGCAAAATGGAAAAAAATTCTGAAAATTGCAAAATACCAAAATGATGTTATGAATTTCCATAATGTCATTTACATGTTAGAATTCGAAATGACATTTTGAAATGCAACCAAAAATTCTCAATGTACATGAACATTAAGAGTTAAGACTTTGCAAGAATGTAACATTGATATCATGTATCTCTATTATTAATTGAAGGCCTATTTGAAATGGCTTATAAGCAACTTTTCAATCATAATTTATAAAATATAAAGTAAATATGTGAAAAAAGTTTTGTCTCGATTTACATAAAATTTACTTATAAGTACTTATATAAGTAATGCCAAACAAGCATTAAATTGAATAAGGTTTAGTCATGCGTGACTCAAGCTAATAGAAATTAACCGTGGATTGGAAAATATTAAGAATAACATACTTCTATGCAGAGCATTTAACTCGAGGTGGAATAGTTTGATTCCAATTGCATTATAAGTAATACTAAGATCAATATTTGTAACTCGGGTCGACACATAGCCGAGTCAAGGTGGAGTAGAATGTATATTCACTTTGTGCAGACAACTTAGCTCGAGATAAGATACTAGAACTCAGGTTGCATTCGAATATTTTTCAGAAAGACTTGTGGAACCTTAATTAATTAAGCTTGGATTTAAATAGACAAGATCCTATGAAAGCATAATCCAAAATGTATACATTTAGTGAAAATATTTCCATGATGAGCACAAAGTCCATAAAGTGAGATTCAACATAAACTACATAAGCATGGGTCTCGATTCAACTTATGAGAGTTTAATGCAGGCTATCATAATCAAATATCTTGATGAACAGGCATGAACTCTTATAAGAGATTTTAACAAGATTTGGGTTAGATGAACCCATACCGTTTGAGTACAAAACACTAGTTATCCTAAGATGTACTTAAAAGGAAATAGAGAGTGGAGTTAAGCAGAAATTATCTCGAGGTATAACCACGGATATATACTTAGAAGATTTATGTCACATCTACCTTTCTGTGAAGTTTGCTGGGGCAAAATGCATGAAATACACGTTTCATTTAAGCACCATTGCCACCACGAAGAGCCACGTTCACTACGGCAAAAGGTCGAAAATCTTAAATATGGGGTTTGAGGGTCCATCATCACTTGGAGTTTTCATTAAGAGGGAGAGTTTTGCTCTGCTAGGATTTACTCGAAGCAATTCTCTAAGTAGTTTGTGAATTCCGAGAGTGACGGTAAGTGACCTAATTCCTCTGTGTTTTCTCACTCATTCTCCTCTCCTAGTTAGGATTTTTGTTACCTCTGAGATAAACCCTTGACGATTTTCTAACTTAATGATATAATTTGACTCAGAGTAACGGTAAAAGTTCTTGAGGATGTCCAAGTATGTTTTGGGTAATTTCTACAACTACTTTAGGAATTTAGGTAACATAAACTCTTACTAGTTTTTCTTGCTGGCTCCTCTAAGGGTTTCTTTTAGTATTATAGATTACTCCCTCCGTTCCTTATTATAAGAGACGAATAACCGAATTACGTTGATCAAAAAAACAGTTAAAATTAGTTAAGAACAATTAATGTGTAAAAAGTATAATTTTTTTTCCAAAAATGCCTTCATTAATAAGGAGAGAGAGCATGAGAGAGAACAATAGTAAATTCTTAAAAGAAAGAGAAGTGGGAAGGAGAGAGAGTGTAGGTTGGAGATAATAAATATGGGTAAAATAGGAAATCAACACAAAAAAGTAGAGACAACTTTTAAGTGTCTCTTATATTTAGGAACATACTATGAGCATCAAATGTCTCTTATAATAAGGAACGGAGGGAGTACTATGAAAACCTTATGATTCTAGGACTTTAGGATTGGATAGAAGCATTGAAATCGAATTTCTAGAATTTCCCTCAAGTTCTTTGTCGCGATCTATGAGTTTTGCCATGGGGAAGCATGCGTTAGTGTTTTCCTGACGAAGTGTAGCTTTCATCGCCATGAAAGGTACTAATCTATGTTGCATGCTATTTTAATGATTGTATGAGCTATATCTAACTAAGGTATATTGTATGATTGCATGCTGAAATCTTACTGCCATGCTTATGACATGAATTAAACTCAGATACTCAGTATGTGGTAGTAACTAATAAGATTTGAGAATATGTTATCATGATTAAATTTTACGAATTGAGAAATGTTGTGAATGTATATTTTGTCATAACTATAAAAATCGAGAGGTGCTATGATAAAAATATATGGTATAACTATGTGGTTTGCCTCCATAAAGCACATTATCGTTGGCAATTTGGAGAGGGTAGTACACTCTTATTTACGACACTCCGTGAGTATCCCCAAGGGCAACATATCAGTTAAGATACTAGAGAATAAATTCATTGGAGTAATACACCTTTTTTCTAGAGGAGCCCATGGCCTGTGTGTGCTCTGGCAATTTTAGGCGATCCTCATCACACATGAAAGAAGCTTATGCGAGTCACTAGTCACATAGCAAGACTTATCTCATAGGTTCAAGTCAGCAGGTATAAAGAGGATATAAGGCAAAATTTGATTTAAATTAATGAACAATGTTTGATGTTTATGACCTGCTATTTGTTGATCTTTTCTCTCATTTCATACATGTGATATCTGTTATCTATTATGGAATAATGATATGTTTAATGACACTTTAACTATTAGTCCCACCTGATACCTTGCATTTTATTCTGTTGTACTTAACTTTTGATTATTTGCCACCTAGGACATGGGTATTTATTGATTTATTCCTGGAAGCTTGGTTTATTAAACCCTTGTTTTGTTATTTTATGGTTTGACTTGATTTCTGAATAAAAGCCCAATTTTGGGGCCTATATTTGCATTATAGTTGATGGTACATATGTCGTGAGTACATGGTTATAGTGTATTAATTTAATTATTTCGATAGTAGTTTTGTTATTTGTTATGACTGTGTCGATTAGGTATAAAAAAAGAATCTTTTATAACCATGTTAGTGGTTCAATCCTTTTCTAATATGGTTATGCATTTGAAGTAAGTAAAATCTTTTTAAAATATGATAGATTGTCTTGTGAATTGTATGTGTTTGTTCCTTCATATTATGGTTATGCAAAAAATAGGTTAAATATATTACAATTTAGATTCACTTCTAATCTTGGGTTAACACTAGATTTGACTTGGTTCATAGGATACCCATGCTTTCAAATGACTTACTAAGACCTTGGGGTATTATCAAACTAATTCGGGTCAATACATAATGTGTATATACTCAGAAGATTTAGGAAACAACAATGACCTCAAGTTGATGTGTACTAACTTGGTTAACATGAGGAATACTGCAAGTCACTTACATGATCCTATTTAGACATCATTAATTTTCCTATAAAATAAATCTTTCTTTAGTTTAGTTATCATCAAAATATTAGATCTAACAAGTCAAGACTTGAGATTTAACTGGGATTTGGAACGACTTTTAGAAAATCGGACAATTTTTTAGGCATCACGAAAAAGGCTAAAATTTTTAATGAAAACGTATAAAAATAAAAAAGATTTAACCCTCTCAAAAAGTCCAATATATTTTCAATCAGATTGTAGTCATATGATGTTATTTTATTGAAAATCCCCAATTGGACTTATTAAGAATTTATTTCTTACATATATATACACACACATATTATTATATATGTAAATAATCATTTTTTATTAAATTTTTATTTGATCATTACATTTCCGGTTCGACCGTTAGTCAAATTGGTTGGATTTTAAGAATCATGAACCAATCGCCTTTCCATTTTGAACTTTTAAAACATTGGGTTTAACCTTGATTTCAAAGAAACATATTGAAAATGTCTACTAAAAAAAATCAGAGAAAAGGACCACATTTCATTATATTTGTTGACGAAATTACATATTCAATGAAATAATATCAAGAAACTCCATGATAATAATTGCATTAATGCTCATCTGACGTTACGTTCGTTAAACTCATGTGATGAGATAAGATTTTATGATTCGAACTCTTCTGATAACCAATACAACGAAAATTATTTATTTTAATTAAACAAATTTTAAATTTATAAATAAAAAAAATAACTCAAATGCACATGGCATTTTTAAAATACACAAAATTTTGGGAATATAAGGGAAATATAAGAGGCTTATGATTATTTGGAGGATCCCACTTGATGCGGGGGTCCCATCATGCTGATGATGGAATGGGTCGATTGGTAGAACATTCCATCACATCCTGAATTTACATGCGTATCTATTTATTTAACAATGAAGCTTATATTATCTTAATATTATTCATAAATTATTAATAATAAAATTTAAGTTTTAGATTATGCATAATACATGTAACTCATAATAATGCTACTGATATTACATAATAAAAAAAAATCAAATAATTATAATTTTTAAAATGTATTACATAAAATTAAAAAAATAAATTATAATTTTTATTACTTAATTAAAAAACTACTTATTAATATATATATATATATATATATTACATATCAATACGTTCACAAGTTGATTTGAAATTGGTTTAGTTGGCAGATTCCAAATTCTATTGATATATCACAGTCATACAGATAAAGAATTGTCTTCTTTTTAGAAAAATTGAAACCCACATTCAGCCTCTCTCTGATGTATGGATAATTACTGTACAAGGTAAAAAAAATTTATTGTATTTTTAAAATAAAATTCAGATAAAAATAAAATCTAAAATTCCCCAAACATTTTACAAAGAATTATCTCCCCCAAGGACTAAAAATTATTTTGGTTAGTTAAGTTAAACTTATTTGAACTCTAACTTTTGTTCATATTTTGTTATTTACCATCTGCTGAAATAAATTTAAGGTGGCTTGTGCTATCTAATATTAATTTTTAATAATAAATGGGCCCGCCTGAAAAAATTTATTCTTCTATGAAAAGTTTAAAAGATTCGTTGCTTGAAATTTGATCATGAATTTGTAGAAAGAATATTAGGTCGCACAGTTTGAAAAATGTTATCTCTAAATCTTAAAATCTTCATAACAATTATTAATTATCATACCTTGGAAAAGTCACTCAATTGGGATTTAATGATACTCAAATCTAACCCAAAAAAAAAAAAAGGCATATCACATGCTGCATCAAAAACAATTCTTAGCATTATTTTCTGGGCAAGACACAAAATCAATCGAAATAGAAATATATAGATAAAGATTGAAATATCATGCTTTTAAAACTCAGATTGACGGATAAGACAAGTGAAGTTATCAACCAGGCCGATTTTTTTGACGGGTTCGATAAATGGTTTTGGACTGATTGACCGGATTAAATTTTATATACTCTTTCAATCCTAAATATAAACCCTTTTTATAGTGTAAACACTTTTTTTGTAGTGTAATCTATACTATCTACACTATAAAAAAAGTCTTATATTTAGGATTGGAGGAATTTTTTTCCCTTATCTTACTGAGTCTGATGAAACTTCATTATTTTGAGTTAAGAAAGAGTAGTTAATCATATTTTTGTTGTGGTGATTATGGTTTGTTGAATTATGTAAAATTTATATTATTTGTAGATTAATTCCTTTTTTGTTTAAATATCACTCTGCTAAGGTTATATATGAGTTTTTGTGTATTTTAATTAAATTATACTATTTAAATCATAATTAGATTGACCCCAATTCAACCACCCCTAAATCACAAACTCTTCAATAACTGTTTAAACCCGTCCTAGTTTGAGCACCTTGAAAGAAATATACTATGGGTTTATGTTTTAAAAAGTCAAATCAGTTGACAATAGTTCAACTTTAACCACCTTGACAAGAGATATACTATTCATTTTTGTTTTAAAAATTTTAATTTTTTTGGTAGGCAGAGGTATCATTTTATTAAAGGTATTGTCAGATACTAAATGTAAATACTTTTTTAGTAGTAATTCAAATCATGTTGTGAAAAATTAGTCTTTTCGTTAAACCCAATCCTATTAGTTTAAAAAAGATAAATTAACTAGCTAATAAAAAACCTGAAAGAAAGGGCCCACTAAGCAAGATTGCAAGAAGTTGAGTGTGCCCCAAGGAATGAGTTATTAATATTATATTTGGAAAGGGAATAATTAAAAGCATTTTGAGATTGGATTCAAACCGAGTGAAAAAGTATCCCTAAACCAGGCAAAATGGGCCCATATCATATTTAACTTTTGAATAAACAATGTTTTTTTAAGGGTTAATTTAACAAAGAAAAGTATTAGCATTTTCTGTGCCAAGGGTTAAGATTAAATAACAAGAATAATAATAATAATTAAAAGAGGAAAAAAGAAGGAAACATGGTGGGGCTGCTCTTATGATGAACAACACATGAAGCAAATATCATAAATGTTCATGAATGTGGCAGCATCAGATCATGCTATAATTATTGATTGCGTTTTCTTGTCAAAAAGTTTATTACTGTGAAAAAAGTTTTGTTATTGTAATCTAACCTGCCTTTTTTCATTTTTCCCATCATTTTTTTATATTTTAAATTTAAATCATAATAATTGTCTTAAAGTAGTTTTTTCTTAGGAGCAATTAGGGGATTTAAAAAAATTTTAAATGAGGAAAATGAAATTATAAAAGAAAAGCACAAGGCCCTGGGTGTGTGGAGATATATATATATATATATATATATATATATCATAATTCTTTGTTAGTACTCAATAAAAGCTTTCTAAATTTTTCAGTTGTCATTTTAAATATTTTTCAGTACTTATGTTTCACAGTTTCACTACCAGAAATGTTAAAAACTAAGGCTGAAAACATGAAAGATAAGTGTAAAAAATATTTATGATGATCAAGTGGATAAATTGAAAAAATAATTATTGAAAAATTTAAAAATAAGTAAAAAAAATGAAAGATGAGTACTAAAAATATGGGGGAAAAAAGAAGATGGATAAAAAATAACCTCAAAAATTACTTAAAGGGAAAATTACATTAAAAATCATTTTAAGATGGTAAGTAATGCTTTAGAATGTTGGATGACATTTTATAGATTTAATGAGGAAGTTAAAATTATTCATAAAATAATATTTTAAAGAAAAATTGCTTTTAAAAAATACACTAAAAATACAATAACACCATAAAATACTTTAAGATAACGAATATATTTTTTTTAAAAATAAATATTTTAAATTAAGCTTAAGCCCTTATATTACTAGTTTGAATGGTGAGATACGGCATATCTAAAAGTTAGGTAAAAATACACGAGATGTCGTAACAAAAGAAAGAAAGAACGAAGTCAATGAAAACAATAAGGGCGGGGGGTGTGGGGCCCAACACATCTAGTTAGAGAAATCTTCCACTGCCTGGGGACTTCAGAAAGCTTCACTCATTTTCCATGAAAGCGACTATGGCAAGCAGCCTCATATCATTGGGACCCACCCCGATATCACCCTCAATCACAACCCTAGTTCTCCTCTCACTTTTATTTCTTCTTCTTTTTTTCCTTTTTACCAAAAGAATTCAAAATAATAATAATAATTATTATTACACTCCTTCGGTCTTTAATATAAGATCTAATTATTAAGTAAATTTTATTTCTAAATATAAGACCTATTTCTCATATTTATCAGTTTTTCTAAATTACCCCTATAGATACTTTCTTAACCATAATCAAATAGAAAAAGGAGACAAAATATTAAAAAAGATGATTATGGTGTTTTAGAAAAAATATGTCATATTTTTTATAATAAACTAACTTACTTAACTTTTCTAATATAATCAAATTCATTAAATAAGTCTTATATTAAAAAATAATATTTTATCCATCTGTACTGATTCTGACCCCTTTTCTTAATTGACTCGCAACCCACCTTTATTATTCCCACCAGTCTTTGCTTTGAGCTCTCTCCCTTTTGCTTTAACCAAAATTAGGACTAAAATACAAATATCTTCTCACAATACAAACGTAAATTCCAGAGCAGAGAGGAAATGTGCTTTTTTTTCTTCCTTTTTTTTTAACTTTATTTTTAATACAATTATCTAGTAGGATATACTATTCATTATCGTAGTATACGAGCAACACTGAGTTTAAGTATTTTTTTCCCTCAAATCTTAATAATTTATATTTATTTATACAAATTTTTTGTTATTTGATATTAAAATAATATTTTTATAAGATATTAAATCTAAACTGTTTAAAGTTAATCTAATGATGAGAATAAAGAATTGGACGCTAAGGGAAGTTGAGTGGCTTGCGTGTGGAACATTATTAGAGGAAAAAAGTACATATCTTCTCTTTATTTAAGGGGAATTGCGTCCTTTTCATCCAATCCAAACATTGTTGATCACTTCGTACTCGGATTATCAGAGAAATTTAAGTATTTATATAATATAGGGTTAATGTGTAAATTTATCCTAAAAATTTTTACTTGTGAACAATGATGCCCAGAATTTTTTTTGGATTTAATGCTGCTCTAAAAATTTCAAAATGTAACATTATAGACTAGCCCTATTAAAAAATTGATATTGATCAATAAAATATTGATATTGATCATTAATATTTTTTACAATAAGGAGTAATATTATTCTATTTAAATATTTTCATGCAACTTTAAAACCCAAAAAATCTTTGGGACAAAACTGTGCTTGAGTAAAAACTTCTAAAGTAAATTCACAAATTATTAACCCTATAATATACTCTTTGATCCTTTTTATAAGTTGTTTCTAACATATTTTACATAGATCAAGAAAAATCTTAAATTTCATTAACTCTTATTTAAAATTCAACAACTTTTTAACTTTACTTATTCAATGTATATTATGCCTCATGGGAACAAAGTCAACACCATAATAAATAAAAGGTAAAATTATATATTTATATATAAACTTTTTCTCCCTATCTTATAAATAGAATTAAAAATTGTCTTATCTCCTTGCCCAGGATGACATGATATTACGGGCTAATCAATATTTAAGCGTAGTTGGGTCATATGTAAAGGCAGTTTTTTTTTTGGTCAAAACAATAAAGGTCGTTTTTCTAAAGTGACTTTTTTTTCCTTCTATTTAAAATTTAAATTCAAACAAAAAGAAGTCGTAGAAAAATTGAGTAAGAACCCAATTTAATTGCAATAGCGAAGCATTAAATCCAGAAAACAACTTGAAAACGAAACAATGCGTAATATATGTCAAATTCAATATATATATATATATATATATTTATATGGTGACCTATACAAGATGTCCTGCAACCACATCCATATGTTCAAACGTGAGAAGAAAACAAGAAATAAAACCAAATTTAATGTAACTATCTCATGAGAAATTATATAACAAGTGTGTTGGAATAATAATACTCATTCTGCCCTTAATATAAGACCCATTTAACTAATTTTATTAGATTAAGGAAGTTAGGTAAGTTAGTTAATTATAAGAAAAGGGACACATTTTTCTTAAAACACCATAATTATCTTTCTTAATACTCCCTATCTCTTCTACTTGATTATGGTTGAGGGAGTATCCATAGGGATAATTTAAAAAAAGTTGATAAATATAAAAAATTAATTTTATATTTAGAACCAAAACTAACTCAAGAATTGGGTTCTATATTAAGGATCGGAAGAATATATTTTTACCTCATTAATTTTTATTTTATTTCTTCCGTACAAATACGCCACGTTGCGTGGCCAAGTGTCAACCATGCGCTGTATGCGATTCTTCAAGATTCCAAGCATTAGGTCCAGTTCATTGAACTTAGCTTTATCATTCAAAATTAAATTTAAAAAACAAATACTAGTATTAAATTAGTCAATATAGACTTATTAACACCTAATTAGATGGATATAATCATTTTAATATTATTTTTTGCAATAAAATTTTTTTGATAAGTTGAATTTTAAGGACTCACTAACTTAAAATTAGGATAAATCTCATGATTTATTGTGTGTTTGCCTGTTTGGATAACAAGCAGAAAAATACTTTCACTAATAATAATTAATAAGTAACAAATTGTTGGATTTTGGAAAAAGTACATTATGTGATAGAATGGATGTTTGATTTAACTTCTTTTAATTAATTTTGTACTTTGTACTATATGAACAAAATATATGAAATAAATTTTGCCTCATAAAATATAAAAATTACTTTTTAAAGTGATTTTAAATATCCTGACACTGCTTTCAATTAGTATTTAAATGCAAGTTCAAATCTATCATCGAGAAATACAACTGTAGATAAGTTGTAACTATAAGTATTCTTATAATTTTTTTTAATTTTGAGACATAATCTGATCCTAATAAATTTAACTCACCTAAACTTTTAGCTCAAGCCAACTAAAAAACAAATAACACTTTAATTTTTTGAGTGGTAAATTCTCATATTAATTTTTTTTCAATTTGATTTTCTTCAAGTGACAAATAATTATGGTTGAACTTATAAATTTGCAAGTATAAAAAAAAACTTATAAATTTTCATTTTCTCCAAATATTTAGCACTCATGAAACATAAAATTTACAAGTCTTAGGATGAGAATTTACCACTCAGAGAGGTCATATGTAAGGGCAATTTGGTCATCACAATTTATTTATTTGCTTTTACTATTCAAAGAAGGCTGATATGGTCATTCAACATTAATAACTTTTGATTTTGGTCTTTCAACATAACTTTTCCATATTTTAAGTTAATACTCCATGTTTATCCTAAGCTTTGATCAAGATAGGAGTTATTTTCAAGAATAAATATACTTTTAACTTTATATTTCTCATTCAAAATAAATCGTTATTCTAAAATATAATAATTAACTTTATTTTTCATGAAGAAGAACGTTAAAAGTTGTTTTATATAAATGACTAAAAATCAACGTTTTGACTAAAAAAAATTAAAACGTTTTTTTTATATGTATATTAGTGAAAATATTGACAAAAATATCAATTGTGTGATTGATGGGGACATGTTTTTGTCAATTTTATGAGTGTGTGTTTAGAGAAAGCGATAATTCAACAACCAACGTATTCATTATTAAATTAGAGGATAACATGGTTTGGCCTTTCTCCTTTTTTAATTCAAGATATTGTTAGCTTTATACAAATGTTAATTGATTATTTATTTATTTAGAAAGCTTGTTTGTGATTTGTGATGTATTGAATATGACGAATATGTGTGTGTGTGTGTGTATTGAAAATCTCTATAAGTCAATATAGTGGATTAATAATCAGTGGTCCAATAGAGGTTGAACTAGTTAACTCCATTATAATTGGCAACCAAGATAAGAATGCTTGCTGAAAGATGTGCTGATATTTAGTGACCAACCTTAAATAAAATTGTCTCTAAAAAATGATATTTGTGACTAGCAAAAAAATTCAATTATAATTAAAATACTATAATTTAATTAAAAGACTAAAAATATCCATGTATAATTATAAAAAAGAGTAGTATTTAAATGAAAAGGTATTAATTTACAGGTAAATGGTTGGCGTAAAAAAAATAATTTACGGGTAAATGAAACATTTTTATATAAATGACACATAATTCAACCAAACGAAGTTACTAAAAGTTGGATAGAGCGCTATTTTTGCCCCCTCTTTTAGTTTAACTTATGACATTGTTTCATGTTAAGAAAAGGAAAAATATAAAATTCAACTTTTTTGGAGCAGACTAACAAAATATTGGTTCACCAATTCACCAACTAAACATGGTTCCTTATAAAGCACAAATATAACAAAGTACTCAACATAACATTTTTTTTTTTCGGTGGACGTGACAATAGTATTGTTTTAGGCTTAGAAAGAGGAGAAAAAGTATAAAATGTAATTCAATTAATCCATCTCAAATTTTTAACTAACAAATAGATTGGTTTCCTGATTTTAACAACCAACTCGAATTAGATTTTATCATAATTATGTATAAATATCTAATTGAATTTCAACTATCAAAATAATAAAATAAAGACTATTAGAATATCAAATCTATCAACTTGGAAAGCAGTGTTTATAACTAATATAGTAAAAGTGAAAAAGGCAGTTAGGCAGGTTTGGTGATTTCCTTATAAATTACATTACTTTAAAGAAATACCCAAACATGATTTTGCCCCCTCAACTATGTGGTAAGCTGTCGCATTAATGTTGGAATATTTATTTTTTTTAAAAAAACTGTTTTACTACTATTTGTGAATAATGTGTCGTACTCAAATTTTAAATTACTTTTTTATTTAAAAAATTGTTGCTTTACAGCTTTATTTTTATTTAAAGCAAGTATTGTTTAAAATTTTAGTAAAGACGTGATTGATGATTCCTATTGGGATCTCTCTCCCTCTCTTTTTGTTTTCTTTATTGGTTTTAATTAAAGAAAAAAAGTGCTCAAAATTAAATCAAAGTAAAAAGTTAAAAGGAAAGATACATAAATGATTTTGTATATTAAATAAAAGTCTGAGTATAATAAAGCGTGTTGAAGTTTCGCATGTTACATCTAATCATCACTCTTTTTCAACAATTATGTTGGTAAAGATTGAATAATACTCCTCTTGTTCTTAATATAAGACCTTATTTTTAAGTTAATTTTGTTTTTAAATATAAGATTTATTTCTTATATTGATCAGTTTTTTTCTAAATTATCCCTATTGATACCTTATCAACCATTTTGATCCTAAATAAAAGATCAATTTCTTATATTTATCAGTTTTTTAAATTACCTTATAGATACTTTCTCAACCATAATCAAACAAGTAAGGGAAGGAAGATATTAAGAAAGATGATTATGGTGTGTTTAGGAAAAATATGTTATGTTTTTTATAATAAACTAACTTACCTAACTCTTAATCTGATCAAATTAGTTAAATAGGTCTTATATTAAAGATCGGAGAAGTAATATTTTATCTAAATATGTTTGACATGCCCTTTTGGTGTATGAGAATTTTTTTTAAATAGAAATGAATGTGTATATACTCATATATCAAAGATATTAGTTTTCGAACTGTAATGTGCCTTTTGAATATATTCGAACAAATGTTTTTTTTGTAGTAGTAATAATAAATGATGAAGATGATGCATGTATTAGATACAAGAATATAAAATTTTGAATTATATTATATCGATTCACACTTCTAGAAAATATTATCTGATATTCAATAAAGGGTTAAGGTGCAATTTTAACAACAAAGTTTACCCGAAAGAGCACTGGGCACTATAAAGTTTATTTGGGTGCAAAAATATACATGAAATTATCAAAAGGAATCATCTGGCACCATGCCATTAACGTCTGTCAGTTTACCGTTAAAGGGGCCCAAAAAGTCAGTTTTAAGGTGTATTTTGAACAACAAAGTTTGCATCAAGGGGCATTAGGCACCATGAATTTACTTGGGTGTAAAAATATACATGAACTTTGTAAAAGGAAAAAAATAACAAAATTCTTCAACCTCCATAAACATCCATTAATTTTATTCTTTTTGGTCTCACCAAATGCTATATTTTCTCTCTATAAATTTGCACTTCCAAGCCGATCCATCTTTCTCTCATCATAGTCAACACGCACGCTCTCTCTGTTATGTTGTTTTCTGAGCCTTCAAGCCTTTTATATGTATTTAAACAAAACACATCTTTCCCTTCTAGGATATAAGGTTCATTACTTGCACCCGAGTACTACCCCCAGTCTTTAATATAGGATCCAATGGACTAATTTGAGGAGATTAAAATAAATAAATAAATAACTTCAAATATTATATTATTTATTTATTTGACACAATAACATATAGTACATGATCTCTCTAAAATATTTATATGCATCATTAAATTATATTAGTTTACAAGCCAAGAAAATTAATTTGGAGAAAAAAAAAATAAATATTTTAAAGTAATTTATTTATTTATTTTTAATCTTCTCAAATTAGTCCATTGCATCCTCTATTAAGGACTGGAAGTAGTACTTGGATGCAAGCAATTAACCTCATATCCTAGAAGGGAAAGATGTGTTTTGCTTAAATACATATAAAAGGCTTGGAGGCTCAGAAAACAACATGACAGAGAGAGTGTGTGTGTTGACTATGATGAGAGAAAGATAGATCGGCTTGGAAGTGTAAATTTATAGAGAGAAAATATAGCATTTGGTGAGACCAAAAAGAATAAAATTAATGGATGTTTATGGAGGTTGAAGAATTTTGTTATTTTTTTCCTTTTATAGAGTTCATGTATATTTTTACAACCAAGTAAATTCATAGTGCCTAATGTCCCTTATGCAAACTTTGTTGTTAAAAATGCACCTTAAAACTGACTTTCTGGGCTCCTCTAACGGTAAACTGATGGACGTTAACGGCATGGTGCCAGATGCTCCCTTTTGACAACTTCATGTATATTTTTGCACCCAAATAAACTTTATGGTGCCCAGTGCTCTTTCGGTAAACTTTGTTGTTAAAATTATACCTTAACCCTTCAATAAATTATAAATGCTTAAATTGTCAAATGTTTTAAATAAGTATGGGTGAATGCCGAGTGTAGAGAGTTCATTCCTCATTCACTTTTGTTATTCTGTCTATATTTGAAAATATTAATTAATTTTAAAATGTAAAAAAAAAATTTCCCCCCATAATTAACAATGGGAAAAAAAATCTGATATTATGTGGCCACGAAAAGAAAAAAATATAACCAAGCAAATCATCATCAACATTTAATACGTCAAGCGCCTTGTAGCCCGAACGACACTAACTATTTCTTTTAAAACTTTTTAAATATGAAATTGTAAGTTCAAAATTTCTCTTAAAGATCTTATGGATTTATATTTGAATAAGCCTACATAAAAAAGTCAGTTTAGCAACAAAAATTTAGATGGTATACTGATAGGTCAGTTTCAGAATATTTAAATATGAGGAGAAGTTAAAAGCAAAAAAAACTAGAAACCAAAAAATTTATTTGAATTTTAAAGTGGTTTTTGGGTAAATAATTGTTTCAGTTTGTTTAGATAGTATGCTGAGAAGTCAGTTTCAGAATATTAAACTTAATTTTTTTCATCCAACTTGAGTTTGAAATGCTTTTCATGGCTAGAAAACATAATGTAAGTTTTCTTATAAATAGGATGTGGCGAGTTAGATCCAATTTATAATGTTAAGTCACTGGTGTTTACCTTTCAAATGAGGCGTTCTAAAGAATCAAAAGTACTTTTCAAATGAGGTACTTTAAGAAAATGAACGGATTTTTCTGTAAATTAATTATTTAATTTTTATATCCTCCTAATTCTCAATATAAAAATTAGTTGGGGTTAGATTGATTCTAAAATATAATATTTTAATCCATTTTGTCTCTAACTTTCTCTTTAAAATATTCCTATTGATTGTAAAGAGTTCTCACTAAGAAGTAATTTCAATCACCCAATACACATGATTAAAGAGGATAGTTTAGAAAGATCAATACATATTTATGATAAATAACTAACTTAACTAATTCTTTTAATATCCCAAAATTAGTTATTCAACTATTACATTAAACACTGGAGTTACTCCTCTAGTCTTTAATATAGAAACTAATTGTTGAGTTGATTTTGATCATAAGTAGAAGATCTATTTCTCATATTTATAAATTTTTTCTAAATTACCCCTATAGATGCTCCATCAACCATAATCAGGTAGAAGAGGGATGGAGGATATTAAGAAAAATGATTATGGTATTTTAGAAAAAATATATCATTTTTTTACAATTAACTAGCTTACCTAATTTTTTATCTAATCAAATTAGTTGAATAAGTCTTATATTAAGAATCGAAGAAGTATTATTTAAAATCAAAGGGGGTAGAAGTATTAATGATTTGGCAGCACAAACATAATTTGACAAAGTCTGGCAAGGAAGGATGGGAGGTGATTGCGCTTGAAATGGAGTAGTACTAAATCTCATCTCCTTCACTTCTCGTGGTTTTAGATTCCTATTTAAGATAATCATGAGAACTAAATCATTATATATTAAGACTTTCGGCCTTCATTATGATTGTCATCAATATGCCCTGCCTTGTAGCCACCCACATTATATTTACTTTCTCCGAATCATAAAATCTAAATTTTAATTCTTTGTATGGAAAAAAATATATTTGAGTTTTCCCTCCAATTATTATTGATTACTATAAAAAAATTGGATTTTAACCCCAAAAGACAAAACATTCTCAAAGGGACAGAAATTTTTGTTGCTTTGAACTAGATTGACTCTCTTAAAGTTTATTAATGTAAAGCACAAAATATTTTAATAAAATTATTTGATACTCATTATTACCATAATAAAATTGAGATTTTATTAGGGACAACACAACTCTTACAATTTCTTTTTTTTTCTTTTTCCAAAAGACAATATTTAAACTGTGGATGTTATTCAAGGGAGATTAATTTCTTTTGACTTTATTTGTAAGTTCAAGAGATAGATTTTTTTTTTAGTCTTATATGTAATGTACCATTTTACTTTTTATTTGTTATTGTGTAAATTATGAAATGGAGTAAAGCTAAAAAATTGTTAGGTTTTAAGGCGTGATTAATGAAATTTAATTTTTTTAGTTATAATAAAATATGTTAAAAGTAATTTATAAATAAAACTAGATGAATGCTCAATATAACCCTTGTTGAATTCAAATCATGAAAATTGAGTTAAAAGTGATTTAGGTTTTTTTTTTTTTGAGGATTTCTTCTTTGTTTCTTTTGCAATATAACAATTTATATTTTTCATTAATCAAGATATATCCTTCATAAATATGGGTATTAATAGATGATAAGGTATTACAGCTGGTCTTAACATAAGATATCAGTTACAAATTAGATTTTATATTAAGAATAAGAGGTACTATTAAATTAATATAACATCTACCTATTATTGTCAAACTCACAAATTGACTCTCCGAATTTAATGTTTTTACATTTTTAGTTAACAAAATCGTGTTGACTCATTCTTAAACTTGTAATAATTGTAAACTCAATTAAACTTATGAGTTCATTTACCGAGTTTACTATTTTTACGTTTTAAGTTTACAAAATTGTGTCAACTCGCTCTTAAACTTGTGCTAAATTTTTAGATTTGATTATGTTTAGTGACTTTATATATGAATTTTATATAGAATTTTTTGTTGAATGTGATAAATTATGATCATTGATGGATATAATTTTAACTATTTAAATTTAAAATATATTTAAATGAAATTGTTCTCATTTTTTTATATATTAATTATTTAATTATATACTATATCAGTTTATTAATAAAAGTAAACTAGTAGATACGAGTTTACGATCCGAGTTTATTTCATTCTCACGAGTTTGTTTAAACTCGTGAGTTTGACAACCTTGCATCTATCACTTAAATAAACCGATTATTTTTTTATTATAATAAAAATTCAGATTCTTAATTTTATAAATATATCCTGATTGATCCCAAAAGTGGCAAATAGGAGCCTTTCAAAGTTCAACCATTAAAGTGAGATCCAATACGATAGCGGCAATTTTTGGCTCATTCGTCAATCAATTACCTAACTTGTCTTTTTGCAATTCTTTTTTTTTTTTTTCATTTTTTTCTTGGGGATATATTCTGTCTTCTTCTTTTTTTTTTTTTTTTTACCCTTTCCCATTTATTCCATTTCTTAATTGAATTGTTATAATTATAGTTGACCTAATAATTTCTGGGACACGCTTTGTGTTTCACGGGCCACACACACACACGCACGCACACACCACTTAATAATTATTTTTACGTAAATTTGACCTCTGATATTATAAATTCATCTTCCCTAAAAAGGATATATAAATACAAAGCTTGATATGATTTAAATATTTAATGAAAAATTTAATTTAGGCATTTTTATTTAACTATAAATTATATATGTATTTTTTTTAGTACAAAACGGTTTCAAACTGACTATTAGTTAACTATATTTTTGAAAACTTATAATACAATATTCATTTAAAAATAGGTCGGATATAATATTATGATATTCGAATATATTCCTTTAATAAGATTTAAATAATATCTTGATTAAGATTTGAATATATTGAATTAAATTGGGAATATTATAATTAAATAGGATTTCAATTGGAGGTTTAAATAGAGAAATTAATAATTAATTTTGTATTTGAATAATATCTAGGATTTGAGTATATTGAATAAAATGAGAAGCATCATTATTAAATGGGATTTCATATGGATTTATAATTAAATGTTATCAAATTCTAATATTTCAAAAATAGGACACATGATTGGGTGTGATTGGAGAATTTGACATAATATATATAAAAAACTTAATGTAAGTATTGTCTCATTTCAAATGTAATCAAGTATACTAGTTTGTGCCTCAAGGGAGAAATTTTAGGCTTTTTTTTTTTTAAAAAAAAGATGCTTCTGATAAAGTGGTAATTCTATATGAATAATACAGATAAAAAGAAGAATCTTTTTTTTTTGGCCAGAGATAAAAAAGAAGAATCCTGGGACACGCTATGCGTTTCACGAGTTATATTTTTGTTACCTGCTAACCTGGTAATGGAATTATAATAGTTTAAATGCCTCCTTTTTTTTTTATTTCATTATTTTCCGTCTAATTTCCTAGTACTTTTTTCATATTGGTAGACTAACCATTAAGAGCTTCACCCTCTTGCTAAATAAGTAAATATTTTTTAAAACTTTTTCCCAAAAAACATAGAATAATTCAGAAAAAGATTTACAGATATTTATGTATTCTTATAAAATTAATTTTCAATTTAAATTGGACATAAATATTATATTTTTTTAATAAAGTTAGAGGAGTAAGCTGACTTTAAAATTTTTGAATGAAAGGCAGTCCTTTTTGCCTTCGATTGTATGCATATATGTATAATTGATTTTAAAGCATATTTTTGTTAATATATTTAGTAAGGTAGCTTTCTCTATGAATGATATGTATTTAGAAAAAAAAATGACATTATTAGCGACTTATATATAATAAATTCCAACACTCTGTACCTTATCAATATATTCAAAAAAATATATTTTTTCTATGTATTGTATGAGTTTGAAAATTGAACGAAATTATTTTATTTTTGACTTGAAATGATGTGGGCTAACATGAATTTTACCATGTATTCCCTTTGATATGCATTGACTGAGAAAAAAAATTTGGGACTAAACATGATCCTATTTATAAGATACACTTAAAAAATATCTAAAATTTTACAAAACTTTTTTTCATTTTTGCCCCAGTTGATTTTTATGCTATATCACTTTATTAACTTACTAAGTCCATCTATCTCTACTTATTTTTTCCATGTTTATAAATAAGGGTAATTTAAAAAAATATATTTTTCACATATTTATTGTGATTAATAAGTTCTTAACTCACAAAATTTAATGATTTGTATTTTATGTTGGCAAAAAAAACTATTAGTATTATATATATATAACTGAAGGGAATATAAATACTTCCTCTGACTTGCATACAAGTAAGAGTACCTAATATGAGATTAGTCCTATAGATAAGTAACGATTTGTGTTTTTTTTCAAAAGAAAATTAATATGTTTTTTGTTATTTTATTCTCAATTAATTATATATTTTTCTCATATCTTTTATCGCTAATTCTCATATCTTTTAATAAAATTAATATTTTTTTGTTATTTTTATTCTCAATTAATTATATATTTTTCTCATATCTTTTATCACTCATTTTCTCTCATTGGTCATTTTCATAAATAAGGTTATAATTTTAAGAAATTACATCTTTTAGACATCTACTACTTTTAACTAACTTCAATAGGGTGATACTTATATCAAGTTTTTTAATCACATATGATCACGTGTAATTGAAGAACTTGATACAATGAATATAAGAAATTTGACATAAATATTTTTTATTTTAATAATATTTTGATCTACCAATCCCGTCCTAATTATAAGTTATTTGTATGTAAAAGTTTTGATTCTAAATGTAAGTTACTTGTACTATATTTAATACTTATTTTCTAATTTTACTCTTATTTAATTTTTATTGGAAACAGAAAAATAAAAAAATATATGAGAATTATTTGTAAATGTAAAAAGCAAGAGAAAACCTTAACAAGGATAAAAGTGAAAATTTTTGTCAATTTAATATACTTCTTAGTGTACAAAAATATGCTATAAGTGAATACCGTGGACCAGTGAGAGCAATATATTGTTGATTACTCCCTTCGGTCTTTGTTTTTTTAATTTTTATACCAGCCCTTTGGTCCTATTTATAAACTTTGAACTTAAAGAGGATGTAGTCTATTTCATAAGTTTTAATTTGGTTCTACCTTAATATTAAATATTTTTGTTGCTAATTTTATAATTAATTATTTATTCTCTTTTTTTTTACCACACAGTCTCTAATAACATTTTCCCATATATTTTCTTCCGTCTTTTATTATTATTTATTATTAAGATATATTTAAAAATAAAAGTATATTTCTATTTTATTTATTATTTTAAACAAATTTTAATGAATATTTTGTTACTGGTCTTATTTATATTGCATTCTCAATATATTTCACATCAAGAAAAACATTAAAATATGTTAACTCTTTCTTGAAATATAACAATTTTTTAACTTTACTTTTATTTAATAAATACTAATTTTTTTAAAAATAACTATCTACATTATAGTAAATTAAAAATAAAATAATACATTTATACCAACAATTTAATGAGGAGCTTATAATTAAAATTAAGAAAAATCTTTTATCTACCTTATAAATAGAATAAGAGGAGTATAATAAGAACCAGAGGATAAGAAACACTTATATGAGTAATTCTTTGGCATTACTTATATAATTATTTATAAATATATTTTATATAAGTTGAGATAAAATTTTTATCACGTATTTATCTCATATTTTATAAGTTACGTTTAAAAAATCACTTTATAACTTTTGCCAAACCGGTTAAATTCAAGCATGGGGAGATGCACGGAGCAAAGCGAACATTAGGTAAGAAAATTAATTGGGACAACTGAAAATTAAGGTATCAGGCGGAGAAGCGAATAAAAAGGAGCCACGTGGAAGGGATTAAAATCCGTGTGTGTCCCTTCGCTTTTATGGCACAGCAGTAAAGAGGTACAGTAGTAAAGTACTGGCAGAATAGAATGGGCACAGAGGATCCTTCCCTTTAATCCACCAATCACAGTGAAGCCTTCCAATTCCAATCAAACAAAAAAAAATAAAGTACCCCCCGGGAACAAACAAACCCAAAAAAAAAAAAAAACTGCCACAAAATCCTATTTTTGTAATTCTCTGGTACCCTCAAGGTCATTTTCATCTCCCATATCCCCTGGGCCCCACCTCCTTTCCGCTGCTGTGTATTACCCAATGGAACTGTCCAACTTTCTCAATGCTCCCCCAATAAACAATCTGATTAATTAATTGACGTTAATTAAGATAATTAATTAATCTTATTAGAGTCTTAACATCTATAGCTGAGAGAAAGATAGATTTGTCAAGTTTGTTGTGCCTGCTGGTGAAGCAACCCATGCTCCTCTCTCCATTTTTTTTAATTATTCTCTCTGATATGGTGATTATTATATGATCACGTATAATTAACATGCATTCAGATTTAATTTTTGAAATACATTGTTAGATTTTTTTATATCACAATATATATGTAAGAATATAATATTGACATCAGCATCACAATATTTTTTTATTTCATTTAAATTGTCTTCACTTATATAACATCCCTTTTTTTAACAAATGGAAAAATAAAATAATATTTTCTTGTGTTTGGGAGCTAGCTGAGAAATTTGTTTCGATACTAGATATAAGCTTTTAGTATCTTGTCTAATAAATTTATAACTCTCTAAATTTTTTTTATTGATTATACATTTAACTGGACTAATTTCAAACTTAAATTATTCTATATGATATTTTAGGCTAATACCTATAATATATTCATATGAAAGCTCATTTATAAATGAAAGGTCGCGTATTCAATCCCATCTCAAACATTAGATCATTAATATTTGCTCTTCTAATAAAAAACACAGAAGATATTTTGAGAGATTCAACACGTACTTTTATATATAAATAATTTAACTAAATTTTCTTATAATTATAAATTAGTCATTTAGTTCCTATATTTTATACTGAAGGAGTATTATTAGGCATGATTAGAGAGATATATTAATGTGGTATTTGATGGTATTTAATTATGATGGTATAATTATTAAATAAGTTACCAAGCGAAGAGGATACACTAGCTATTGTCCATTTCAGGGTGGATCTGTGCATTGATGAGATTTTTCTGTTACACTTAAGAATTAAAGAATATGTTTGATATTTGTGCCTAAAAGCAAGAAAGGAGGAGGAGAGAATCTAGAAATGCTCATTTTTCTCTGTGAAGAAATACCTAAATTCGTTTTTGTGAAAATGGGATTGGAAGGAGAAAATACAAGTAGAGAGAGAGAAGTGAAGAAAAAGCAGAGAATAAAAAGAGACCGGATGTTGACAAATTTCATGTCCCTGTTCTTAGAAGGTCGTTTGTTTGTGTGAAGATTTCTTATCTGGGATCTCTCTCTTTATAATTTTCTTCTTTCTCTCTCTCACTCTAAAGAAGAAAAATTAAAATCCTTTAATTCTCTTGCTTCCTCTTTGTTGTTTGAGAGAGAGGGAGAAGTGTAGAGAGAGAGAGAGAGAGGAGTGGCCCAGTAGATCGAAATCTCCTTCTATTATTCTACCCTGTGAGGATCAAAGCTTCATTCAATGGAGTTCCAATAACACCGACCACTTCGTTATTTGTTATTTGGTCGATAACTATCGGTGTTAGATTTTTTTTTTTTTTAATTTTTTCTTGCTTCGGGTAGTGCGAGTGGTGGACTCAATTTTTCTCTGATGGGGTGGTCTCGTTAATGGCAGAATCCTTGACGGATTCCTGAGGGGAGGTGATATGAGGATGTGGGTCTGAGGTAATTCTCCATAAATACTCTGATTAATTTAATTAATTTTTTTAATTATTGACGAATGGTTTGATTTTGCTAAATTTGGTTTTAGTTGTTTTATTATACCTAGTTCTTCTTCTTGGAGTGCGATGAAATTCCTAGTTCGTAATCGCTATGGGTTAAATTTCACTGAGCTTTGAGCTTGACTGTTTCTCGTATTTTAGCTTTGGGAAATTTTTCAGTTTGTTTTTGTCTATTTGAAATGGTTCCTGTATTTGTTAATATCCGCTTTTATGTTGCTTCAGATGATTGTTGTATTGGATCTGTTTCATTAAATTTTGTCATTCATTTGAGTAGTCTTTAATCCTAGCCAAATGCCCTTTATTTCTATTTTTTCCTACATTGATTCATGGGACTTCAATATTTTTGGCCTTCCCAGCGTATTTCAATCTTGGCTGGGGTTTTTGTCTATATGATTGGTTTATGGTTATACATTGATTCCTTCAGTTAATATCTTGCGATACCATCCCCCTTTTCTTTTCTGGTGTTTGTGCGGGCGTGCTCTATACCTTAACTTCTCTGAAGGAGGATTTACATGTGTAAATAGGAATAAAAGGCAATATTCGTTGTTGCTTTGTTTGGTTCATCGTCCTTTTGACTTTGTACCTCACTGTTGTTAGGGTATGTCTTTGGTGCCTGGTTTATAACTACTTCGGGGATCATTCATTGTAATGATGATCTTTCGATGTCTGGTTAGAAGTGCAATTTCGTTGGCAAAGAAAAAAAAGTGCAATTTTTAAACCCTGCAGCTTTTAGATTCCGCGAAGATTTTGGAAATCGCTTATGCTTAGTAATTAATAGGTGAATTAAGATGAGAATAACTGCTTTTTGAAAGCCTCTTCCATTTTAGAAAGTCATCTACTTTGTGAACAATCACTTGTATAGCAGTCTGCTGCTTCATTTAGTAGTTTATTGAAGTGCTATGAATCTATATTCTCTGTCCTGCATTAATATGAATTTGGATCTCCAGTGGTGGTTACTACGGTCATTGTAAGGGAGATCCCTGGGCATACAAGGAATGCTTGATTTTCTTTATATCTATTGGTAACAGATAGTGGAACTAATAGATATGGCTGCTGATATTCTTGTCAAAGTTCTCGAGCATAAAAACAGTGGATTATGTTGAAAGCATTTTTGAGGGCTAGATTTTGTTCAAGGACAAGTTTCTCATGCCTTAAGGCTGTTTTGCATGATTTGATTAGCCTCATATAATCACAAATGAGTTCGCTGTATCTGTAGCAGGTTCATCAAAGTTCCATAGAAAATGCGTTTCCCATATTTTATCTTATCATGAACCCCAAAGTATTTTTGTAAATTTAGTGATCTATTCGCTTGTGGTTTTAAATTTTGTGGAAATGTCTTCATACAATTATGAGAGTCACGTATATATCATTTTACTATTGTACATTGTACTAGTGAATTTTTGTTGGTAATTCAGTTGATGTAGTTTTGTCATTTGAAAGTCACAGTTCAAGATAATTGATGGAGACAATCAAGTTACATATGCTGGGTTGCCAAGCACAAAATTTTACTAGGGCATTTCCTTGTCTCAAGAGTCTTGTGTTGTAGAAAAACTTTGAGTTTTTTGTATTCTCTACATAGTTCGGTGTTTCATTTGATGCTTTTGACCTCTGTCAATACTATTAGACGCTTCTAAGTCAGGAGGAAGGATTGGCTAAACCTGGCATCTGATTGTTCCCTATTCATATATCTGGCACAGAAATTCATAATTCCTGTTGAATGCTGAATGCATGCTGTTCCGTTCTTGAATCTGTTAAAGTACATCTATAAATGTAGTCGAGTATTGGAAGGAAGGGGATTTCAAACATGACCTTGGCAAATTAATGCGGTATCTGTATTGGGCCGAAGTTTGATTGTTATGTCTTTTAATTTCTGTTTTCTTTCTAAAATAATTGTTCTTCTCATTTCATTCTTATGGGTTATGGAGGGATATGGTTCAGTGGGAGAAAGCGAAGGAGGGAAGAAGGGTGAAAAATTTGTCTGTTGATCTCCTTGCTCTCTATTATTTCTCTTAGCTTCATAACTTTCATGGTTTTGCTTGTACAACAGTTTCTTTAGTAAAATGGCGTTTGGAGAATCTTGTCACGTGGGGGAAAAAACAAGGGACAGTCTACTTAAATTGCTTTTAATTCATGCGGGATTCAGCTCTAAAAGATTGAGTGAAAGTGTAAAAGTTTTATTTCATCAATCATATAATAAACTCAAAACAAGATAATGTTAATGTAATTTATGACAGGCACATTTACTTTTGTACTCAGAAAAGCTTCCTCAACTTTTCAAGCAATGTTAGTTAAAATTTGAGAAAAACTGGGATGTCCTGGATATGTTATGGTTTGTGCTTGAAAGTTACATGTCATGTCTTTAGGTCAGATTTGTGACTTCCAATTATTTGACTTGGATTTAGAGGTTGTATTTGATCTGGTGCAACATTAGGAATGTGCATAAGGTAGATACTATCTATCCAAGTGAGAAATCACTGCATGAATTGTGATGTTATTGGTTTGGGATGGGAAACTATGTACCTGTTAATGCCTGCCAAGAAAAAAAAATTGTAATTTTGTTATCAGGAATGGAAATGTGTTGACGCTTGTGAAAAACTCATTTTCTTGTAATTGTTTGCTCAGGAATGGGAACCAAAGTACATAATCTGCCGGGATATTACTCAATGAGGGATCTTAATGAGGAATCTAGCAGTTGTGGTTGGCCCCTATTTTATGGGGATAAAACACTGTCTAATGGGCAGTATTACAATAATTATCTGTCAAGTGCTACTGCAGATGCATGTTTAACATATGATAAGGATGTTGTGAGGCAGACTATACTTGATCATGAGGACGAATTTCGGAGTCAGGTAAGAAGTTCCAGAGTCTTCTTCTTCTTAGCATGCAGCTTAAAGGAATGCAGCTTTTGTTACATTGTGAATTATAAGTTTTTAACTTGTCATGCTCCTTCATAGATACTTGTCTTATAATATTAAGCTATTATGCTGTCAACTTTATTTTGGTGCAAAATTCACTCTCTCATTGTTGGAATTTGGATGTTGGTTTTCCCGTAAAATAATTGAACTGAATGTACCATTGAGATTAAACTGTATGCTTAGCCTGTAATTGGTGGACATCTTGATATGATTAAGCTATGTGTAATCAAACAGGTCCGTGAACTTCATCGTCTATACAGAATACAAAGGGATTTGATGGATGAAGTGAAGAGGAAAGAGTTGCACAGAAACAAGATACCTGTTGAGTCATCATTTTCAACCGGTCCCTTGGTGTCACAAATTACATCTGAAGATGGCCAAAAATGGCATGTCCCTGGTTTTCCTATGGTAACTTCTGCTGGCCCTAGACCGTCTATTTCTGGTGCTGAGGGCTTTCATTCTCCCTTGAGTTCTGTTAAAGGAAGCAGTAAGCAAGCTGGTCTTTTTCCGTCCCCAAATGGGAGTAGCTCAAAAGATGTTGAGGTGCTGGAGTGCAGGCCCTCAAAAGTGAGGAGAAAAATGTTTGATCTTCATCTTCCAGCTGATGAGTATATTGATACTGAGGAAAGTGAAAGGTTCAGTGATGAGAAGATAAGTGGTACGACAGTAAATCATACTGATAGAGATTGTAAACATAAACGTGAGGATGATATGAAGCTTCCTTGTGGGAAGGCTGGTAGCCTAGCAGACCCTTCAAAAAGTGAACAGCTGCTAAGGACCAGAAATGGTTTGGCTGACTTAAATGAACCGGTTCAGGTGGAAGAATCAAATGCTTCTGCATATTTTCAGCCTCTGAGCCATAATCTATGTCAAGGGCCAACTGAATGTTCTGATTTCTCTTCCAAAGAAAAGTCACGTCTTTTTGATCTGTCCAGAGAAGAATTACTCAACAGACATCATGCAACTGACATTCGGTCTCGTAACAACGGACATATGGAGAGCAACGGAAGTGGAAAGTTGTGGATTCCATCAGTGCTTGAAGAAGCAGGTTAGATTACTTCATTAATTGCCTTGAAATTTTTATTTTCCAATGCAAAACTCCCCCATCTGATAAAGTTATACTGAGATCTGTAGTTGGACATTTGGAATTTAATTGAAAATTCTGCAAAATAATAATTCAGTGGAACATTTTTTTAATTTGAAGCTAGTTTCACATGACCTGTTAAAGAAAGCTGATAAAAGGGCCTGAAAGAACAGTGTAACTGACATTTAAGTTTCTAGAGCAGGGACCTTTGTGCTAGTAAATTCTTTGATTTTGGAAAAAACATAATTTGAGAAAATTATGGGGCGGGGGGGTACATTTTGTATCATAACTGGGAATTTCGGGGTTACCCAACTCCCTTTTGTATTTGGCAATAATGAAGTTCTCAATTGATTTTGCAATGTTTACAGGGCAAGCTAAAAGCAACCTCAAACCCATTCCTCAAGTTCTCAAACAGGAGAAGTCACTTTCATCTTCCCATACAACGCAAGACGCAACCAGCAAAGCCCATGAACCTCCTTCTGATTATCTAAGTATTCGAAGAAAGGTTGATATATGGAGGGATAAGACAGTTTATGATCTAGAAGTCAATGAAAGAATGCATCAAATGCCTACTAATAAGCATCTGGAGTCTGTTGCATCTTCACATAGATCTAGTCTATTTGCTGTTGCTTCTTCTAATGCGGCAAAGTCTTGGTCTCATTCAGCTTCTTCTTGGGAAATGTCTAATAGTATCTCAAGCCAGAAGGTTTTGTCTGTTCAGGGGCCCCCAGGTCTAAATGCGTCTGTTGCTTGGAGTAAGGGTTCTCAGTCAGGCCAGACGAATGTTATTCTGGCAGATGGTTGGTCACTCAATGTTGATTCCAAGTATAGCCCCATTTTTCAATGTGAGGCTCGTGTGCAGAATGGATTTTACCCTGGCTCTTCATCAGGGTCCAAGGAACCATCTGTGAATGTCTCTTCAGTTAGTTATGACTATCTCAACCGTAATAATAGTAGCAAGGGGGCTCCTGAACCCTTTAACCATGGTTCTGCAAAATACTGCAATGGTTTAAATCGCAATGAGATGAGGTCTGGAAAAGATATTAACTTGAATGTGATGCTTTCAAGTGATTCATCCAACAATCAAGTATCCCAGTCAAGTCTTGCAGTCATCGATGGAGAATCCAAGCGTGAGGAGAATCTTCCAGTATTGCCTTGGCTTAGAGCCAAGTCCGTTCGTAAGAGTGAGGTGCAAAATGATGGCAGAGGTTTAACTGGTAGAGATCTAAGTTTCACGCAATCTCCTTCAACATCTAACAAAGATGAAACTGGAAAAGGCCCTCATGGAAACTTAATGCACAATGTGACTTCATTTTTGTATTCCAGTGGTTTGGAGCCTAGGAGGACAGAGATCAGTGACAGAACTGGTAATAAGAAGATTCTTGGCTTTCCAGTATTTGATATGCCACATATTTCTCCTAAAAAGGAGTCTCCTACATCTGCTTCTCTCTCCGGGCCAATTCCTCATACACCTGACATTGAAGCTGCGGAAAAAAATAGGAAAAAGCAGGTCCTTGATATTAACTTGCCTTGTGATGTTATTGATTTGGACAAAGAGGATGACACAGAGACCATTGCTGGTAAGAAAGAATCCGCTGTAACAGATCCAACTGTAGAAATCTAATTGATCTGAATTTGAGTATGACTGAGGAGGAAGCATCTTTGACAAGTATTCCGAGTACAAATGCAAGGAAGGTACCAGAAATAGATCTGGAAGCCCCTGCTATGCCTGAACCGGAGGATGATGTCATTCCTGAAGAGAAGGTGCTTGAAACTCCCCAAGTAACAACACCAGACCTGCAAGACAAAGTTGAACAGCCACACGATGAACTTCTAATGCAAGCAGCAGAGGCCATAGTCGCCATATCGTCTCATTCCTGCAATCAAATGGCTGATGTGATCGCCAGTCCTTCAGAGAATCCAATGGTGGACCCTCTTAGCTGGTTTGCGGACGTAATTTCCTCATGTATAGATGATGTTGAGGCTAAGCTTAGTACTTCTGCAGAAAACGATGGGGAGAATAATGAAGGATCTTCCTCAGAAGGAATGGATTACTTTGAGTCCATGACATTGAAACTGACAGAGACCAAGGAAGAAGATTACATGCCTAAGCCTCTTGTTCCAGAGAACATCATATTGGAAGAAACTGGAACAACTGTGTTACCTACTCGGACCCGAAGGGGCCCTGCAAGGAGAGGGAGGCAGCGGAGGGATTTCCAGAGGGATATCCTCCCAGGCCTTTCCTCATTATCGAGACATGAAGTAACAGAGGATCTTCAGACTTTTGGGGGGCTTATGAGAGCAACAGGTCATTCATGGTCTGGTTTGACACGGAGAAGCTCTTCAAGGAACGGTTTTGGCAGGGGGAGGCGGCGATTGACAGTTACCCCACCCCCACCCCCACCCCCACCACCACCACCCCCTGTGGCAACCAATGAAACTTGTGCTCCATTGGTGCATCAGCTTAATAACATTGAAGTGGGATTGGAGGATAGAAGCCTCACAGGTTGGGGCAAGACAACAAGACGACCCCGCAGACAGAGGTGTCCAGCTGGTAATCCTGCACCAATCCCTTTGACCTAATCACCTTTTAAGGCAGGCTTCTAAGTTTATAGATGAGGATTTATAGAGGCTTAAGCAAGTTCAATTCTATATTTGACGGAACACATGTTCCTGCATCTCAGCCACGGGGATTTCTCTTGTAAATTTCTTCAGCCCGTATTTGGGTGTATGCTTGATTGTCAGTCGCCTACCAACTTGTATTATTTTTAAATAATGTTGCATGATTTCTTTCAGGTTATCTCTTTAAAGAACTTGAAATATATAGCTGCGTCTTCCATTTTGTGCCTTCCTAAAAACGACCGCCCCCGGTTTTTTTTTTTTTTTGGTTTGTTTGTTAAAATAGCAGTCTGAGGACTTAGGAGGTCAACTTGGTGGTGGTACATGCAAATTAGGCGGCATGCTACTTATGAATTTGCCTCCGTTAAAGAGGAAACAGTTTGATTCGGCATGCTACTTATGAATTTGCCTCCGTTAAAGAGGAAACAGTTTGATTCCTATAGGGTCACATGAACTAAGGCACAGAAGTCTTGTTATCCGAAGGCGGCTGTTTTCTAAAACCCAGCCCAAATTGATTGGGGTCAAGGCTAGACTTGAAAACCTGGGTAATATTAACTTTTTCTTTTTTGAGTCCAAACTCTGAATGACCAAAAAATGGAGGGGTAGCCAGAAAAAAGACTCAAGTCTATTACTTTTCTTTTTCAAATTTTTGGGCTAAAATATAGAAAGCTCGCTTGAGTTTTGAGCCAATTGCACTGGCATATTAATAAGGATTATATGGCATTTCACTTGCTAATGATTTTGCTCACCTTGAAATGATCGGTCAAAATGTAATTTTATCTCTTCTTGTTAATTTTAGCCCTGGAAAGCTTCACATGAAGCTATTCTGGGGGAGACAAAGTGATTGAAGCCTATGTTTGTAATTTCTAACTCTAATGCCAGGGCTTCAAAATCTTAAATGAGCAAGGTTGTCTTAAAAGATGATGACCCACCGAAAAAAAAAAAAATCGACCTGGGAAGAAGAAATTTCACTAGCCATAAAAGTTGCCAACAACCATGAATGTTTTGGGGGGGGGGGGGAGTAAAAATTGTTGATTTCATAAAAGTAATGGTGACTTTATTCTAGCTTTTATTGTGTTCAATTTTGAATATAGGGCAATGTAATTGACTGTAGCTCCTGTTCATGCATATATCATCATGCAGTTTAAAAAAAGGGCTTCTTTCATTCACCACAATAACGAGAACTCAGAAAAATAAAGTTCTTTCAGTGAATAAAACCATTCCTTTGGAGTTTAAAAGGATCACTAGTTTATCCAATGTAATAGTTTTTTAACACTGAAGAGGAGCGCTCTATATGCAAGCCTATCTTCAGGCTCGAATTCACAATACTCTCAGGGCAACAATAATAAGTTCTTTTGATCAGTTAGATTCATGTCGACTTATGACAAGTCACTCCAGCAACTACAAAGCTTCTTGTCTGGCCTAGTGTCTGAAGAGAAGTTAGGGCTTAGGGATTGGAATGTATTTTCTGAAGAAGTAAAGGGGTTGATTGATTGATTGAACTGCAATCAATCTTTTGGTCAGGAGCTTATTAAAAGCCATTATGCAAAATTTTGCAAACCAATCATTTGCTTTCCTCCATCGCCACCACACCATTTCAAACCCAGACAAGAACTTAACAAGATATTAGTTATGACTGTCTTTGCTTACTCAAGGGATGGGTGTCTTATGTCGTATTTTACTAAATATTTAAAAAATATGATTAGTTTAAAAATATGAAATATACATACTTTTGCCGCGGTTTCTGTCGCGGTCTGTGAACTGTTGCAAATTTGTAGTGGTTTTTACCTCCAAATCGCTGCTAAATACCGCTACAAATGTCCCCGCCATTTGGCGCCATTATTTTGTGGCGGTTTTATTCTAACCACGGTTAATGCACAATTAACCGTTGCAAACTTAAATTTCAGAGCCAAACCGTTATGTATTTGTATCGGTTTTTTTTAACCCCTGCAAATTCTTGGAGTAGTAGTGGTTATTTATAACTGCTGCAAAATAACTGCTACAAAACACTTTTTTTTTTGTAGTGATAAGCCTCCTAATTTATAATTCTTTTTTAAGTATTCTTATTGATTATACATAGCAAAGGGATTTTCATTAAGGGTAGTTACAATTCATATGATTAGAAAGGTATTCCAGGAAGACCCGTACATATTTGTTACAAACTAGGATATTCTCCTCGTGCATTGCATGGGCGGTTGTTATGCATGTAAGCTTTTTGTGTAGTAGGCATTGTTATACTTATTTTATTGTAAGTTATAGAGAAAGTGAGGATGGCTCGCCAGTCACCTAAGGTGCATAAATGTAACTTAATCCTAGAGTCATAGAGTTGAAAATGTAATGGTGGTAGCTATCATATTGATAGGACAAATTGAAAGGCATTACGTGAAGCGGATGATGTGGTCACTTCGAATGCACATTTTGGAAGACCTCCCTATAGGTGACATTGCGAGTAACATTGGTTGGTTTGTTGTCAGAGTCAGGGATCAATATTTTGAGGCCATCCATATTCTTGACTAGTGATAGCGTGACGTACAATTGCCCATATGCGAACATCAACCTGGGAAGGTACAAGCCTACGTTGGTTAATGATTGGCCCTAGATCTTGCTGATGGTTATCACGAAGGAGATCATGAATGGGAATTGTCATTTGGTCATTTTGAATGAGAGGGTGGTCTCTGATGGATTCATGTCCATATGGTGAATGAGCACCTGGTCACCCTTGCCCATTTCGTTTAATGCGATTACCCTGATGAAATTCTTGCCTAGAAATGTGATATGCAGCCATGTTTTATTGCATAGGCCTGCAGACTAGTTAATGTTTGCAATAGCATGACTAGTATTCCAAACTTTAAAAAGAGCTTATGGGGCGGCATCTTGGAGTAGTTGATGGTTTTCAGGAATTTCATGGAGTACAGATCTTGGAATGAGCTGCTATCTAGATTGGTACTGGAGATAGTGTCAAATCTGAGATACTAAACAAAGTCTCCAAGGAGGAGCAACAATATGTAATCGTTTATCTAGTCAATGATTTTAGTTGTGGGGGCTAAAATTGCTCTTTCTGTGAGATAGTTTGGATGTGTGATGTTTTGGTAGAGTGCGGGATATGTGGATATGGAGTGGATAGGGTTGGGGGAGTCGGTGAGGAGGAAATCATCAGGGACCTTAATGTCTGTCGTGCTCTCATGGGCATTCAAATTGCACTATTGCCAATGTCAAGCAAACATTTAGAGAATTCATTGACCTTTTTTTGGTCTATTACCTTTGATGCCAATTGAAGGCTCATATTTTTAGTGGGCCTGAATAGCTTGCATGCCAGCCAAAGAGCAGATAAGTTTATGGCTGCGTTTATAATGTTTGCATGGACTCTATCAGTATGACGGGCAATATCTACCTAAAATCGCCCCCCATGGCAATAGATTTGCCACCAAATTGCATGTTACAACACATCATATCCTTTAATGTTTGATCAACAACCTCCACACAATGTTGTTTTATCAATATCACCTCATCCTAGATGATTAATTTTGCAGATTGTAGCAAATGAGACACAGGAGAACTGTGGCTAATGGTAAATGTGGAGCCTTTGTTTATGTCGATAGGGATCACGAATCTTGAATGAGTAGTCCTTCTTAAGAGCAATAGAGTCACGGATATTTTGTTCGATGCGACGTTGATGACCACCTTGCCTTTTGCCCTTGTAGCCATAGTTAAGGCATTCTAGAGAAAGGTCTTGCTAGTACTCCATAACTGTAAACAAAGTAGAACCCACCAGTTGTCCTATTGATTGCATTAAGGACTTCATGGAATATCTTTCTCTGCTCATCTATGAGTGATGCCGTTAACCTTGTAGCGTCTACGACAGAAGCATTCCAATTGCAGCTAAGTTCCTAGAGTAGCAAGTTGTTTGTTATGTCCACGAATTAGGTAGAGCAACGTTTTAGCAGTGATGGTAGTCATCCAGTGACCTGCCAATCTTTAGGAGCAACTTTTGAATCTCAATTAGTCTAACCTCCACCCTATTTGAGTCGGTGATTGATATTTCTGCAAATTGAAAAAAATTAAGAGATGTCATGTCCAAGGGTGGCTAGTAATTGTTGGTCATGGGAGGAGACTACATACTTTGGGTGGTGTTTGTAAAAACCCTCTACCTCAAGACATTTTAACCCATCATAAAACCTCTACTATGGTAGAAAAGGAAAGCTGTTAAAACGAGCTACCATAGTAGAAGGAAAATTTCATATTTTTAGAAATTGACTTTCAAACTCGAGTCAACCCGATAGACGTTGCATGCAACTAAAATAATCCATTCATATCTACTGGGCCTCCGAGCCTCCGGCCCGGGTAACACATACATAAAAAATCAGCCCATCCAAAAAGTTTTCAACCATATAATCCAGAGTTCATCAAACACTAGCAATGGCCTCCGGCCAACCAAAATAAGGAGATACAATCTCTCCAGTTTACATCAAGACCGGGTAATCAATTATATTAAAAAAAATCAGTCCTAAATGTGGCAATATATACTAGTCATACATATACAAATGCTAGAGGCCTAAAGCTAACCAAGCTCAAGCCTCTGCGTCTCTTCCCAATGGCCCACGCCCGGAACCTTCACCTGAAAACATTGTAAACCACGGGGTGAGACAAAGTCCCAGTAACCAACCTTTCCAATACTAGGTACTACTAAATAGGTGTTCGTGAGGTGTCAAGTGGGGCAGTTCACAAATACTAAGAAAACAAGATAGCCACAATAAGTTATGCCAGTGCAATGATACAATCCCACTAACCAAATCCCTCACTTTGGGGGATTTTCAAGAGCTGAAGCCGGCCTATCCCTCACTATGGGGGACGTAAGGAGCCATAAAAGGCCTATCCCTCACTCTGGGGGACGTAGGGAGCCAAAAGGCCTATCCCTCACTATGGGGGACGTACTAAGCCAACCATCATGCATTAATGGAGGCCTTACCACGTGGTAGTAACAGACAAAACTCTCACCAATTCCCAATTAATGCATCATGCTCAAATCATAATCAAAAGTAATAATCATTTCACAATTAACCTCATTCAGTGGCATATCCTTCACCATTTCAAGATTTCATGCATCATCAATTAAAAACCCCACAAGACGGTTTTTTTTTTTTTATATACAACATATAGTTTGAACACAATTACTACTTGGAGCACAAAACACAAATCTACTCACAATACCATAGAAGCAAGTACTAAGGATTGGAAAGTGGTTACCTCTCGCCTGAGGAAGGAATAACAAACCGAAAATGTGGCCCCGTGCACCACCAAGACTCACAACCGGCCTACACAAGCACACAAACACATAACCATCATATATTAGCTTTTAAACTAATAATGTGGTCAACACAACACTTGGGGACACAAAATTCCTATCTCCCATCAAAACTCTACCCAACTCAAAGGGTATAACTATCAAAACAACACTCCAAAGTCCTCAAAGTCTATTAAAACATCAAGTCTCCTTCCAAGCATCAATTAGAGTTCAAACCTCAAGGACCCACTATAGGAATTCAACCTCCAACATCTCATTTGAGCAATTAAGATTCCAACAACAAATCTAAACCGATTAAACATCCAATTTAACCCTCCTTAACATAACCCAATTCACAAAACTCAAAATCAATCTCTACATTATCATCCTCAATCCCAAATCATCCAATTCCATAAACCCTAACTCCAAAAACTCAAGATTCTTTAAATCCAAGAAAACTACACCGATTAAATACTTAAACTAACCCAATGCAATCAATTAAACCCAAAACAATCGGTCAAAAACCTCAATTCCAACACAACTTAGAAAATCCTAGGGTTTCATCATAAATCCTTATAAATTCCAAGAAATTCCAAGAAAGAAAGAAGATTAGAGGTTAAAATCACTTACTTGAGGTAATGGATCCTTAGAAATGCCCCCTCCAAGCCAAAATACCAAAACCCTAGCAGAGCCTCTCTCTCTACCTCAGATTTTCTTATTTTTTGCACGCTGAACTGCTCCCGCGAATATATAGATTCGTGACCTTTCGCCGCGGCGAACTAATCCCGAGAGGGATTACTCGCCTGAAAACCTGACTTCGCCGCGGCGAAAGCTTCCCGAGAGGAAACTCTCGCTCGCCCAGAAAACATTCGCCGCGGCGAAACCTTCCTGAAAGGGAAGCCTCGCTCACCTGAACAACTTCGCCGCGGCGTCCCCTAGACTTCGCCGCGGCCAAACCTTCCCGAGAAGACACTCCCCTCTGAAACTCCCGGTGCGTTCACCTATTCCTCCAACAAATCTCAAATCCAACCCAAACACCAAGATCAAGATTGAATTGCTAATCTATCCTCAAAATCAACCCAAAAGAGGCTATTAAAACCCGAGAAGACTTAGGATGTTACAGTGTTTGTTTTGCTTGATGGTGTGGGTCGTGGCGTGATATGTGTAACATCCTGAATTTTAGGCCTAAAAATACCAGAATTAGTCTAAAATGGGTAGACTACTAGACCTTTTTTAGCAGAGGTCCTAGAGGTTCCCTAGAAGGATAGAAGGATTCCCAGGGACTAAATCGCAAAGGAAAAGTTTTTTGGGACTAAGAAAAGAGGAAGTTAGAGACTTGGATGAAGGCTCAGGATTTAAGAATGAGAGATAGAGATAAATATGGGCTAAAGGTTTTGTTGGAGGCCTCAATGAGGTGAATTTTGAGGTTAAGCCAAAGCAGGAGCAAAATTGTAATTTTGTAAAGTTTTGGGCTGATAAGGGCTAAAATGGAAATTATGCCCAAAAGTCCCAAAAAATGGGAAATTATGGGTTAAGGCCTGAATAGCTTAGAAAAATTTCAAAAAAATAGGAATAAGGTTCAGAGGCCTGTATGAGGCTGAAAATGATGAAAATGCCCTTGGAAGGAATTTGTGGAATTCTTAGGGTTTTGACTGATTTTGAATATTATTAAAAATAAATTATTTAAAGTATACGGAGGCCTCAGATAATTGAAAGAAAATAGAAAAAAATACTTGAAGAATTATCACAGGTTTTAAAATAAATTCTGTCCTCAGAAAGCAAAGAGGTTGGCTTTAATAGAATTTAAAGCCTATTTACGCACTATCTGGGGAAAGTCAAAGTCAAATGTCTAGAGGTTGACTTTGACTTAAGAAAAATCAGAGGAATTCCCTATGATGAATAAATAGTATTGGTACCTGGAGACAGATTCTCAGAGTCGTAGACCGGTAGAAAGAATTCGGTCAAGTTCACTCCGAAATAAATATCATTAATTATTTAATTATTTTAATGGAAGAACAAGGGAAGAGCATCACTCCCTCTTTAAGCATGATATATAATGTCATGTGGATTTATTTGAGGTGAGAAAATGGCACCATAACATATCCCAGTGGTCTTGGGTAAATCAGGGCAAAAAAAAGTACCCTATATAGTACAAAATGGTAAGATAGGTGGATGAATATGTAAGGGTTGTATTTTGTACGAATTTTATATTAATTTCCTTCCTATTTTAATGCCAAAATGATGAAGGAATATGGAGGAGACAAGTGTACGGTTAGATGGAAAAAGGAGTATTACGTGTATGGTTAGATGCAAGACATGTGTACGGTTGGATTAAAAGCATGTGAATTGATGATGTAAGCATGATGTCATCAAATGATGTAAGCATGATGTCATGGGACACTTGTCATCACAAGATTAAAAGAGAAAATGGACGGTCTAGATCAAGCCACATATTTTTAAGATTAACGGCCCAAATTCAATCTTGTTTTCTATAAATACCCCCATCTCCTCCCTCATTTTCATCCAACCTAGAGGAACCTTGGGGAAGCTCTGGTAACATGGTTTCTAGAGAGAGAAAGAAGAGGGAGAAAGAAAGGCTAAGTGGTCATATGCAGGATCAAGCTCTAAAACAAGGTATGTTCATGGTTTTTGATGTAGTTTTCACTACCGTTGTTGTTGTTGAGCTTGGTTATAGATTTTAATGATTTTTGGGAGCTTGAAACCCTTAGGGGAGGTGCTGCACGAAATTCTTAAGAGTAGGAGAAGATGAAATTGATGTTAGAATAATGTTCAAAGCCTTGAAAAGAACGCGAATCAAGTGGTTTTATGCTGAAATTGGTTGAATTTCACGATTGTGTAACTTGAGGAAATGTTTCGGCTAGACCTGGTTCTTGTGTCTAAGATGTGATTTTGATTATTTTGATGCTTCCAATATGTTTAAAATGAAAAATTGTGTAGGGATAAGATGAAAGAATGAAGTTGGAAGCATTGGAATCAAAACTAAAAATTTAGTGGCAGATTTCAATTTGGGCCTAGGACCAGGGGAAGAAGCTAGATTTTGATAAATTTAAGCTCATATTTGGATTCCTTAGGCAAAGAGAACAATTTTTACAAAGCTAGAACACTATATTATAAATTAAGGAAAAGGGATTAAGTTTAAGGACATAAGGCTTCCATATTGTGTAATTCTTGGTCCTAATGAGTAATGTGACCCTTGTGACTGTGATTAGAACCTTGAGACATCCAAGAGAAGGTTTGTATGTGGTTGAGCAAGCAACCTTAATGGTTGGAAGCAAAAGAGAGTAAGAAGAAAGCTTAAGGACACAAGGTAGCAAACTTTACCCTACTCTAATATGCTTTGTATTTGCTTGCATGTATGACCTGTTCTGTGTTTATATGGTTTTATGAACTCATGTATTATGATTGTGAATATATTTGAAATGTGTTATAAGCCTATGTGTTTTATGGTTAATGGATGATGATTTCCAAACATGTCACTATGTTATAGAAATGTTAAGTTGCAAGCATGTTATGAATGCCAAGCTTGCCATATATGTTTGGGTGGTTATTATTTGCTATTGAGATTCTCCCGAATCTCATTCCTCCCTAATCAACCATTTAGGTTAATCAATGATGCACAATGATTGCATGAAGGAGAGCATGAGAAGGAAGGAGAAGAAAGTGAAAAATTATTGATGTTAATGATTGGTTAAGGATTTATATATAATTCTCCTATTATGTAAAGTATGTATATGAATGCCAATGATGCTGTGTATTTGTTTAGAATGTTATGGAATGAATGGAAATGTGTCAAAATGAATAGGAAAGGATGAGGCCAAGTTATGCATGCCAAAACAATAAAAAGAATTAAAGCAAGATTTGTCTAATAGATAAAACATAGGTCCTGAAGCAGTCAAATTCCAGATCCATTTTGACCAATCAAATAAATGATTCAAGCTATGAAATTTGGCAAACTTGTTGTACACATCCCAATCTTCAAAATGAGAGGTAGAACACCTCAATTGTATGTGTACATAAGGAGATATGAATTTTCAAAGTTCAGGCACGAAAACTGAAAGTTCCAAAATTGACCAAATAAACAGTAATGTTTAACGAAAAACTGTATAAATTGGGTAAGGATAAGTCTAGTTTCATTTTTTTTCCTTATGGAGAATTGAAAAGAATTTTGAACCACCTCAATACGATTTTTATAGAATTAGTTATGATTTTTTGAAGTTGGACTTGTAATCTGAAATTTAAACAGTGAATAGTAAGTTGAGAACCTAATACAAATTTTCAAACTACGGGCTTGTCTCCTGAATCACTTGAACCATAACACTTCCAAACACGTACTCTGAGAGGTTAAAAGAAGGATGTTTCAATATGTACAAAAATTCTTCATATATGAGATGCTTTGTTTGCTCCTAAATTGAAGTAGGGTTAAACAAGCACTAGCATAAGAGCATGCTAACGAAGAATTCCTAAGGTATTGACTTGTAGCCCAGAAGGCCACCTCTTTTAGCATGCCAATGTACTATTGATCATCTTGAAGCAGCCCCAGCATTTAACAAGATGCCTTAAATGTTGGCTGGATGATGTTATCTACTATCTTGATGCCTTTTGTAACACCTTACATTTGTGACCTTACATTGTGCCAAGTTAAGATATTCGGAAGCGCAAATTAAGGTTACCGGGTTGAAAAAAACTTGAATTTGAAAATTTCTTTTCCCGCATTACTATTCATTGTAACCTTAAACTTGACATAACTTTGGAAAATCATAACTAATTCTAAAAAAATCGAAACAAGATCATTCTAAGTCTCACTCGAAGCTCTTAACATCATCTATCAAGGAAAAATGACCTCAGGTTCCACTTTAATCAGAAACATATCCGATTTTAATTTTGAAAAGTACTGTTCATTTGGTCATTTTTCTATTTTCCAGGATTTTTGCCTAACTTCGAAAAGGCATAACTTCTTGCACAGAGCTCCGATTGTGACGCTTTACCACTCATTTTAAAGGGAAAAATAAGATCTATTTGCATGCCAAATTTCACAACCATTGGACTAGGGTCTTCATTGGTCAAAGTTTGGTCAAATCTAGACCATTTTTATCCCCTTTTTCACTAATTCTAGCACCATTTCGTTTTTCACTATAAGCATACCAGAATCACATATAAAGGTGCTCTACCATTGATATACATTTCAAAAGGTCATCATATCATGTATTCAAGATCAGAATATGCTTACATGGCTTGAAAGAGAAAGGTTCAAAACCATATAATACAGTACATAACTAATGACTTCCTCAAGCCATGATTATTTCTTTTCCCTTCTCTTTGGAAGTAGTAGCACCTAGAATACCATGTTATAGGAGGAATGAGATTTCATAGAAATCCCAGTAGCATTGAACATACAACCATCAAGTCAACATGCATAAGATGTCATGCTACATGCAGTAAAATAACATTGCTAGTCTTTATGCCATGCCATAACCATTCTGTATCCATGTCATCATATCATGGAGCATATAATCATTCTGGTCAAAACTCAATCATGCAAGAGCCAAGGCATACATTGCAAGGAGTTCACATCATCCGGGCATAAACATTCTCATGGCACATAAACACACATAGCAGAAACACCAAATGCAGGTCAACAAAATAATTGCAAGTTCACGCTACCTCAATTCCACGCTTAATGTTTCCTCCTTGTTTCCTTGCTTGAGATCCTCCTAGGTTTCCAGAAAATTGCCTATCAACCATACAGTAAGGGTATGGTAAATTCTATATCCAGTATACAATTCTTTCTCTATATAATGCTACCCTTGTGCCTTTCAATTTATAATTTCTGTATACCTTTTCTAAACCTTTGACTTTGGTTTGACCAAGCCTTAATCCTCAGTTAAGGTCTTGGAATTCTTCCTTAATCCATGATTAATCATGCTTTCTTGGTTAATCACTAACCCTTAATCCTTAATCCAATATTTAATTAAGGTCCTCAAGTCATATAGTCATTAATACAACATAATCTTCTAAGATTAAGTCACTAATCCCTTATGGATTAACCATTAATCATTCTCTAATCAACATGATTAACCTTTAATCATTCCTTAATCAACATGATTAATCATAATTAATCATCCTTCAATTAGCATAACTAATCACTAATTACTAATTAATCAAGGTAGCTAACCTTAATTACTTACTAATCTTTAATCAAATAGCATGATTAATCTTAGCTATCACTAAACCATAATTAATCAAGGTAATTAATCCTAATCTTCCTCAAATAAATAATTAACTAAAAATAATTAACACTTAGGGAGGTAAACGTACCTTAATTAGCTCTTAATCGGCAATTAGAGGTGTCTAACTTTGCTTTCTCCCTTTCTCTCTCTTCTTTCTTCCTTTCTCTCTCCTAGAACTCAAGAACACAACATTCCCTCTCATGCAAATCACTTTGGCCGAATTGTTCATGGAAGGGGGTATTTATAGGCTTTGATTTTTCAAAATTCCAAAAATGCCCTTCGGGAAAAAGATGCGATCTCGGCCGTCCATTTTTTTCTACTTTACACATGGACAAATCCTAGGGCACACACCATAAGAAGTTGACACATGGATGGACACCTAATCACCATGTGATTTTCATGTGGAAATAAAATATTATTTTATTGTTTTGTCTCTTATTTCCCTTTATGCCCTTGAACAATTTGGAAAATTCCAACTTTGTCCTTCCCCCTTATTTTTGGCCGAAATATTACTCTAAATATTGGGAGAAAAATGACTCATCCAATATTCAGTGCAATCCACTGATTATTTGTGTATTTTCGGTCCAATTTCCCAACAATCCTGTCCAATTTACTGTCACAAAATTTTGATTTCAACACCTCATTAAATTCCCCTCATTCCAAGGGTATTCCATGATTTTTCTCAAGTTTTACCTCCCTCTATAATTTTCTAAATTTTATTCCGTCAAAAATCACTATTCTACTGATAATAATTCGGTAATAAATATTCTTTAAGCTAACCTCTGTACATCCAAAGGTGGGAAGTAATTTTATAAATTAGGATAATATGTCACATAATTTATCCATATTTTTCCTTGAATTTTTGAGGCTTCTATATATTTTAAATAATGGAAATTGGCTAATTTTCTTTAATTAACCAAAAATTCCAATAATTACAAATAATTCCCTGATAAATTATTTTTAATCCTATATTCACCTTCTAAGCCTCAAACATTATTCTGTACCCTCTTTTCTATTTTTCATGATTTTCTGGGAATTTTCAGGAATTTCGGATTTCCAATATCCTTTCTTAACCGATCTTTTCAAAAATGACCGTTATGTCCCTATCCTGATTTTCCTTCATAGCCTGGATCCTCTACCAGTCTACTATACTATTTGGCCTTAGTCAGTCTCAAGTCATTCATCAATTAGAATAAGATTATCAGGGTGTGACACCTTTGTAGCAGAAGGGCCCTCTTGTCTTAGTCAGCAGAATCCTCCGGAGGTGGTAAGCCTCATCTTACGATGGCGATACATGAGCTAATATGCTAACGGAGAAGCCTCTCTGGCACAGCTTCTACTCTCTCTTTTGCTTATTGAAAGTGTAATATTGTGGAAACTCGGCATATGTTATCTACTATCTTGATGTCTTTCTACTCTCATTGACTCGTGGCCTGTCAATCAATGATGGCCTTTTGTCATTGGCTGTGTAAAAAATGGCTTGTTGATTTGAGAGACGAAAGGTCAGCCTCTTGATAGAGGGATACTTGTGGTGGATGTCAAATGAAAATATTTGCCATGTAACCTCACAAGCTAAGATGTATCTACAATTAAGGTAACACAAGATCTCATCAAAATTATGTCGTGAACTACTGGGCTTATCATTGTGATATAGCCTTGCGATGATGTAGTCATGGCCCTTACTAATTTATTTGAACAAATACTTGATAGCCCTTGACTGGTTTGTCTTTTCGACATTTAAGTGACCTTGGAAGAGCCACAGTAATTGAGTATTGTACAACACAACATATCTGTTGTTCAATGAAATTCCTTTCTTTGTAGTTGTTCTACTATTATTTCTCCTACAGTATGTGGGGTATCCCTCGTCGTCTATTGTTGCATGTGGTACATATCTTCTGGGTAAGCACTTTGAGCACTTTCCATCTTTCATGCAAGGTAATTTTTTATTGGAGCTACCACAAAGTCTGTGCAACATGAAATTGGTGACAAGCTCGAATAGCTTCAAGTCTGTGTCCTTGTCAGATATCTCTGCTAAGATGATTCTGTTGATGTCTTTAGGTGTTTTTGTTTTCTCATATGGCCCTATGAACATAATGATTTGCGTATGCAGCAGCCTCTATTTTGGAACTTAATTGTATATATATCTTAAAATTCACATATCAGCATACGATGGGGTGTATTTCCAAGTTCCAAAAGTAAATGTAAGAATGTAACTATAGGTTATGTATCAGTGAGATAGTTGGGATATTGTGCTGGATGGTTTTTGAAAACAGATTCTTTAAGTCCCACATACTTTGTAGAGAGGAAATTAAAGGGAAGTTGTATTGTTATTTGCTTTGATGGTATTGAATATTTTTTAATCCTTAATGCATTTCATCAGTGTTATAAGTTTGAGGCTAAATATCCTTGTCAAAATGTTAGGTCAATTATATGCGTTGAGGTTATGTTTCTTGTAGAATCTTGTTATCTTAGGTCATGTTGGATTATAGGTGAAAGTTAAGAAGATGTCTATGTATCCTACCCATCTGCATATCGCCATGGTGTCTTGTTAGTTATGGATCATGTATCTAGTGCCTTCAGTGAAAGAAGAAGGTGGGATTATCCTCTTTTCTGTGTTAGCGCATCTATCTTGCCACTTGTTATTTCATTGGTGAGTCCTTTGTATAGGTCAACTCTGAGCTCTTTTTGGTGTCTCCTTACGTAGTCAAGCCTCTCATTCTCTACCATTGCAAAGCCGTCTATAATGAATTGCTATAATAACTTCTTTGAGTGCAGTAATACAGACTGCTCTATGTTTTTGTCCATCAGTATGAAAGCTAGGTTTTTGTTGTACTTTTTCTTCTTGGTGCTAATAAGGACTACCTGATTGTGTTTCGTCTTTGGTATGAAACCGTTGTTGTTGTAGTGGAAGATAAGGGGATATTGAAGCGACAAGTATGACTTGTGCAGCTCATGGACGCACTTCAGGGAGCCTAGCTTTTTTTTTTTTTCCTTCTATGATTATGTCTTTGTTGACATGTAATTCATTGAAATCTCTAACTATAAGTGGGGGTGAACACCCAATTTTGCCCTGTCCCCACAAAACAATATTAAATGTAAATAAAATTTAGAAAAAGGGACATAAAAGAATAATAAAAGATTAATATCTTTCTTGATTCTTTTTTGGAGGCTAAGTTTGAGAAATTTACCATGTGACAAATCAAAAAAGAAAAAATAAATAAGAATATCCCTCTTACAATAAATGACAATAAAATAAAAGATAAGAATTAAAAGCCAATTAACCTCTAATTTAGGAAATGTGAGGTAGACACATTAAAGAAGGAAAAAAAATCAGAAAATAAAAATAAAGATTTCTCATTTAAGATGATTGACTCCTGAATTTAGAAATTTTTTGGAGTCATAATTGTGAAAATTAAAAAAAAAAGAACATTAAAATAAAAAATCATAATTTGATGATAATTTGGTGCTTAAATAGGAAGTTACATTATGAGTCATAAATGAGAAAAATTAAAAAAAAACAAAAATTAGAGAAAAATTGGAAAACCTTAGATGGAGCTGATAAATAAAAGAGTAAGGGTTAGAGGAAGGTACTTAAAATTTTCTGGTGAAAAAGGAGGCAAGATAGATTTCTTTTTTATCATCTTATTTCATGGCAATGAGTTAGGTTGGAGAAAGAAAGAGGAGACCTAACTAGAAAAAAGTTCTTTGTTCATCTTCTTCTTTCTTCTATCTAAAGAAAGCTTATACTCTTGTGATTGTTATTACACTTGTAAGCTTGAGCAGTGATGGCTAGAATGTTGAATCAAATATGATTTCAATTAATTCTCACTACTCCCTTTCTCTTTGATTTATTCGAAATATGTCCTTATCAATCTCCCATATGTATTTACTTTGATACCTACTTTCTTCTTCTTTTATTTTCATTTTATTTCATTTCATTTATTTTATTTTTGTCCATGACAGTTTGCTAATATGTGTATATAGTTTTTTTTATTATTGGCTTATTATATAATGTATTCTTTTTTTAGTCAATTGATAAGTGGGGCATCGAATATGATTTTTCATTCTTATCTATTATGTTTAACTTGAGTTTCATGTTGAATTACTTTTGAGTGTTCTTTCTTTTTATTTTCAAAAGCACTTCTTTTTTTCAAAAAAATATATACCATGTGAGGTTTTCAGAACCTCTACAGGTATCTAGATTTATTGGTAAATCGTGTGAGACTATGGAAGTCTTCGTAGGATTGTCAATGTGGTTGTGCAACTTTGCTTTTTGAAACAAAAAGAAAGAAAATAATTTTGGCCCCATATTTATAAATAACTAATAAAATAAAAAGCCCTTTTTTAAATATGTACGTAGATAATCTCAAAATGTTTTTTTAGAGTTGTGTGAGGTTTTTAGAACCTCCGCAGGCTCGATTGATTATTCTCCCATGTGAGGTTATAGAAATCTCCGCAGGGAGGGTAATCCAAACATTCCTTCAAAAATATTTTCTAAATAGAAATAAAAATTGTTTTCATCTATTAAAAAATACCAACCCACAAAAAATTTTTTTTTAATTGGATAAATATTTTGTGAAAAATACTAACAAAGTAACATGCATTTTTATCCCCCGAACTACTTGGGGTTTGATCCCTCTAAAGGGTACGTAGGCCCTAGGTTTTTATTCTAGGTCAAGTCTAGCTTTGTAAATAATTTATTTTTTCTTTTGTAAATAAAAATTTTTCTTTGTTTCTATCTTTATTCTTTTAGGATAATTAAAACATGATAAAAAGGCCATATTAATTTTGAGTAGTTGACTTAGGGTAACTATTCTCTTGAATAGGTGTTGTGGGGTGCCTAATACCTTCCCCACACACAATCAACTCCTAAACTTTATTCGGTTTCCATACACCACATTTTTTTAGGTTTTCGAAATTAACCTCTTAAAATTTTAGTGGTTACTCTTCTTTCTTTCTTTTTTACAGGATGACTAGGATTCGGGCGCAATAATGGGGCTACCTCCGACGCTATGGGCAGCTCATAACTTTTCTGTCTTTTGATTCTCTAAGGAGGCGTAGCCTAATTTCGATAGTCTTGTCTTGTCAGAGGATGTCTGATGCCATGCTATATTTCTTGACTAGGGCATTACGTTGGTGGAGGCAATCTTTAATGTCCATAGCAACGGCTTCATCAATACTTGATTTGTCTAGATGGTGCCTGCAATTCGAAGCAAAGGGGTTTATTGTGAAGTATGTTGTAGAGGCAACATGATGATGGAGGACGTAATTAGCATGAGGGGGACATACCTGATCATTGCCATCTGATTCCTTATTTCTTTGTTTGTGTTGTAAATGAACAGCTGTGAGTACATATGGGGACATCTTTCATGTGGCAATAAGCTTCCCAAGAGATGATGGTTTTGGCCAAACATGATGAAGGAGTAGGGGCCATCCCCACTGGCATTGAAGGAATGGTTAATCTTTCCTCCCATTGAGCTGAAGTAGAACATATTATTGTAGGCTATGATGTTTGTGAATAAGTTTTTAGATTTTGGATGTTCTTTTTGGAAGAAAAGCTGTCTGAATTGTTCTGTTAGGGTTTGGAGGTAAGGCGCAACAATCTTGCCATTACAGTAGACTGAGAAAAGCCACTACTAGAAAATAGTAAGTTAGCAGCAAAACATTTCTAGCGGTTCAAACACAACCGCTACAAATTTACATATTTCTAGCGTTTTTACGACAAACCACTAGAAATTAGCATCGGTTTGACCATAGAGACTGTGGGGCATGCAATTTTCTAGTGGTTATATGCCAACCGCTAGAAAATCACAGCTAGAACTCTTCCCGGGTTTTGGCGTGAACTTGGCTCCAAAATTCTAGCGGTTTGGTCACCCAAACAGCTAGAGAATGCAAAGAGTTGTCCAATTTTCTAGCGGTTAAATCATACACCTTTCTAGTAGTTTTGTCGAAAACCACTAGAAAATATTTAATTTTCCCGAGGTGGTTTTAATAACCGTTAGCAGTTTCTAGCGGTTGTTGCCAAAACCGCTAGAAATTTCTAGCGGTTAACTCAAAAACCACTAGAAAATTTATATATTGGGAGAATGACATTAAGGTCCCATAGAAGCCAAAATACAGCAAAAAGGTCCCCTGAAATGTCATAATTTTTTTGAAGTCCCAAAGGGACTTAGATGTAATTTTCAGAATCTGTAAATTACTCTCTTGCCCTGCCCTAAGCCATCAGAAACGAAGAAGCAGCATTTCATTTTAGGTGAGACTTCCCGCGCAATATGCTTGAGAAAGAAGACATTGGGAAAGAGGGAAGGAGCCATTGATGATGAAATATCCTCTCTATTACCATTAGTGAACTCCAAAGAGCTTCCATGTGAATCTCCATAAACTTTCAGGTGTGAAACTTTCTTTCCTCTTCTCTCTTACCTTTCTTGACAGATTGTGCTTTTGTTTGGAAATGGGAAATCAAAAAATCGTTTTTGTGTTTTTGGGTTGCTTGTGGGTGGTTTTGGAAATGGGATTCACAAGTTAATCAATAGAAAAGCTGTGTTTTTTGTTGGTGTGTGTTGGTGATTTAAGTTGGGTGTGTAGGATAATCATGGGTGCTCTGTTTTTGAGTTGCTTGTGGGTGGTTTTGCTCTGTTCTGATACTAGTTCAGGGGCAAAGGAAGAAAAAGATGAAGGTTAGTGAGGGTAGAAACCCTTAGCACGAAATGGGATTGTGTTGTCAATCAGGCCGCGATTGTTGTCAATGTGTGCCGCTACACTTGTCAATGTAGCTCCTTAAGTTGTCAATGACAGTTGCGTGCTGGTTGATGCAGGTTTAAGTTATTGATGGTATTTCAAAGCTTTTGTTTTTGGTTTAGGATTCAGAAGTTAATGAATGGAAAAGCTGTGTTTTTGGTTGGTGTGTGTTGTGATTTAAGTTGGGTGTGTAGAATGATAATGGGTGCTCTGTTTTTGGGTTGTTTTTGGGTGGTTTTCCTCTGTTCTGATGCTAGTTCAGTGGCAAAGGAAGAAAAAGATGAAGGTTACTGTGGGTGGAAACCCTTAGTACGAAATGGGATATTGTGTTGTCAATCAGGCCGCGATAGTTGTTAACACGTGCCGCGACAGTTGTTAATATAGCTCCTTGACTTGTCAATGACAGTTGCGTGATTCTTGATGCAGGTTTAAATTACTGATGGCAGGTACATCTAGAAAGCATCTATTTTGCTTTGTTCACATAGGTGAAAAATTTATAAATGATGGAGAAGATGATATGAGATATGTGGGAGGTAGTGTAAGAACAACAAATATAAAAGAGGGCACAAGTTATGAAGAATTGAAGGAGATTATATCATCATTTACTGGAAAAGAAACCAACTTATTTCTTTTGAAATTCTCAGTTGTATTTGATAAAAAAACTTTTGTGGAGTTGGTAGATGATGATGGGGTAGAACATTTAATAAAGTTCAATGAAAAAAGCGGTCATGTGTATGTAGAAGAGACTGGAAATAAGGACCACACAGAAGCAACAAGGGATAATACAATGGAGGAGCAAGATGTGTAAGTTTAGTTTAACAAATCTGTTATTGCCATTTCTTGGTATGTCAGTTGTTACTGTCTTGCTATCAACTTGTCAATGCATGCACCCTGACTTGTCATTTCCTGCAGGATTGATCAATCATTTGGAGGTGTCAATGAATTGTCTATGTCTCCACCTACCTCATTTGATGTGATTGGGGAGCCATCATCAATTCCTTGTGCTGTTGAAATGATCCCAACACCTACACCACAAATGAATTCCACAAAATGGAAGGATTTGATTATTGGAGAAGGACAAATATTTCCAAATGCCACTGCTCTTTGAGAAACATTATACAAGTACAGCCTATCCCAGAAGTTTTCATACCTTTTTATTAAGAATAATCAGCAAAAGATCATTGTGAAGTGCAAGGTTGATGGTTGTCCATGGTATATGGGTGCATATTCAATGGGAGCACATCAAGATACTGAGTTTTTAACTATCAGAACATACAAAAGTGAACACATTCATCATGCACAGGACACCTTAATTGTTTCCCACTCAGGAAGGTCAAATTTAGCTGCTTCAATTGTCATTGATGACTTGAGGTGCAATGTTGACAAGAGTCCTAATGAAATTAGAAAGGACTTGTATAAAGAATATGGAGTGCAATTGAACTATACTCAAGCATATAGGGTCAGGAAGAGAGCATTAACAGAATTACATGGTCGAGTAGAAGATTCTTATAAGGTAATCCCTTGGATGTGTGAGAGATTAATGGAAATTGATCGTGATACAGTTGCAAGATGGGAAGGCTCAGATAGCAACCGATTTGAGAGGCTCTTCATTGCATATGGATGCTCAGTTAAAGGCTTTGTGCAAGGTTGTAGACCAATTATTTATATAGATGGATGTCATTTGAGTGGTCCTTACAAAGGAACTTTATTATCTGCTTGTGCATTTGATGCAGACAATGAGTTGTTTCCCTTAGCATATGGTATTGTTAGCGGAGAAACAATTGATGAGTGGACTTGGTTTCTACAGAATTTGAAGGAGATAACCAGATCAGCACAAGTGACAATTGTCTCAGATCGGAGTAATGCTATCATCGGTGCTGTTAGGACAGTATTTGATGGTGAGAGACATGCTTTTTGCTATCGACATGTGAAAGAAAATTATAGTGCGCAGTATGTGAAAATCAATAGAGGTGTGAGACGAACCTCAGAAAATAACAAGGAGAATGCACTTAATTTACTTGATGGAATTGTATATGCAAGGCATGACAATGAGTTTAATGTTGCAATGGGAAATTTAAGATTGTTTTGTCCACAATTGGCACAATGGGTTGAATCTGATGGGGATGTGGATAGATGGGCGCAAAGTAAATTTCCTTTTAAGAGATGGGATAACATCACCAATAATCTTGCTGAGTCTTTTAATGCATGGATGTTAAAAGAAAGGAAGCATGTCTTGCCGGTTTTGATACAAGAGCATCAAGAGAAGTTGGCCAAGAAGATGGTTGCTAGCAAAATGGGGATGAGAAGCTGGAAAAATGGTATAGGGCCTAATATTGAATCAAAGTTGTCGGAACAAATAGCAAGAGGTGCGTATATGGAGGCAACATATTATGGTGATGACCATATTTCGGTGCAAACAATGCGTGAGGGACGCATCATTTATGTGACTGTTGATCTTATTTCTCATAGATGCACATGTTTGGCATGGCAAATGAGTGGAATACCTTGTCCACATGCATGTGCGGCAATCAAGCTAGTTCACCGTAGCGTGTATGATTATATAGATGACTGTTATAAATTGTCCACACAGGAGAAAATATATGAAAATAGCATGAGGCCAATTGCAACGCATGATTGTCCACAGCCGGATGCGCCTACTGTGACTCATAAATTGACTCAAACATTCTTGCATCCACCCATAACTAGAAGGCCTCCAGGAAGGCCAAGGATTAATAGAATAGAATCTCAGTTTCAAAATAAGAAGGTTTATCATTGTGGAAGATGCAAAGAGCCTGGACACACTGCCAAGACATGCAAGAACCCAAATCCCATCTGAGAACATAATGAAATCAGCTATTTTTTGTATATGAATGTGAAGGGAATATTTTGTAAATGGGTGTGAAGGGAATTTTTTGTAAATGGATACATACCAATAGTTAGTTTCTCGTAATTACATGCAACCCCTGTGTTTTTTTGGGATGGGTTGTGAATTAGGTGTAGTTTCATGTATATGAAGGTGTAAATGAAAGTTGACTATGAATTGGCATGTTAGATTCTGCTGTCATTTAAGTTGTCATTACCTGCACCTTGTATTGTCATTAGACCTATTATGACTTGTCAACGGAGCACTGTCACTTGTCAATTAATTTGCTGATGTAAGTTGTCAACAATATGAATTCAAGTTACATAACTTGTTTTAGTAACATATGATATTCTCAATCACTGTGTCATATTATATTTTTGGTTATATTGTCATATATAATCATTATTAATGAAGTGTCAATGGTAGCACTGTGACTTGTCAATGGTGGCATAGTGACTTGTCAATCATGGCACTAAGACCTGTCAATGGTGGCACTAAGACTTGTCAATGGTGGCCCTGTGACTTGTCAATGGTGGCACTATGACTTGTCGTTGGTGGCACACGGACTTGTCATTGGTGGCAATGTGACTTGTCAATGGTGGCATTGTGACTTGTCAATGGTAGCACACTGACTTGTCGTTGGTGGCACCATGGCTTGTTAATGGTGGCACACGGACTTGTCGTTGGTGGCAATGTAACTTGTCAATGGTGGCGTTATGATTTGTCAATGGTAGCACACTGACTTGTCATTGGTGGCACCATGGCTTGTCATTGGTGGTACACGAACTTGTCATTGGTGCCAATGTGGCTTATCAATAGTGGCACTATGACTTGTCAATGGTGGCACACTGACTTGTCGTTGGTGGCACACTGACTTGTCAATGGTAGCACACTGACTTGTCAATGGTGGCACTATGACTTGTCGTTGGTGGCACACGGACTTGTCATTGGTGGCAATGTGGCTTATCAATAGTGGCACTATGACTCAATGGTGGCACACTGACTTGTCGTTGGTGGCACACTGACTTGTCGTTGGTGGCACACTGACTTGTCAATGGTAGCACACTGACTTGTCGTTGGTGGCACCATGGCTTGTCAATGGTGGCACACGGACTTGTCATTGGTGGCACTATGACTTGTCAATAGTAGCACACTGACTTGTCGTTGGTGGCGCCATGGCTTGTCAATGGTGGCACACGGACTTGTCATTGGTGGCACTATGACTTGTCAATAGTAGCACACTGACTTGTCGTTGGTGGCACCATGGCTTGTCATTGGTGGCAATGTGACTTGTCAATGGTTACATAACTTGTTATATCACTTGTCATTAACTCATGTTATATTACTTATTAATATTACATAAATTTATCGATATCAATAAAGATATAAAATAACAAAAATAAAAATGTGACTTGTGCCCAAGAAATTGGTATCATAACATCTAATAACAAAGGTAATAATATTATAAACATAATTTGATCAGTTTGTTACAAAAGGACCTATTGACCATTAAGCTATTGCCACTCATGGCTCAGACCCTTAGGTGCCAATCATCTCACAACACATCCTGGCATAACATAACAAAAAATTAATTGACTCCTCTATCTCCTCCTCTTGCTCTTGTTATAGTCCGATAGCAGTGACATCACTTCATCCCTATGTTCATTATGGGGATGGGTAACCAACCACCACAAACAGCCAACCTTCAACTCTTGCAATTCATCATTGGAGTATCGTGGCATGGTATATCCTGCAGCATCACGAGCAGTGCCATCCCACTCTTGTAGCCAAGAGAGGACATGAACTCCACATGAATCACTGCCAAGCAAATTCAATATGTAAGCAGCATGCAATTTTTATTGTGAACAAACACAACATAACACAATCAAACAGAACAACTACACTCACGTATCATTCTGCACATAAACTTTAGCCCATTTCACTTCGTTGCCAATGTTGTCCTCATTGGCAAACAATTCTGGCTTAACAGCACGCAACATCGTATGGAAACAGTTCATCTACAAAAAAAACACATAATCAAAAGGTTTTACTAACAACACAACATCCAGTGACAAGGGACATAGCATATTGTGACAAGTAACACAGCATCCAGTGACAAGGGACAAAGCATCCAGTAACAAAAAACAGCATCCACTAACAACTAACAGAGCATCCACTGAGAAGTAACAGCATCCAGTGACAAGTAACAGAGCATGCAATGACAACTACCAGAGCATGCAGTGACAACTAATAGAGTATGCAGTGACAACTAACACAACATCTAGTCAACTGAGCATCCAGTGACAACTAACATAGCATGTGATGACAACTAACACAGCATCCAATGACAACTAACAGGACACGTGATAACAACTAACATAGCATCCAGTGACAACTAACACAGCATCTAGTGACAACTAACAGAGCATGCAATGACAACTACGCAGACTGCTAGTGACAACTATAAGACTAGTCATTGACAAGTATGACAGCAGCAAATAAATACACACAGTCTGTGTTGCCATAAAGTGTTTGGGATTGAAGTGCCCTTTAGTCGTCCTCTTTTTCTTCTTCACATCATGTTGCTGCTCACCCCCCTTCTTCTTTGCTTCTTCTTCCTCTGCTTGTAATCTTATGAATGTGATGCTATCAACCAAGGAGTCAAGGGCATAGAAGGTCATGGTTTTTATCTCCAACACATAACAAAACCAATGATCTTCAAATAATGTAGGACCGAAAAGGAAATCGCAATCCCCTATATTGTACCCAATATATTTAGGTAATATTTCCCTTTCATGGTCCTCCCATTTCCATCTTAAAGGATTGGCTACCATTTTTTGCATGAAATCTGCAGAAAATATATGCCGGTTCACTCTCCCCTCTTTATCCTTTTGATCTCCAACAAATGTCTTTGCCACCATAGTCATAAACTGAAATGACAATATAAAGAAATTACAACTCTTTACCATCAAATAACTCATTCTAATGTTAACTATATACATGTGACTTACCCTATCGTTTATCCATCTTCTACGTTGGAGACATTGCAGCTCACCACAGGTTAGAAAGTATCCATACATCGATACAAAGTATCTAATGTAAATAAAACAATTATGAAGTCAGTAAATTCTGTAACATAATATAAATTTGGACACCAAAACATAATACTTACTGCTTTTGGTCCTCTTCATCACACCTTACTGTACACATGTCAAATAAAGCTTGCTTATCATTCATTGTTCTCTTTTTCCCAGGCTTAGTTTTGATTTCCAGAAATGGAGACCTAAGAGCCTTGCCCTTGCTTATGACCCTTGTTGATTTCCTCATATTTTTTCCCTTCCCCTTGCTTGTCCTCTTCATCCTCTTCATTCTCTTCTTCTCCTGCATTTCCTTCTTCATCTTCTTTGTCTTCTTCTTCTCCTTTGTCCTCTTCATCCTCTTCTTCTCTTCTTTTTTGTTCTTTCTCTTCTTTGTCCTCTTCTAGCTCTTTCACCTCTTCATTCTCTTCTTCTCTTTCACTTTCTTCTCCACCCATCTCCTTTTCTGATTGAGTTTTTTGTTCTTCTTCTTCATTTCTATCCTCTTCCGATTCAGTTCCTTCTTCCTCAATTTCCTCTTCCTCCGATTCACTTCCTTTGACCCCTTTTTCCTCTTCTGATTTAGATTCTTCATCATCATCTTTCTCCTCTTCACTTGCACTGCCACTATCCTTCATTAGTCTTGACTGAAGGGCCATCATCTCCTCTCCCAGCATTGACACTAATCGGGCATATGTTTTCTTGATCTCCTATACAAGTAAAATTCAGAACTTTAATATGTAAGCAACAGAAAAAAAATGTACATTAAGCCTCCAAGTCCACTTACCGGGTGAGTTAAATTTTCTGCATCAAAATTGGTGGCTTGACTAGCCAGATGCAATATTCCTTGATCGCTCTCCTTCTCCATGTTAACTCTTTGCTGCACTTTCTTTTCATCCCAAAATGAAAGAGTATGCTCAACATGTGAAGCTTTTGTTTCCCCCAGTGGAAACTTTTGTAGACAATACATCTGCATGTCACATGAATGATAAGTTAACAGCAGCCATTGACAACATTCAGACCATAAAATGAAATGATAACAGAAATATACAAATTATAATAGCACTTACTTGTAGGAAGTATAGACAACCTGGCACATTCTTCTTCTTTTCAGTCAACTTGCCTTTTTCTAATTGTTTTTTGTACACTCCAATGCCCTTGTATAGTTCATTCAGCACATAAGATGACCAATCAAACTGACCCAATCTATCCTTGGTTGATAGTATGACCTTCAACAAATAATCAGTGACACAAATACTGGCATTAGGACACAACAATGTTCCCAATGCATACATGACAAACAGCATCTCAAAATTTTCATCTTGTTTGTCCTCAGTCAACAATGATGCTATCTTCTTGTATGGAACATTACCATACACAACCCTCCATTGCTTGAACACTTCATCTTCACCACTCACAGCTACTTTAATCTCTTCTCCCTTTATTGGCAGCCCCATAAAGTCATGCACATCATTTGCCCTCATTTTCCTTCTCTTCCCTCTTATGGAAATGCTTTTTGTTGGAAGGTCGAATGCACACATAAACTCTCCACACAATTCTCTTTGAATTGTGTGGCAACATACTTCAATCAACTTATCAAAACCTATCTTTTTTAGCCTGTCCATTAGTTCCTTCCTCTCTTTGATATGCTTGCAAACTTGGATGAACTGTTTAGGTGCACATCTTGTGTAGAAAGGAACTATATACTTTTTGGACTTTGTGGGAGCTCTTTGTTCCTTGGCCCTTTTACAATATTCCTCTTTTTGTTGCTCAGATAATTTGTCCCAAGCATTTCTCACATGTTGATTCCTGGATTCAAGTGATTCATACTTCCTCGAGCTTTTCTTATGGAATTCCTCTGTAAACAAGGCATAACCAGAAAAATTACAGCTTCTTTGTCCACTTTTGTTGGTTCTATCCTTCCCCATCTTCTTAACCTGCAAAACAAGACCAGTATAATGAACTTCAATTCTTCTTAGATTCCTACTCAACTTTTGTAGAGATACAAAGCTTCCTAGATATAGAAAAGAAAATTGATTTAAAAGCACTACCAAATAGAGAGAAAAAAAATCTAACACTTGAATGCAGATGTGGCATGATAACAAATGATGGATCAAATTAAAAGTGATGGATCAAACAGCACTAAATCCATTCCCATAAATAAAACCATCAATCATGCCAAAATTATTTCTTGCTACATTCAAAGATATGATCAAATAAAAATCAAGTAATTATTTTCCTGCTTTTCTGTTTTGCTTCTTGTTTCAAATCATACACAGATTACATCAAACCCTTCATGCACTTACACCAAACGTTCCTGTTCTTCTTCATTAAAAATCTGATTTCACTATTACTATAATTAGCATTCAGTATTAATTACACATATTGCTGGAATGGTGTCTTTAAACATGTGAGGAAGCTTCAGGCTTGGTTGCATGAAATCAATCACTTAGTACTACTCATGAACATCATAACAGCAAAAAGGGACATTTCTTTCCAATTGTTCTTGTTGGCACAAATCCATTCATTTATGAGATTTGTGATAAATATACAAACTTTCTGGCAACTCTACTCAAATCCTTAACCCAAACTCTTTCATAGCAGAGCAAACTTCTCACACTACTTCTACAAAGATATACAAAAATAATGATGCATTTGGATGGCTGCATAATGCATATTTCAGACGCAATCATCAATATGGAAATAGAAATCCCCACAAAGGAATATAGTAACCACTCCAGAGCATACAATCTTCACAAATACTTTGAACTCCAAGCAAGGCATATCAACTATTCAGGCTCATTTTTGTAACTTTAACAATCCCAGCAAACTTACTAATTGCTAAACTAATTGCGCATGTGTAATTAAGAACCACATATGACTGTACATACGGTATACCAAACATGGGAGATATGATGAGCTACTTCATTCATAGTCGGAGGCAAGAGAACGTGGGACCAAAACTATACACAAATGGTCTCTGATTAATTAATTCCAAAGTGAAGCGGACATGAAGGAGCCTTCAAATTAAAATACACATACTATTCACAATGCAATTTTCTTCCTCAATTAAAAATAGACAGTGTAATGCGAAACTGGACTTAATATGTCAAATTTATCGACCCAGCCACATATTTATAATGGAAACTGTACTCGGAAAGAAGGACCACTTTCTCCGCCGCTCTATGAAAACCTATAAAAAGGTTCTTGAGCCAAAACAAAATAATGAAGTACCAGAAACTTACGCAAGAGTCATCTAATATGGAAGCAAATTAAATCAAATGTGAGGGTCCAACACCGTATAAATAGAGTTGTTACAGTTCGGGGCAAAAAAATAGTATATTTTGTTTACAATCACAGAAGGTTTTAGGGCAAGCCTCAACTGGGAAAAAATCAAAATAAATCAAGTAACTCTCATAAGTCGTAGCGCCCTTCAAATCAATATATCCATCAACATATGGTAGTTAACACCAGGTCATATTATTTACCACTCATCATAAATAATATCATTCAGCTCATATTCTAATTTTACAGTGTACTTACAAGTGTGATATAAATTAGCTAAACGAAATATCGCTGTTGCTTTGCTGTTCTCCTCAATATCAACGACGAGCATTTAATGACTTTGGGTCACTATTTCCGGCGGGTTGTGAGTCGATTTTCAGCACCACGGTGGGTTTTCACCGATTTTTTAGCACCGCAAAGCCACCGAGACCATTCAAATTTCTTCGGTCGAACAAAAGAGCCACCACGACGAGCATTCAACCACTTCAGCCTCCGATTTTCGGCGGGTTGTGAGGGGACTTTGAGCACTGCGGTAGGTTTTCACTGGATTTCCAGCAGCACGAAGGCACAACACAGTTTCAGCTTTCTTCCGGTCGAACGAAAAACAGAGGCTCTAATCTCCCTTCAGCATTTTCGAATCTCATAAGCCAGGGCAAGAGGGTAATTTCCAGATTCTGAAAATTGCATCTAAGTCCCTTTGGGACTTCAGAAAAATTATGAGATTTCAGGGGACCTATTTGCTGTATTTTTGGTTCTGTGGGACCTTAATGTCATTCTCCCTTATATATTTCCCGAGGTGCCCTAAATGCTACGACCAACCGTTAGACATTTCTAGCGGTTTTAGCGACAACCGCTAGAAATTTCTAGTAGTTTGGGACTAGCGATTTAGTTAAAACTGCTAGAAATTCACTACCTATATATACCCCCACGGTCATTTTCACTATTTCATTCGTTCGTGAAGCGAAGCTCTACCGAATTCTCTCCACGAAACATATCCGAGTTCAGATTCAATTGCAGATCCTTATTTTCAGGTAGAAATAGTAATTTATTTATAAATAATTTCTATTCTTATTTTTTTATTCAATTTATTATATTTTTGTTTATAAATAATTTCTCTTTTTATTTTATTTATAAATAATTACTATTTGTTGTTATTAGGATGAGTCGTCAACCAGGGAAGGCGCCAGTTGATCCTGAGAGGACAGGACCCAGGGAGGATCGTCGTGATGGTGGTTATAATGTTGGTGAGCCATTCCCTAGCATTCATGACTACGATCTCAATGAGGAGGATCTCCTTAGCTTTATGGAGTAAGATGATATCGAGCGGACTGAGGAGGCTCATTTTACTGGGGATGAACAATCCTATACTGATGCTAATGCTGCTGAGGAGGAGGAGGAGCAGGTTCAGGGGAATGAGAATCCCTATGTTGAGTAGCGTCCTGCTCCCAGACGTCAGGCCGGTTTTAAGGTGGAATTTGAGGGTAAGTATTTATTTAACTTTTTTAAATTTGACAACTATTTAATTTATATAGAAATTGTTTTAATTCATTGATATATAATTTATTTCTTAATTAAATTTTGCAGACTCGGAGGGGAACAGGTCCTATAGGAGGCTGACAACCAGAGAGCTGTCTATGATGACGAGCAAACGGGTGGTTGTGCCGTTCAATGAGTTGGGCCAACTGACAAAGAAAAGTGGCTAATTGTACAACAAGTACATGCGCCTTCTTAGTCAGCAGTGGACGCTGTTCTTCATCTACGTGCAGGACTGGAAGAAGATCACCTCAGAGAAGAAGCAGCAAGGTCGGGAAATGATAAAGGTAATATAAAATTATTATTTATAATTTTTTTAATTTAAATAAATGATTATATATTTTGCTTTCGAATTATTTAATTGTTTGATTGTAATTTTTTATTTGTTAAGTAGTTAAATGAATATATGTATTTTTTATTTAAATTACTTTATTGTTTGAAAATAATTTGTTATTGATTTCATTAATTTATTACTTATAATAATTTTAAATTAGTTGAGTAAAAATATATTTTCATTTAAATTACTTAATTGTTTAATTATGATTTGTTATTGATATAATTTATATTTTATTTATAATATTTTTAAATTAGTTAAATAAATATATATTTTTATTGAAATTACTTAATTGTTTGTTTATAACTTGTTATTTACTTAATTTATTGTTTTAATCACAAAGTAAATTTATACTGGGGGAGGAGTTGAGGACCGACACGATCAAGAGGCTTGGGGTGGCATGGAAGAATAGGAGGGCCGACCTGTGGAGGGAGAAGAAAGATGACGGGACGAGCCCCTGCAAGAGATACTGGCAGATGTACCTGGTGGAGTCCCGGAGCAAAATTGGTCCAGTTACGTCTATTTTAGGATGTCGGCTGACCAGATGGTATGATAATATTGTATTAATTATAATTTCTTCATTGTTTGTCCAATTTGACTAATTTAATTTAATTTTTTTACATTTTGCTTCAGGCTCTTTCCACGAGAAATGCTGGGAGCATCAAGCATCAGACGATACGTCATAGGGTTGGATCTAGGAGCTTTGCGATCACCTATGACGAGATTGTGAGTACTTGAAATAAATTTGTTAAATATGTATATGTATTTGATTTGTAACTAATTATTTCTTTCATTTCATTTACAAAGGGAAAAGACATAGCAGGAGCGGGGATACACGCCCACTTATGGCGAGATGTGGCCGATTTTGTATAGACATCGAGACAGGCATGTGTCGGATGAGGTTGAGGAGATAGCGATAAGTAATGAATTAAATATTAATATAATATCACAGTATAAATATCATTTCATACTAATTAGCCTCTTTATATTAATTTTGATAGGCATGGATGACTCAGGTCGACACCGAGCTGCGTGAGTCCTAGGGGTCTGCCTTGGATCCCACCGCCTCACTTTTAGTAGGTCGTGGCCGGGCGTAGGACCCTAGTCGAGTTAACGGGCTCGGACTTGGACGTACACTGACTAGGTTGTCCTGCTCAGGTGGCGCTGGCCCTTCATATACTGTGGGGAGCTCTCGGGCGAGCGCGGGAGTGAAGCCGTCGGGTTCCTCATCCTCAGAGGAGTTGCGAGAGGAGCTCAGACAAGAGTTGGAGGCTAGCATCGAGGCAGGATGGAGGCCAGGATCGGGGAGTGTGATTGTCAGTTACAGGAGCGTGATCGTCAGTTGCAGGAGCGTGATCGTCAGTTGCAGGAGTGTGATGCTCAGTTCCAGTTGCAGCTTAACCAGTTCAAGGTAGCTGCTATGACTATGCGTGATGTGATGATCAGTATGGCTCCGAACATCCCGATTCCTGAGATCCCCGACATACGCCTGCCACCAGTCTCGACCCTGCCTCCCATCAGCCAGTCCAGCCCTAGCACGTTCAGCAGCCTGCCCACCCCCAACAGGAGGATCCAGTGGAGGACGATCACGATGATGCTGCTTCTGCCCCTCACCCCTGATTTCCCCTATTTTCATTGTATAGGATTTTATTTGAATTTTGATTTTATGATTTTATATTCTATTTAGATATTTATTTAAATTTTATGTTTATTTTTTATTTTAATTATTTATTTCTATAATTTTACTTATGTCAAGTATTAATTAACATTAAAATATTTATTAATTTATTACTATATAAACATTAAAATTTATTAAACATGTTAAAAATGTTAATTAATTAAAATATTTCTACAATTTATTTCTATAATTTAAATATTTCTATAATTATTTATTAGTTTATTAATTAAATTTATTAATTATTTATTTGTATAATTAAAATATTTCTATAATTTATTAATTAATACATAAAACATGTTAAACATATATTCTTTTAACATTAAAATTTATTCTTGAAATATGTATTTTAACATTTAACAAATCATAGAATTTATTAATTTAATAAATATTTATAAATATTAATAATTTGTTAATAATTTTGTTTATATCAAGTATTAATTAATACATTATACTAAAAATGTTAATAATTTATTGCAGAGTATTTAAAATACTTTTGGAATATTTAATTTTTAAAAATATTATATTATTTCTAGCGATTCTTGAATCGCTAGAAAATTCAAGCCAAGTTCAAATTTCCCTCCTTGAGTTTTTAGTGGTTTATAACCACTAGAAAATCAAAAAAATTTGTATGGTTCTAAATCATTAGAAATTGTACAACCGTTGTTACATTCAAATTTCGTCATGGTGCAAATTTTCTAACGGTTATGAACTGTTACAAAAATTTCTATTCGTTGAAACCGCTAGAAATTTACAAAAAATTGACCATTATATAAATACAACTTTTCCTTTCATGCATGAAGAATAGCAACATCAAAATTTTTTTAAAAAAAAATTTTAAAAAATTTTTAATATTAAAAAAACTTTTCCTTCCATAAATACATATGTATAAATTAAAATTGGTTTAGCTTTTTAAAAAATAAAAAATTATAATTTGTAGTGGTTACATAACAGCTACAAATTTATTATTAAAAAAATTTTCCTCCCATAAATACATATGTATAAATTAAAATTTGTTTAGATTTTTAAAAAATAAAAAATTATTATTTGTAGCGGTTAGGTAACCGCTACAAATTTCAAACCGCTACAAATACTAGCGGTTACTTATACACTAGAAAAAGGACAAACAGCTACAAAATGCACCAAAACGTTACAAAAAAACCTCTACAAATGTGTCGCTGATCTCTAAAAATATCATATCACTTCTACATTCATTTACCCCATCTCTTTTCTTTCCTCTCTTATTCTTCCTAATAATTCTCTCTTCTTTTTTTTTTTTCTTACTCTCTCATATGGTGGTTTCTTTCTTTTCACTATATGGTAAATGAATTTTATTTTATAAGTCCTTATATCTTTTATTTGTCTTTACTTATAATTTACTAACATATTTATTTCTCTTTTTCTTTCACATTTTTCTTCTTCACACTTGTCATGCCCTCTCCAACTGAATCAAATACTTCTCAACATAACAGTTTAAGTTCAATATTATAAACTATCCCATCTTCAATTCAATTATCTTATTAAATCTTCAAATCAATTATCTTATTAAATTAAATTCACTTCTTTTGACACACTCATAATTTAATTACATATTGTTTATTACAAAATTCAAATATATGAAAAGTAATACATAACTAATTATACAAATTAACAAAAATTCTCCAATATAATCTATTTAATGGTTTTTAAATTTATAATATTATATTTTCCAATAATAAAAAACCACAAATTTTTTTTGTGCCTGGAAAAACATTTCTAGCGGTTCAAAACTGCTAGAAATAAAAAAAAATAGTGGGATAAATTTCGTGAAATTTAAATTTTGCGCCAAATTCCTAGCGGTTCAAACCGCAAGAAATGTTTTAGCGCCAATTCAAAAATTTAATTTCCCGGCCAAATTTGATTTCGTTCAGAACTTTCCAGCGGTTATATAACCGTTAAAATTTTTTTTGCTTATTCCAGCGGTTTCTATCCGCTAGAAATTTCGTCTCCTACTACTAGATTTTTCTAGCAGTTAATTAACCACTAGAAAGTTTCTGGCGTTTTGATCATACTGTGTAGCGGTTGCCATAACCGCTAGAAATTTTTTCTTGCATTTGATTTTTTAGTGGTTTTTGTAACCGCAACAAATAACATTTGTTGCGGTTAAAACCGCTAGAAATGTTTTATTTTAACCGCTACAAAATACATATTTTTTCTGTAGTGAGCGGGTATTCGGCAGAAGAGCATCACTTGTGGTGCTCACCGAACCAGAACAAGGCACCAAAAAATTGATACTTGTAGACGGTTTCACCGTATGGTCTAAGTAGCCAGCAGCAGACACACAAGGCTAGGTGTATTTAGTGGCAACGAACATTTGGCTGCCATGATGGAAACTTCTATGCTAGTGCCCACGTGCAAGGTGGGGCTCAAGGCAATTTTTTTTTTTTTTGGCATCATTACTATATTATGGCATTATTATTTCCCGGCACGTAGGGCTAATTTATTTAAATATCTAATGATTCAATGTTTGGGGAGACTGTGGTTCTTTGTTGCCTATTGACTCGTGGCACTACACTGTGCTGTAGTTTGTGTTAATTCCTAATGGTATTATTGTTTCTGCAGTGGGACAATGCCAATGAATCTCTGATCCAACCAAAATAAATCAAAATAAATTATGTGCTTATTTGTGTACAGTGCAATAATTCATGCGTCCACGGGAAATTATTTATTATTATTTCAACTGATTATGCAGGGGGAATAAAAAAAATAAGTATGCCAAAATATACTTAGCATAAGGGCATCGCATTTCTAAATTGGCCGCAATTTATTATAAATGCATATTATTTTATTTGAAGGCGAAATGCTGAAATTTCATATTAAGCATAAGAAGCATATAATGAACGCACAAAAACGGAGTTACCAAAATAACGCTGCTTGTCTTAATGGGGGAGAAATTTAATTATAATTGTCCAATATTTTTTTAAGGCAAATTTATTAAATTTCAAATCGCTTAATTGTGACCAGTAGACTAATACGACGGCATACGATACTCAACTAAATAACCATTCTTTATGTCCCCATCCTGAATTAATCTCTACTGTTGATTCTAATGATGACCCCCCCTTGACATATGTTTTCCGCATGAAAATGGAAGCCATTATTGACACTAGATTTTATTTCTCTTGAATTGCTGATCATGGATTTTATTTGTGAACTGTTATTAGAATTAATAACAAAACTGGTCTTGCCCCCTAGCTTGAAAGTTATAGTCATTAAAATAATTTATTTACATGGTATCATAGCCTTCGTAATATATGCAATTACAAGTATGATCCTTGCTGTTCCTATTGTCATTGAATTAAAATTTGTTAATCTCTGGATCAGAAGATGGAATGATTTTATCCGCATGTTCAAGCATGCAAAAGGTTCTATCCTGACTCTTTTAGATTTATGTTCAGTACATTTTAGTTATGATATTTTCTCTTCTACTATGAACTGTTATATACAGAATAAGCTTATGAATTTCTCCATGTTCATCCTGCAATCGCTTTCTGTACTAGAACTCGATAAATATGTGTCTTGTAATACACCTGATGCAAGAGTGCATGTGAATATTACAGAGATTAAAAAGTGGGTCTTATATTTAGAACTGGAGGAGTATTTCCATTTCATTTCCAACGAAATATCTACTAGGAGCTCGATATATAAGAAGATTTTTTTGTTCTGTATTCGAGTAAAAAAAAAAAATTAATCTTTATTTTTTTTTTTACCATAAGTGAAAAATAATTAATCAAATGAATATTTTGCCTGTAAGATGATAAAAATAACATCCGGGGAGGATGACATTTTCAAAGGACCTACGAGAGAAAGCATTTGGCTCACAAGACATTTTGTTAGGGCAAACTCCCAACAGATCATCATAGATAAGAGTGAGTTTTATTAGTTAGTTTTGATATTTAGTAGTACATAATTATAAAAAACAACAAATAAATTCCAAATAATGCATTGATGTTGCGGGAAAGATAGGACATACGAGAAAAAGAAGAGTGTTATTGAAAACGTGGGGAAAAAAAAATATCAGACAAGGGACGTGTGGAGGAGAGGACAGGAGCAATCAGTATCCATAAATTGTGAGGCACCACTAATTAGTTAGCTTGCACAATATGAGCTTTCAAGATTTCCAAACGAAATTTATAGGGTTTTTTTTTTTTTTTTTTTTTTAAATTTATATAAACCATGATGAAACATGTTGCAAGTCGAACGATTTAACAATGTTCTTTATTTTTACTCATCATGTTGCAATCCCCATATGTAAAACATGAATTTAATAAGAATTTATAATGAAATAGTGTGGGGATAAGATCAATCCCCACACCTTTAACATGTTGACGTAAAAACATATTTACAGGGCAGAGATAGAAGACATTTTTTAGTCCTATTTATAAAGTATTGAGATAAATTTTTTCTATGGATGGATAATTTTACTCTCAATTTATTATTATGTTGACTTTATTTACATGATGTATAATGCATATTAAATAGGGATAAAGTTGAAAAGTTGTTAAATTTTAAAATAGAGTTAATGAAGCGTAATATTTTTTTCTTTGGGAATTTGTATGAAGCATGCTTGCATTAATTAAACGTGCTTTGCAACAAACCATGTTCGCTACTATCAAATGATGTACCATTCTGTTTCTAAATATAAGTCATTCGCATAAAAGCAATTAACTAATAACAAATTCATTTAATTTTTTCTTGCACTTGATTTTCTAGCGGTTTTTGTAACCGTTAGAAATGTTTTATTTTAACCGCTACAAAATACATATTTTTTCTGTAGTGAGCGGGTATTCGGCAGAAGAGCATCACTTGTGGTGCTCACCGAACCAGAACAAGGCACCACAAAATTGATACTTGTAGACGGTTTCACCGTATGGTCTAAGTAGCCAGCAGCAGACACACAAGGCTAGGTGTATTTAGTGGCAACGAACATTTGGCTGCCATGATGGAAACTTCTATGCTAGTGCCCACGTGCAAGGTGGGGCTCAAGGCAATTTTTTTTTTTTTTTGGCATCATTACTATATTATGGCATTATTATTTCCCGGCACGTAGGGCTAATTTATTTAAATATCTAATGATTCAATGTTTGGGGAGACTGTGGTTCTTTGTTGCCTATTGACTCGTGGCACTACACTGTGCTGTAGTTTGTGTTAATTCCTAATGGTATTATTGTTTCTGCAGTGGGACAATGCCAATGAATCTCTGATCCAACCAAAATAAATCAAAATAAATTATGTGCTTATTTGTGTACAGTGCAATAATTCATGCGTCCACGGGAAATTATTTATTATTATTTCAACTGATTATGCAGGGGGAATAAAAAAAATAAGTATGCCAAAATATACTTAGCATAAGGGCATCGCATTTCTAAATTGGCCGCAATTTATTATAAATGCATATTATTTTATTTGAAGGCGAAATGCTGAAATTTCATATTAAGCATAAGAAGCATATAATGAACGCACAAAAACGGAGTTACCAAAATAACGCTGCTTGTCTTAATGGGGGAGAAATTTAATTATAATTGTCCAATATTTTTTTAAGGCAAATTTATTAAATTTCAAATCGCTTAATTGTGACCAGTAGACTAATACGACGGCATACGATACTCAACTAAATAACCATTCTTTATGTCCCCATCCTGAATTAATCTCTACTGTTGATTCTAATGATGACCCCCCCTTGACATATGTTTTCCGCATGAAAATGGAAGCCATTATTGACACTAGATTTTATTTCTCTTGAATTGCTGATCATGGATTTTATTTGTGAACTGTTATTAGAATTAATAACAAAACTGGTCTTGCCCCCTAGCTTGAAAGTTATAGTCATTAAAATAATTTATTTACATGGTATCATAGCCTTCGTAATATATGCAATTACAAGTATGATCCTTGCTGTTCCTATTGTCATTGAATTAAAATTTGTTAATCTCTGGATCAGAAGATGGAATGATTTTATCCGCATGTTCAAGCATGCAAAAGGTTCTATCCTGACTCTTTTAGATTTATGTTCAGTACATTTTAGTTATGATATTTTCTCTTCTACTATGAACTGTTATATACAGAATAAGCTTATGAATTTCTCCATGTTCATCCTGCAATCGCTTTCTGTACTAGAACTCGATAAATATGTGTCTTGTAATACACCTGATGCAAGAGTGCATGTGAATATTACAGAGATTAAAAAGTGGGTCTTATATTTAGAACTGGAGGAGTATTTCCATTTCATTTCCAACGAAATATCTACTAGGAGCTCGATATATAAGAAGATTTTTTTGTTCTGTATTCGAGTAAAAAAAAAAATTAATCTTTATTTTTTTTTTTACCATAAGTGAAAAATAATTAATCAAATGAATATTTTGCCTGTAAGATGATAAAAATAACATCCGGGGAGGATGACATTTTCAAAGGACCTACGAGAGAAAGCATTTGGCTCACAAGACATTTTGTTACGGCAAACTCCCAACAGATCATCATAGATAAGAGTGAGTTTTATTAGTTAGTTTTGATATTTAGTAGTACATAATTATAAAAAACAACAAATAAATTCCAAATAATGCATTGATGTTGCGGGAAAGATAGGACATACGAGAAAAAGAAGAGTGTTATTGAAAACGTGGGGAAAAAAAAATATCAGACAAGGGACGTGTGGAGGAGAGGACAGGAGCAATCAGTATCCATAAATTGTGAGGCACCACTAATTAGTTAGCTTGCACAATATGAGCTTTCAAGATTTCCAAACGAAATTTATAGGGTTTTTTTTTTTTTTATAATTTTTGTTTGGACCCATTTTTTTTTTTAAATTTATATAAACCATGATGAAACATGTTGCAAGTCGAACGATTTAACAATGTTCTTTATTTTTACTCATCATGTTGCAATCCCCATATGTAAAACATGAATTTAATAAGAATTTATAATGAAATAGTGTGGGGATAAGATCAATCCCCACACCTTTAACATGTTGACGTAAAAACATATTTACAGGGCAGAGATAGAAGACATTTTTTAGTCCTATTTATAAAGTATTGAGATAAATTTTTTCTATGGATGGATAATTTTACTCTTAATTTATTATTATGTTGACTTTATTTACATGATGTATAATGCATATTAAATAGGGATAAAGTTGAAAAGTTGTTAAATTTTAAAATAGAGTTAATGAAGCGTAATATTTTTTTCTTTGGGAATTTGTATGAAGCATGCTTGCATTAATTAAACGTGCTTTGCAACAAACCATGTTCGCTACTGTCAAATGATGTACCATTCTGTTTCTAAATATAAGTCATTCGCATAAAAGCAATTAACTAATAACAAATTCATTTAATTTTTTCTTGCACTTGATTTTCTAGCGGTTTTTGTAACCGTTAGAAATGTTTTATTTTAACCGCTACAAAATACATATTTTTTCTGTAGTGAGCGGGTATTCGGCAGAAGAGCATCACTTGTGGTGCTCACCGAACCAGAACAAGGCACCACAAAATTGATACTTGTAGACGGTTTCACCGTATGGTCTAAGTAGCCAGCAGCAGACACACAAGGCTAGGTGTATTTAGTGGCAACGAACATTTGGCTGCCATGATGGAAACTTCTATGCTAGTGCCCACGTGCAAGGTGGGGCTCAAGGCAATTTTTTTTTTTTTTGGCATCATTACTATATTATGGCATTATTATTTCCCGGCACGTAGGGCTAATTTATTTAAATATCTAATGATTCAATGTTTGGGGAGACTGTGGTTCTTTGTTGCCTATTGACTCGTGGCACTACACTGTGCTGTAGTTTGTGTTAATTCCTAATGGTATTATTGTTTCTGCAGTGGGACAATGCCAATGAATCTCTGATCCAACCAAAATAAATCAAAATAAATTATGTGCTTATTTGTGTACAGTGCAATAATTCATGCGTCCACGGGAAATTATTTATTATTATTTCAACTGATTATGCAGGGGGAATAAAAAAAATAAGTATGCCAAAATATACTTAGCATAAGGGCATCGCATTTCTAAATTGGCCGCAATTTATTATAAATGCATATTATTTTATTTGAAGGCGAAATGCTGAAATTTCATATTAAGCATAAGAAGCATATAATGAACGCACAAAAACGGAGTTACCAAAATAACGCTGCTTGTCTTAATGGGGGAGAAATTTAATTATAATTGTCCAATATTTTTTTAAGGCAAATTTATTAAATTTCAAATCGCTTAATTGTGACCAGTAGACTAATACGACGGCATACGATACTCAACTAAATAACCATTCTTTATGTCCCCATCCTGAATTAATCTCTACTGTTGATTCTAATGATGACCCCCCCTTGACATATGTTTTCCGCATGAAAATGGAAGCCATTATTGACACTAGATTTTATTTCTCTTGAATTGCTGATCATGGATTTTATTTGTGAACTGTTATTAGAATTAATAACAAAACTGGTCTTGCCCCCTAGCTTGAAAGTTATAGTCATTAAAATAATTTATTTACATGGTATCATAGCCTTCGTAATATATGCAATTACAAGTATGATCCTTGCTGTTCCTATTGTCATTGAATTAAAATTTGTTAATCTCTGGATCAGAAGATGGAATGATTTTATCCGCATGTTCAAGCATGCAAAAGGTTCTATCCTGACTCTTTTAGATTTATGTTCAGTACATTTTAGTTATGATATTTTCTCTTCTACTATGAACTGTTATATACAGAATAAGCTTATGAATTTCTCCATGTTCATCCTGCAATCGCTTTCTGTACTAGAACTCGATAAATATGTGTCTTGTAATACACCTGATGCAAGAGTGCATGTGAATATTACAGAGATTAAAAAGTGGGTCTTATATTTAGAACTGGAGGAGTATTTCCATTTCATTTCCAACGAAATATCTACTAGGAGCTCGATATATAAGAAGATTTTTTTGTTCTGTATTCGAGTAAAAAAAAAAATTAATCTTTATTTTTTTTTTTTACCATAAGTGAAAAATAATTAATCAAATGAATATTTTGCCTGTAAGATGATAAAAATAACATCCGGGGAGGATGACATTTTCAAAGGACCTACGAGAGAAAGCATTTGGCTCACAAGACATTTTGTTACGGCAAACTCCCAACAGATCATCATAGATAAGAGTGAGTTTTATTAGTTAGTTTTGATATTTAGTAGTACATAATTATAAAAAACAACAAATAAATTCCAAATAATGCATTGATGTTGCGGGAAAGATAGGACATACGAGAAAAAGAAGAGTGTTATTGAAAACGTGGGGAAAAAAAATATCAGACAAGGGACGTGTGGAGGAGAGGACAGGAGCAATCAGTATCCATAAATTGTGAGGCACCACTAATTAGTTAGCTTGCACAATATGAGCTTTCAAGATTTCCAAACGAAATTTATAGGGTTTTTTTTTTTTTTATAATTTTTGTTTGGACCCATTTTTTTTTTTTAAATTTATATAAACCATGATGAAACATGTTGCAAGTCGAACGATTTAACAATGTTCTTTATTTTTACTCATCATGTTGCAATCCCCATATGTAAAACATGAATTTAATAAGAATTTATAATGAAATAGTGTGGGGATAAGATCAATCCCCACACCTTTAACATGTTGACGTAAAAACATATTTACAGGGCAGAGATAGAAGACATTTTTTAGTCCTATTTATAAAGTATTGAGATAAATTTTTTCTATGGATGGATAATTTTACTCTTAATTTATTATTATGTTGACTTTATTTACATGATGTATAATGCATATTAAATAGGGATAAAGTTGAAAAGTTGTTAAATTTTAAAATAGAGTTAATGAAGCGTAATATTTTTTTCTTTGGGAATTTGTATGAAGCATGCTTGCATTAATTAAACGTGCTTTGCAACAAACCATGTTCGCTACTGTCAAATGATGTACCATTCTGTTTCTAAATATAAGTCATTCGCATAAAAGCAATTAACTAATAACAAATTCATTTAATTTTTTCTTGCACTTGATTTTCTAGCGGTTTTTGTAACCGTTAGAAATGTTTTATTTTAACCGCTACAAAATACATATTTTTTCTGTAGTGAGCGGGTATTCGGCAGAAGAGCATCACTTGTGGTGCTCACCGAACCAGAACAAGGCACCACAAAATTGATACTTGTAGACGGTTTCACCGTATGGTCTAAGTAGCCAGCAGCAGACACACAAGGCTAGGTGTATTTAGTGGCAACGAACATTTGGCTGCCATGATGGAAACTTCTATGCTAGTGCCCACGTGCAAGGTGGGGCTCAAGGCAATTTTTTTTTTTTTTGGCATCATTACTATATTATGGCATTATTATTTCCCGGCACGTAGGGCTAATTTATTTAAATATCTAATGATTCAATGTTTGGGGAGACTGTGGTTCTTTGTTGCCTATTGACTCGTGGCACTACACTGTGCTGTAGTTTGTGTTAATTCCTAATGGTATTATTGTTTCTGCAGTGGGACAATGCCAATGAATCTCTGATCCAACCAAAATAAATCAAAATAAATTATGTGCTTATTTGTGTACAGTGCAATAATTCATGCGTCCACGGGAAATTATTTATTATTATTTCAACTGATTATGCAGGGGGAATAAAAAAAATAAGTATGCCAAAATATACTTAGCATAAGGGCATCGCATTTCTAAATTGGCCGCAATTTATTATAAATGCATATTATTTTATTTGAAGGTGAAATGCTGAAATTTCATATTAAGCATAAGAAGCATATAATGAACGCACAAAAACGGAGTTACCAAAATAACGCTGCTTGTCTTAATGGGGGAGAAATTTAATTATAATTGTCCAATATTTTTTTAAGGCAAATTTATTAAATTTCAAATCGCTTAATTGTGACCAGTAGACTAATACGACGGCATACGATACTCAACTAAATAACCATTCTTTATGTCCCCATCCTGAATTAATCTCTACTGTTGATTCTAATGATGACCCCCCCTTGACATATGTTTTCCGCATGAAAATGGAAGCCATTATTGACACTAGATTTTATTTCTCTTGAATTGCTGATCATGGATTTTATTTGTGAACTGTTATTAGAATTAATAACAAAACTGGTCTTGCCCCCTAGCTTGAAAGTTATAGTCATTAAAATAATTTATTTACATGGTATCATAGCCTTCGTAATATATGCAATTACAAGTATGATCCTTGCTGTTCCTATTGTCATTGAATTAAAATTTGTTAATCTCTGGATCAGAAGATGGAATGATTTTATCCGCATGTTCAAGCATGCAAAAGGTTCTATCCTGACTCTTTTAGATTTATGTTCAGTACATTTTAGTTATGATATTTTCTCTTCTACTATGAACTGTTATATACAGAATAAGCTTATGAATTTCTCCATGTTCATCCTGCAATCGCTTTCTGTACTAGAACTCGATAAATATGTGTCTTGTAATACACCTGATGCAAGAGTGCATGTGAATATTACAGAGATTAAAAAGTGGGTCTTATATTTAGAACTGGAGGAGTATTTCCATTTCATTTCCAACGAAATATCTACTAGGAGCTCGATATATAAGAAGATTTTTTTGTTCTGTATTCGAGTAAAAAAAAAAATTAATCTTTATTTTTTTTTTTACCATAAGTGAAAAATAATTAATCAAATGAATATTTTGCCTGTAAGATGATAAAAATAACATCCGGGGAGGATGACATTTTCAAAGGACCTACGAGAGAAAGCATTTGGCTCACAAGACATTTTGTTACGGCAAACTCCCAACAGATCATCATAGATAAGAGTGAGTTTTATTAGTTAGTTTTGATATTTAGTAGTACATAATTATAAAAAACAACAAATAAATTCCAAATAATGCATTGATGTTGCGGGAAAGATAGGACATACGAGAAAAAGAAGAGTGTTATTGAAAACGTGGGGGAAAAAAATATCAGACAAGGGACGTGTGGAGGAGAGGACAGGAGCAATCAGTATCCATAAATTGTGAGGCACCACTAATTAGTTAGCTTTCACAATATGAGCTTTCAAGATTTCCAAACGAAATTTATAGGGTTTTTTTTTTTTTATAATTTTTGTTTGGACCCTTTTTTTTTTTTAAATTTATATAAACCATGATGAAACATGTTGCAAGTCGAACGATTTAACAATGTTCTTTATTTTTACTCATCATGTTGCAATCCCCATATGTAAAACATGAATTTAATAAGAATTTATAATGAAATAGTGTGGGGATAAGATCAATCCCCACACCTTTAACATGTTGACGTAAAAACATATTTACAGGGCAGAGATAGAAGACATTTTTTAATCCTATTTATAAAGTATTGAGATAAATTTTTTCTATGGATGGATAATTTTACTCTTAATTTATTATTATGTTGACTTTATTTACATGATGTATAATGCATATTAAATAGGGATAAAGTTGAAAAGTTGTTAAATTTTAAAATAGAGTTAATGAAGCGTAATATTTTTTTCTTTGGGAATTTGTATGAAGCATGCTTGCATTAATTAAACGTGCTTTGCAACAAACCATGTTCGCTACTATCAAATGATGTACTATTCTGTTTTTAAATATAAGTCATTCGCATAAAAACAATTAACTAACAACAAATTCTTTTAATTTGCCAATAAATAATAAATCAAAAGGTAAAGTATAATAACTAATGGCGTTTGATCATTTTTGCTTTAGATAATACTAGTATATTAATTGATGCGTCGTTCCGTATCTAATGGTACTAGCTTTGTTATATTCGGGAAAAAAAAAAACTCATGTTTTGTTTTCATCATGGTTTAACATTGTCATCTTCGTCGTCGTCGTCGTCATCATCATTATTATTGTTATTGTTATTTCTTATACAGAAATACATGCGCTTCCACACATATTTTAGGTTGCGTGTTTTTCTTATCTTTTTAAAGAAGTTTTGTTTTTAAAATATTTATACTATTAACAATTACAATTTTGTAGGAAATGGCAGCGTGTTCCATGCTTCTACAATACTACAATGATATAACCCGTCTGTTATCAAAATAGAATGATATTACCTTCTCTCTTAAATATAAGAATTAGTTAAAGATTTAATTTAGTTCTAAATATAAGACTCCAATTTATTTTGTCTCATATATTTATTCATTTATTTCCCAGAATAGTCCCAATATTGACTGCATATATAAGAAGAATTTTATTTTAATGTACATAATTAATAATAATATTTTAAAAAAATAACACTTGTTTATTATAAATAACTAATTTAATTAATTTTTTTTAATATTAATAAATTAATTATTTAATTTCTATATTAAAAATTGGAGGTAGTATGGTAAGTCCGCCACTTAGAAGGTCAAGGAGGGTCATTGCTCTAGTTAAATTAATTTTTGGATTACGACTCCAATTGGGAAAGAACATAATAATAAATAGATTAATGTTTTTTTTTCTAGTATCTTTTTATTTGAAGTAATCATATTTGAGACACTATTAGACATTAAATATAAAATATTAATATTGAACATGTCATTTTTACATCTGTTATTCATCATGTTGCAATCCCATGGGGTGGTGCTCATCCCCCAAGCGGTGGTATATGGGGATGATTCTCACCTCCTCATTCTTTCTTTCTTTCTTGAATTTTTATTTATTTGGGTTAACTTGTATTAGTGCTCTAAAATATTTTTTAGGTAGTATTCAATATTTTAAATCAATTAATTTTTAGTGTGTTGTGTATCTTGAGTATTTTTTTTCAGTTTTTTTAGTGAATCCAGCATTTTAAAATATTTTTCAGTCACACTCAATATCCTAACTTAATTAATTTTTAGTATATTTAATATCTTAAAGTATTTTTTTAGTAACACGTAGTATCCAAAATTAATGATTTTTTTTAGTGAATTCAACATCCTAAGATATTTTGCTAGTAACATTTAGTATCCTAAATTAACTAATTTTTAGTGCATTCAATATCTTGAATTTTTTTTTCAGAAACCTCCAATATTCTAAATTAATTAATTTTTAGTGAATTCAGCATCTTAAAATATTTTTTCAGTAGCATCTAGTATCATAAATTAATTTTTGATGCATTTAGTACTGTAAAGTATTTTTCTGATAGCCTCACTAACTAAAAAATACTCTGGATACACTGAAAATTAATTAGTTTAGAATAATAAGTGTTATTGAAAAAATATTTTAGACTATTAGATACAAATTAATCTAAATAAATAAAAAATTAATGAAAAAAAAAAAGAGGTGGGAATAATCCCAAACGGTGTCTTTCACCCGGCCGAGCCTCACAATCTCCATCCTATGAAAGCTGACCTAACGAGTACCCCAGCGACGGAGGTTTTCAAGTATTTAAACCAATCAAAGTAAATTGCAATATTTCTGTTTGATGTTATTTTGAGAATTATATTTATCTTAATTTTTTATGAATATCTTATCATTTAATCAAGAATATTTTTTAATTTTTATAAAATTAGATTTTCTTTCATGATATGATTTATCTCATTCTTGATTGGAGAATATGAAAAAAAAGAACACAACCATTTTTAACTAGAAAACTTGATATAATAGACATAAAAAAATTAATGTGAGGGTTGTCTTATAATTGACAAGGCATGTGTTAAAATAATGTTAAGACCTCATTGATTAAAAAAAAAATTATAAATATATGAGTATAATATATTGACCACTCTTTTGTTTTACCTAAATTACAAAAAACCCCTTTTTTATTTTAAAAATGTATATAAATCTTTCTTGAAATTAAAATGCATGTTTGAGATTTTATTTCTATCTATCCATTCGTTAGTTGACCATTAAATTTGACTTTCAAACTTTTTTTTGACAAAAATATCCCTCCTTAACATAAATATTATTTAAACATTTATATCTATAAAAAAATAATTTTTGATACCAAAAAAATAATTATAGTACATGTATTTTCAAAATTTTTAATATGTTATAAAATTAATTAATTTTGATTATATTTCAGAATTATATAATTTTAATTCTTCATGACATATGGAATTTTATTTATTTAGCTTTCTTTTAAATGGCCAAAAAATGTTTTAAATGCATATTTTTTATCCTATAATATAAATTATGTAGTTTGACACATTATATAAATCACCTAAATTTATAATTTAAAAATTTTAAATAAAATTTCCTTGCAAACATTTATAACTTATTTGAATAATTATATATTCATGTAAAGAATTAATCAAATCTTCATTCAATAAGATAAAAACATTAAAAAAATAACTATTTATAAAAATAAAATATAAAATTAATGTAAAGGAGAAAATTTTAAATTCTTTAAAATAGTTTAAGCTAAAATTTAGGGATTTAGTACTATAAAGGGTAAATTCGTAAATAAAAAGTATTTCAATATAATTTTAATCAAAATATAGCTTTTTAAAATATTTTTAATAGAGTTAACGGCTTGAACTTAAATATATATTTTCAAAATAAAAAGAAAGTCTATGTAATTCAGACCAAATACAAAAGAAGTTAAAGTATTTTACTCTAAATATTTTTATAAGCAAGTTTTGAGATGTGTTGTAATCGTAATAACGTCAACTTACTGATTGCTTGTAAGGAAAAACGGAGATAACATATAAATTTATTTTGAAAATTTTTACTCAAAAGTGCTGAGTATTCAGAATTTCTTTAGATATAAATTTATTTGAAAAATTTAAAATCATAATAATAATGCGTATTATTATTAAAAATGTTAACGGTCAATATCACTATTTTAACAATCTATATTAATTTTTAATGACAAGAAGCAAGATTATCATGATTTCAAATTTTCGAAGAAAATTTTTCGAAAATTTGCGTAAAAAACACTTTCAAGTGCCAGTACTTTTAATTTAAAATTTCAGGACAAATTAACATCTTAGTAAAAAAAAAAAAAAAAACAGTATGATTGTATCCTGAAAACGCAAGGAACAAAATTTTAAAAGGTTGTACGAAAGTGAAAAATGCGAGAAAATTTCATGCATGTTATGAATAAAGAAGAAATATAAAGAAGAATCATACAGAAGAAGAAAGGATCAACAAGGGAGAGTATTTCTCATTCCATTAAAGAGTGCTCAATACATTATACATGGCCTCTATTTATAGGCACAACTTTACACCTTTGATAGAATCTACAGATTACATAATAATATGAGATAATTGTGGAATACAGAGATAATAGAAGATATTAGAGATTATATAAAATATAAGAGATAATGAGAGATATATGGACATCCACAAAGATATTATTATATTCATAACAATGTACTGTATTTTGATATATGAATCTTCGAAAATGATCCATGCTTTTGTGGATATAAATTGAGATGATCCGGTAAAATCTCGTTTCTGGCCCACGTCTCTTTCCAGGCCTTTGTGGATATAAATTGAAATTGTCCCTTTCACTTAATCTGTGGTGTCCATATTATTAGCCATCACCGGTTTAAAATTTAATATTTTATTAAAAAATGATTCAAATATTAAAATTCAATGTGATTTTTAGACAATAAAAAATTTAAGAAAAAACCATCTCGAGCCACATATGCTTTTTTTTAACCCTACATTTTTTACTCAATTAAAATTCGATCCTGAATATTTTTCATAGCTATTCCTTAAATTTTAATTTACTGCAATCCAATATCTATAATTTTTACCTGGTTGTAACTTAGTATCTGAGTTTTATTATATTACAACTCAATCCATATAATTTTAATCAATTAAAACTTTAATTTCTATATTGTAAATGGTTACAATTATAGTCATTGATTTAGAACGAGTCAATATATTTATAAATCGAGTTACAATTTAATCAAAATTATGGGAACTAATAAGATCAATCCTCCCTAATAATAATAAAATAGTTTCCGTCAAACATTGATTTGCAAATCATGATTCCTTTTTCAGCAATAATTTTTAAATTTTTAATATAAGCGCAACACATCTGTCATACAAATTATTTTCTGCTCCTCCATCTCCTCGAGAACTGACAATTGCTATGTGATGATATTTTTGGAAGTGCAGATATCTTGATTTGATTAATTTCAGATGCAAACTAGTTCCGGATCTTATAGTTAATTATATTTTGTTGTCCATTTTATTATTTTTTCCTTAATATATATTTTGTATTATATATTGAAGGGTACGTAGATGCAGAAATTTGATCAAATCAATTATTTATATTCTCCCATAAGGCACCCAAAAAAAAAACATCAATTATATATATATATATATATATTATATTGTCCCCCATCTCACGCGATGAACCAAAATTTTCTCATTTCATTTACTGAGAACAAATTAAAGAGGCTCTTGTTTCACTTCGAATCCCTGTTGTATTAAAAATTAGGTTTGATCTAGTGCGATATGAAAAGAATTAAAGTAGATTATATTAGCGATAATGCTTAAATATTTTGAAATTATCCACGAAGGAGCCCTTAGTATCTGAAAGCTTTTTTGGACTTTTATATACCTTAAAAGTTTATTTTCATGGCAAAAATATTCTGACCGTTATTCACTGTTAAGTTTGATTGTTAAATTATGTGGGTTGATTGATGTCTTTAATGGTCAAACTTAACTGTGAATAATGGTTCAGGACAAAAATATAACAAAATAAAATTTGCAAGACATATAAGAGTAAAAAAAAAAAAAACTTTCAGGTATTGAGTGTTTTTTTATAGATACTTTTAGGTATTTAAACATCTTATTCCATTATATTATTTTTGAAAAGGACAACAAAGGTCATTGTACATAGTATGTTAACGGCGTTTTCCACATAACATCTGCAATATGTCACTTTTTTAATAGAGATATGAAAAAAAATTTCGAAGAAAGTCAAAATCATTAATAAAGACACATCATGCGTAGAAATAGAGTACAGTGATCTAGAACCTATATGCTATATATAAGTCTAAACTTTGTCAAATCATCTTAAAATTTTGTAATAATATTGCCAAAGGAAAATTTACGATGCTGGCCTCTTTGTCAGAGTAAAACTGGACTTATGTTAACGTAGGGACGTCTCTTTATGTATGCATCATGATTTAACTAAGATGAATGAGACATATGTAATTATGGAGTTATTTTAGAGGAAATATTATAAATTTGAGAGACAAAATAAATTAAGATTTTATATTTATATTTAAAATTAAATATAATTTTTAACTAACTTTTATATTAAGAATTAGAGTTATAACACTAGTAAAAAAAAAATATGTTTTTAGCGATGGAATTTAGTGACAGATTAGCAACGGAATTTGTTCCGTCGCTAATTTCTTTGTCGCTAATTGATTAGAGAAGGATTATTGACGGAAATTTCTGTCACTAATTACTGACGGAAATTTTTCGTCGTTAATCCGTCGCTAATTCTTAACAGAAATTTCCGTCACAAATTAGCGATGAAAAAATTCCGTCGCTAACCCGAATTTTTAAAAATAAAATAAAATGCCACGTAGCACCTCTACCAATTGCCATGTCATCACTAGGGACCACCTCCACGTGTCACTGCCACCTCACCTCCGCCTGCCACGTGTGCTGCCACCTCACCTCTACTGCCACATCACATGTCACCTTTGCCTGCCACGTCGCCACCACATAATTCTTTCCTCAAAGTGACTTCTCCAGGGCTCAAACCCAGGACCTCCTTTGTGTGCACGTGCGGCTTTACCAGTTGAGTTGCAATAAACTTGTTAATTTATTATGTAAAATTAAATATATATATATAATATTATTCTACACAAACAATTATATATACATGTATATTATTAAAAACTAAAAATATATTATATGATAATTTTAATCATAACTATTTTAATGAAAAAATATTTTTTAAATATTTGTTTTATAATGTTTTATTTTTAAAAAAATATTTTTAATATAATTTTAATTTCTAACTACACTAATTTTGAATTTTAAATCATAAATAATTTTTTATAAATATTTTTTAAATTTATTTTTTAATTAACATTGATAAGATATACAATTTAATGATATATGTATTATATTACATTATATTATATTATCTATATTTTTTTTATATATTTGAAGAAAATCATTTACAATTAGTCAAAAAATCTTGTTATTCAAAAAATAACTACTATAATAAAATCTAATAAATTATTCTATATAAAAAATTAAATGATTTGAATAGATTATGAGAAACAGTATTCTCCTACTTGTGTATATATCCTATGTAATTTATTTTCTTAAAATTCTTTGTATATACCATTTGTTTTTGTATTGAAGACCAAAATCAATCTATATCATGGGTATTAATTATATCGTGATTAAATTTTATTCTTTAATGATTGAAATTCAAAATTCACTTCAATATTAATTTGCATTCATATAAATTTATTAAATCGTTTTGAATTTCTATCATATATTATATATTTCAATATATTTTACATATAATAAACTTATTTCTTTCTTATATCAGTTTGTATAAGAAAGTTATTAATATTATTATATTTTTTTAATTATTATTAATAATCAAGAGGAATTTATTTTAACAAAATATAAATAAGTTTTCTAAGAAATTGTCTTTCTATTTTCAATATATACATAATGATGATATGAATGATGACGATATCATTATTAACACCAACTCCACAAGTATATCAATTTATTTTATAATTAAAAGATTTTTAAATCGTTATATTCTTAATTGTTATTATATAATTTTTGTAAGATTATAATTTAAAATAACAAAATTTAAAATTAGTGACGGATTAGCGACGGAATAGAATTAGAGATGGAATTAGTGACAAAAACTTCTGTAACAAACAATTTAGAGACAAAAATTTTCGACCGAAAGAATTTCAGTCGCTAAATATTTACTGATGGATTTTTTGACAGATTAGCGACGGAATTTAGAGACGGACAGAAATTTAGCGACGGAATAATCCGTCAAGAAAATTAGCAACAAAATTTCAGTCGCAATTCCATCGAAAATTAGCGACGGAATTTGTTTCCGTCACAAATTCCGTTGAAAATTAGCGAGGGGATTTGTTTCCGTCTCAAATTCCATCGCTAATCAGTTTTTTTTTTTGGTAGTGTAGTTCTTTAATTCTACTTTATTATCACTTCACATTTACAGTCTTTATTTTCTATCACTTCATATTTAACATCATGATGATGATATTTTTAACATGTTAGATCACACATACAAATAGGACACTTCATTTATAAATTAAGATGTTTGAGGATATTTAAGAAAAATAAGATAGTTCGTTCTCATGTGTGTGTATATATAGACACACACACACTTCTCTCTGTAAACATTAACTAATTTTGGTGAGTTGGTCGTTTAGTATATCGATATGCTTTGTGGATATGATTAGTCAAACCATATACGTTTCTCTGTACATGAATCGCATATCCTGCCAAGAAATATGTAAAACGTGAAAAATATTATCAACTCTTATATCTTTATGTGTGAGGAGGCAACTTGATTGACATTCTAGAAACTACTACCTTTGATGTTTAATATAAGCTTATTTTACATTTAGTTTGATCTTAAAGATAAGATTTTATTTTATTTTGTTTATCATATTTATCTTTTTTTTAAGGTTGTCCTTATAATAGTTGCATATGTTAAATATTTTATCATATGATAATTTTAGCTGATACACATGATTAGTAAGGGTATTCAGGAAAGATAATACCTATTTATTATGAGTCATTATAAAATTTATGTCATTTTTAGTTATTTAATATTTAAACTTTTTTTTATTATCCATCTAAACAAGTTTCAATTTATCAAACTGACTTTTATAAAAGTAAATCTAAACATAAATCACATTACACTAATTGTCTTTTATCCTAATTTATGTTTGTAAAAGTAAGATGAAATAAAAGTTATTTTTGTCACTGCCAATCCAAATACATCCTTAATTAATTACGTCTATTTATGTATATATATATATATATTTGTATTAAAGAAGCCGAGAAAGTTACACGAAGATTGTGACATGGTGTTTTTGTGTATGTAGGAACTAGTTTTAGTTGTTGCAGTGATTAGCACCATAATACTCATCAAATCTCAACTATTCAAATTTAATATGAATAGCTGAGATTTAATATTTAATATTTTTAAAAAAAAAAATTCTTTTAATAAGTATATAATATATAATAAATGAAATCTCTCAACTTTAAGTTTTTTTAAAAAATAAATTTTTATTTAAAAATTACTAATTGAAAATTTTAAATCTAGACCATTAAAACTGATTTTAAATGGTTTAAATTTCACTATATAATGATGAGTATCGTGGTGCTAATGGTGCTAATGACTACCATGAGTATTAAAAGTGGATCCATGTGTATATATTCACTTTTCAAATATAGAAAATAAAAAATTGGGTTCGTGGCTGCGAACCATTATAAATAGGGGCCAAAGGGGCCAAAGCATATCAACACGAGCATTAGCAAGTTTTGCAAAGTGTATTGAAGGCCAATGGAGTCCACAGCTTTCTTCTCCTTCATTTCACCATTTTGGTCTTATGCCATGATCTTCATAATTGCTCTCTTCAGACTCATCAAAACCCTAAAATACCGTCGCTCTACCCCTCCATTGCTCTGCAAACACAAACTCCCTCCAGGTCCCAAACCATGGCCGATTATTGGCAATTTACCAGAACTGCTTTCCAGCAAGTCTGCGTCCAAATGGATACACCAGCTTATGAAAAACTTAAACACTGAGATTGCATGTATCAAGTTGGGAAATGTCCATGTGATTCCAGTGATCGACCCTACTATAGCCTGCGAGTTCTTGAAGAAACAAGACGATATTTTCGCTTCAAGGCCTATCAGCATGTCCACTCATCTCATCTCTCGTGGCTATTTAACTGTGGCCACCGTGCCCTATGGAGATCAATGGAAGAAGATGAAGAAGATGATAGTGAAGGACTTGCTTTCTCCGGCCAGGCATAGGTGGCTTCATAACAAAAGAGTGGAGGAGGCTGATAACCTCGTGCGCTACGTTTATACGAGTCAGAATAACAGTGAAGGAGGCCTTGTGAATGTGAGGATTGCTGCTCAGCATTTCTGTGGGAATGTCATCAGGAAAATCATCTTCAATCAGAGGTAACTTGTATGCATATATTAGTGTAAATAATAATAATAACCTAGTACTCCCTCCGTCATGTTTTTATAAGAAACCTTGGACTTCATCACATAGATAAAAAAAAATTAGTTAAGATTGGTCAAAGACAATAAATGGGTATAAATTGGAAGTTCTTTTTCAAAATACCCTTTTTATGGGGGGAGAGTATAAAAAAGAGAATAAAAAAAATTATAATAATGAAAATTATGAAAGAGAGGGAATGTGTGATGAAGAGAGATGATACTTTGAGAAATGAGATGATGACAAATATATTAAGTAATAAAATAAGTAATTAATGAGGCCAAAATAGAAAATTTGCTATAAAAATTTAAAACAACTTATAAATGTTACTTATATTTAAGAACAAGAAGGAAATGGTAGTTGTTGCTTCTAAAAAGAGAGAAAGGGAATAGTATTAAAAGGACTCAATAGCCTATTAACCCCAAAAAATTCTAAAATTTCACTGGGCCCACTATTAAATGACTTCAATCTAGCTATGGTCCACATGGAATGATTGTGGTTGCATTTCAGAGAAGCCTGAAGTATCACGGCTTTTGAGAACAAGTAAATAAAAAGTTATCAACAAGAGTTGATCCAGTTGGTAAGAAGCCGGCTTATAACTTACAAGGTTGTGAGTTTGAATCCCACTGTTGATGTGAGGACTTTATTGGTAAGTAACTACCTCTACAAACGCTCTTTGAGTCTGAAGGCATACCCTGACCCTGGTGAGTCCCTGAGACCCAACTTACCTAAACTTTTAGTGTACAAAAAAAAAAGAAAGTTGCACATTAATAAGAAGTGAGTAGACTACGGCTTCGCGAGAAAAGAAAAAGAGATAGTTTTAAAGACTGCAATCAAATATGCATGCCTTAACAATTTGCTTTATATTTCTGTACGTAACAGGTGTTTCGGAGAGGGTGGCGAGGAGGGAGGGCCAGGGTTGGAGGAAATAGAACATGTGGGTGCAGTGTTCATAATTCTCAAATACCTGTATGCCTTCTGTGTTTCTGACTTCGTGCCATGTTTGAGGGGATTTGACTTGGATGGGCAAAAGAGACACTTGAAGAACGCTGTGAAGATAGTGAACAAGTATCATGATCCCATCATTGAAGCAAGAATCAAACAATGGAAGGATGGCACCAAGACGGAAACGGAGGACCTGCTCGACGTTATGATTTCTCTCAAGGATGCTGATAATAACCCCCTATTGTCCATGCAGGAAATCAAAGCTCAAATTACAGTTAATGCTCTTGTCTACTTCATATATCCTTCAATTTTTTTTAATGCTTTTTAAGAAGGAGAAGTTTAGAGAACATGATTAAAGCAATCACAAAAATGAATCGGAAGAACTTTATTTATTTTGCAGGAACTTATGTTTGCAACAGTCGACAATCCATCGAACGCCGCAGAATGGGCAGTGGCAGAGATGATGAACCAGCCAGAGCTTCTTCGAAAAGCCACTGAGGAATTGGACCGAGTAGTGGGTAAGGACAGGCTTGTTCAAGAATCAGACATACCAAAACTCAACTACATCAAAGCCTGCCTAAGAGAAGCGTTTCGCCTTCATCCGATTGCTGCATTCAACGTCCCTCATGTGCCTATGCGTGACACAGTAGTTTCCAACTATTTCATCCCCAAAGGCAGTCACGTGATTCTGAGCAGACAGGATCTAGGGCGAAACCCTAAGGTGTGGGAGGATCCTCTTAAGTTCAAACCAGAACGACACCTCTCGGACGATGGTTCAGAAGTGTTCTTGTCAGAAACAGATCTGCGGTTCATAACCTTCACTGCAGGAAAACGCGGATGTCCCGGAATGATGCTTGGGACCGCTCTCTCTGTTATGCTGCTTGCCAGGTTGGTCCATGGGTTCACTTGCAGTGCTCCCCCTCACCAACCAGTTGAACTGGTTCAGTCCGAGACAGACCCCTTCCTCGCTCAGCCACTGATGGTCGTTGCGAAACCAAGGTTGCCTCATGAGGTTTACCTGTTGGGTTAATTTAGCAGGGTAATATAACATTACTACATAAGCAAATTAAATAATCAGGAGAATAATATTTTAAGTATCTCCTTGTCTTTCTGTTGACATAATGATCAGAATATTTATGTATTTGATCCCAGTCCTTTGTACTCTATGCGCAACCTTCGCATATTTGGTCTGTAGACCTGCAATGTCCATAGAACTATAATATAACATATTATGTTTGGTGTGGTGAGATTCAGGAGGTGGTTTATCTGCACGTTTTCCATGATTTGCAATATGTACCAATCACTTATTCAAAACTGACAATACATGTATAATTTTAGTCGTTTCGTTCATCTCGGTACACTATATTTAGTGTACGTAATACTACCTCTGGTCCTTAATATAAGATTTCGTTTGACTTTTATTTTAGTTCTAAATATAAGACCCCAATCCACTTTGTCTCTAATATTTATGCATTGTTTTTCCATGATAGTCCTTTTAATAATGGTAATTCTAGCTAATAATATTGATTAGCAAGGATATTTTAGGAAAGATAGCACCTATTTAGTACAAATAACTAATTTAACTTCTTTCCTTAATCTCCTCAAATTAGTCAACTAGCTCTTATAATTAGGACCGGAGGTAGTATTAAAATTTAGATACATATGAATTTTTGTGTGGATAGCAGTAAATGGGATGGGACTAAATTGGAACCACAATGAACTTGAAGTCACATAGAGCCAAAAAAAATAATAATAATACTAGTAGGGGACAATTTTTTGTACCACAAAGCAGTTTTCCAACTCAGCAGTTGACCTGTTGAAGAGAAGAGATATTTCGGTCGTTTCTGTTGATCGCCAATAGAGTGTGATCCTCAGGTACAGTCAAGGAAGCGGCCCCTTGGGCCTTGGGTGTTAACTGTTAAGACAGCTGTGTTATGAGCACTAAATTGGCCGAGTCTCACAAGCTTGCTGTGATTTACTGCCTATTAAATATAAGATCATAATCTATTTTTTTCTTATATTTATTTATTTTTTTAAAATAATTTTTGTAGTAGTTACATATCTTAAATATTTTATCAAATAGTAGTTTTGGCTAATACACATAATTAGCAAGAGTATTTTAAGAAAGACAACACCTACTTATTACAAATAACTAATTTAATTAATTTTTTTAATCTACTCAAAATAGTCAACTGGCTCTTATATTAATGACCAGGGGTAGTATAAGTTAATGAAATTCTCCTTTTTAATACTTCCTCTAGTCTTATTTATAAGCTTCAAATTTAAAAAGGGGTGTGGTCCATCTTATAAGCAATGTGATTATCTTAATATTTAATGCATTTTTTTATTTTGTCCTTAATTATTTATGCTCTCTTCTTTGTTATACTCCTCTCTATCACATTTCCCAACGCATTTTCATTCATCCTTTTTCTATTCCAAGGACAAATTTAAAAACAAAAACGTATTTAACTAGTTTTAAGTAATAGTTTGTTATCCATGAGTTAGTTATTTGAAGCTTATAATAAGTATTAGAGAGAGTAAGTTAATTCAGTGAGATTAAGCTCTCTCTTTAAACTTTTATGCTTTTAGAGTTATCCAATAGCAAACAACTCAACATCTTTTAAATAAATTTTTTTAAAAAAATTGAGAACCTTTATATTTTTAGATTAAATTTTTAATTATTAATTCAATTTTTGTAAGCAAAAAATCATATGAATTAGTTAACAGATTTTGTTTGCCAAAAATAAAAAAAGAAACAATATATTGAATGGTTTTCGGAATTCAGGCGGTGCCAAATCCAATATTGCAACCCATTAATTGTTTGGCCTAAGTATATGAAAGATTAATGTCCCCATTGATAAATAATTATTGTTGGTGGGTAAATAATAAAGGTCAAAATCTAACCACAAGAGCACGGACGATCGATCAACGCGTGGGTGGATAGATAAGTTTGTGCTTTCCCGGTCGAAAAGGGCGTCCAAGCCGCAGGTCTCGTCATTCTATGAATTTTCTGTCTTTTTCTGGCCAATCTACAATTACACATGCAACTATTTCCTCCGGTCTTAATTATTAGAGCTAGTTGATTAATTTAAAAAGATCAAAAAAATAAATTAAGTTAGTTATTTATAATAAATATGTGTTGTCTTTTCTAAAATAGCATTGCTAATCAAGTGTATTGGCTACAACTACCATTATTAGAAGGACTACCTTAAGAAAAATACATAAATATGAGAGACAAAGTGAATTGGGATCTTATATTTAATACCAAAATAAAAATCAAACAAGATCTTATATAAAGACTGAAGGTAGTATCATACTACCCTCGATAATTTGTTTTTATGTTTTTATTTATAAATCGCGATCAATAATTTTTTTCAATAATACTATCGGTATGTTATGTATACTGTTGACTAATGATAAGGTAGAAAGGAATTGAGATAAACAAGCAAGGCTGAACTAAAAAATTGTATTTGAGGAGCATCATAGATTTATAAACTATTCTTAACTAACTCTCTTAATTCATGTAAAATATATAGTAGAAAATGACTTATAAATAATTAAACATGAAAGGAATATTGATCTAATGACCTTTTATTCTTAATACTGCCCTAGTCCTAATTATAACACTTAGTTTGCAGTCTCCAAACTAGGTCTTATAATTAAGACTTGAGGTAATATTATTTTATAGCAAGCCAGATGCTACACTTTTCGCCCTGCAGCAGCACTGAAGTCATTAGCTAACCCTATAAATAGCCACGAAGCGTTGATATATATATATATAGTAGTCACAGGCTCAACAATAATTTCCACCCATCTCTTCTGGTGTCTACACCCTAATCCCTTCAGTTTTCAAGCCATGGAGTATTCTTCCTTCTGCCTCATCTCAGCCTTGTGGTCTTATTCCAAGCTCTTATCCCAGTGACTAGCCCAGCTATTGGGTGTGAGTTCTTGAAGAAACAAGACCTATGGGCATGTCATCTGATCTCATATCAGCTGGTTATTTAACGACAGCACTTGGAGAGCAATGGAAGAAGATGAAGAAAGTGAAAAGCAAGGACTTGCTTTCTCCCATGAAGCATCAATGGCTTCATGCCAAAAGAATGGAGGGAGCCAGTACCCTCATGCATTACGTCTATAATCTTCCATAGAAGGTAATTAATACTCTGAATAGTTTGTGAGCAATACATGATGCGATATAATGAGGACTCGTTTGAAATGGTTTATAAGTAGCTTTTCAAACATAATTTAAAGAGTACAAGGTAGGTATATATGTAAGAAGAGTTTTGTCTGGATTTGCATGAAAATATTTATACGCAGTTCTGCAATGATGATCAAACAAGCACTAAGATGGTACCAACTTCGAAAAGTTTACAGTTGTCATCCATCCCTTATATATTGCCATAATAGAAGCTAAGAAAAGCATGGCGAGCAGCGCATAATGTTTAGTGGAACTGTTTGGAAGTAAGTAATAATAATAATTGTTGGTAAAAATTGGTTGATGGAATTATACGTAAATTAGAATTATGAGTTCTGATGCCAATTTTTTATGCTATATGCGCTATATATTGAGGCATTATTTTTCGATGTTGGTCGTAATTCTCATCCATTCACTGTACAGTACCATCATTTTTCTCTATGCACCTTCAATCTTGCCTTGGAAAATAAGTATTGGTCAGATATTTGTAAATTGTATAAAACGTGACCACTAATAAAAAGTTTATTTCATATGGATCTTTGAATTTTTTAAATATGATAAGTAAATAGTAATAGTAACTTAAAAAATTTTATTTAATTTATTGAGTAATTAAAATTCGATTTTTTTGTTATTTTAATTCATTAGACAGTGCAAAATCCAAATTAGCTCTCCCAATCAAATTTTACTATTAAACTAAACTAAACTGATACTAAAACTATGAATTCGGATACTATTCAAAATATTGGGATGAAAAGATGTGTGGGCCGACTTCAAAATTAGCAAGACTCCAACATTTTCCCAAGGATACCGTTTTCTGTGAAAACGGAAATGTTTGCCATTGACAATTTCGCAACTGGAAACCTAAAGATCAGTCTTTATATTCACATTTCTTTTTAGTGTTCTTTAGGGGGCTTCATAAAGCTAGTGTTTGTAACTGATGGGTCAGACAACCTCGTCTCTTTATCAGCAATTGGGGAATCAGGAGGCTTTGTTTATGTTTGGACGTTGACTTTGGTGAGCCAAGCAACCGGGATTTTGAGAGATCATTATCTTTCCCCGCAACGCCACATGTTAGCGTTGTTGGATGCTGTGCAACAGGAAGTGTTAACTATAGGCGTCTCGAGTGGAGTTATTATAGTTGTGTTCTCTTGACTTTCCTACATAATTGTAGACAGTAGGTCTAAGATGGTGGATTGAAACATTTAATAGTAAGATTTAGAGAAAGAGTTGGTTGAATACTTGTATATCAGAGTAGGCAAAATTGGCAAGCATCTTTTCATTAGTTGTGAACTGGACCACTTCCATACTACTATTTCGAAACTTGATGTTTTTTTTTTAATTTTCAACTTGACAATCATTTCTTTACCGATGCAATTGCTCAATTCTTGTGGGGAAGAACTGGTTTTTTTTTTCCTGGAATCAGGAGGAAGTGTAAATGTTTGAATACAGTCAGTGAGTCCAAAACTTACTTAGTGCAATGTAACGTAAAAAATCAAACTTTCACTTGCTTTGTTTTCAGGTCCTCATTTTGTATGGTGCGTATAAATTAATGGGGAAAGATTTATTCAACCAGTATATGTCATTTTGTAAGGTGCGTATAAATTAATGGAATCAGATTTATCAAACGACGTGAAGTAATATTTTAGTAAGATCTTCATTTTGTAAAGTGTAGTAAATTAATGGGGAAAGGCATGTTCAGTTTGGAGGTAAAATAACAAATAATGACACTTGAGCTCAATCATCAATATGTCACCCGAGCAACTTTCACATTTAAGTTCTTCATTCTCATATAAAGGTATTGCAACCACATGAGCACCCATCATGGGTACACCCATAAGCAATCTCAACTTTCTGGATGAAAACCTTGGTTACAATCTCACATGACTCTTTTCGAGAAATAGATGTCAACAAAGATTTCATGATGACAATTATGTGTGGAAGGGGGAAATTACATTCACCTTCAATTGAGAGTACAACCCTCTAAAATCAATCAAATATGAAATATATATATATATATATATATATATTATATCAAGGTGCAATGTTTACTTTCCATATAAAAGGCAGACATTCAAAGTTGGCTGACCATAGAATTAGCGTGTTCTCGTGACCTGTAAACCTGTTTTTGCATAATTAGGTATTGTGAGATTTCATATTAGAAGTAGATAGATAGATAACTGATTTAATTAATTTTTTAATCAACTCAAACTAGTTAATAAACTTTTTATGCTATGAGCTAGAGGTAGTAGGTTTTCTAGCTTAATTTGTAGAATATTTGATAGCATTCTACATGGGAGCCACACCGTGAGGAATGTGCATACATGTGGCCATAGGAGCATCCTTGTGAAGCTTTCATTGACTGGTATCATAAAATTTCAAATGGGAATTTTCCTCCAATATAATTTTCCCTAAATTTTATTATTTAATTTTTTTCTTTTGTTGAATATTTTTATAAATATTAAATTATTAGTTAGGTTTTTTGAAGTAGTTTTTTTCCCTAGCGAAAGCAAAGTGGGACCCACTTCAAAACCCTTCTCTTTCTTGTCATAGTCATTTTTTCTCTCTCGATGACAAGTGAAAAGCAACTTCATATTAGCTTACGGTTTTAAAGGCATATTTGGATTAGTAGTGATAAAAAATATTTTTATTTCATTTAACTTTTTAAGTTAGAATAAAAGTTAGTTAGTATAATATAATTTATATTTGAATTAGTTATTATAAAAAAAAAGTCAATTAGACAAGCTAAAACTTATTCGAATGATAAAATTTGAAAATAAATCTAAATGTAAAATGATTTAAAACAAAATTAGTTTATGAAATACAAATAAATATTCATTGATATGACTATATGATTGTGTAACGTTCTAAATTTTCTAACTTAAAAAAATAAAAAAAATCATTAAAATTGTTTAATGTCTAAATAAAATTGAAAAAAGTTATGAAATATTTATTCAAAGCCTTACAAATATTTTGAAAAAGTTCATTTCACACAAAAATGGCTTAAATAATTTTAAATGTTAATTTTCAAAACAAAAGTGGTTTATCTTCTTAGAAAATTCTAAGAAAAATACCTAGAGTTTTATATTTAATTTGGAAATTTTAGAATCATTATTTGATGAAAGAAAGGTGCTAATTGACGTATAAAATCTTTAGATCAAGTTAAGAATTAATTTATGAAATTAAGGGCTATTTTCTTAGCAAATCCAAGAAAAAAAAGTTAGGAGTTAATTTTTTACCCAAAATTGTTAGAAGAATTTTTTGATGGGTTAATGAAGTTAATGGATAAGGAAAATCCATATAAAATATTATGGGTTAATCTTTGGATTTATTTTACAATTTCATAGTAGCAGAGGAAGGATGAAAATAGAAGTAAGGAATGAAGTGAAGCGCATAATGGTAACTTCGAACGCCGATACCCTTATACTCGGAGCTTCCGAAAATAGAGTGACCGAGAGTGAGAGTAGAGAGAGAACCAGAGATCGGCGAAGCTAGAGGAGTGACCGGAGATGGTGAAGCTTACATGCAATTGTAATTTTCGGCTAAGGTGAGCGTTCTGAGCACTCTCCTTCCCTTCTTTTCTCCATTCTCTGTGACATTTAAGAGTTGATGGGAAAATGAAATTTCTGGGTTATGAAGAGATGGGGGAAAACAAATGAAATAATGATGGAACAAGTAGATTAAATCTTGTGTAAGTGAGTATAAGTGTTGCCTGTTGATAATTGTGGTTGCATGTGGATTTCCTTGCTCTGTTTTTGTCGACCGAAATGGGGGTAAAAAGATTAATTAAAGTGGCATCGAATTGTGAGGTTTGAAGGAGAGGACACACACACACAGGCACTCACTCATAAACTAATCGGCTCGCATGATCATTGATATATGATACTACCTAGGGTCCTTAATATAAGAGTTAATCGATTATTAATTTGAGTAAATTAAAAAGACTAGTTAAGTTAGTTATTTGTAATAAACAGGTGTTGTCTTTTCTAAAATATCATTGCTAATCAAATGTACTAGATAGAGCCACCATTGTTATAAGAACTGTCTTAGGAAAAAAATAGATAAATATGAGTGATAAAATGGATTAGGATTTTATATTTAGGATCACAATAAAAGTCAAATGAGCTATTATATTAAGAACCGGAGGTAGTACACATGTATGTGTTCGTGGTTGATGTTAAGCCAAGGAGTTTTCGAATTTGGCTTGTTTTTTTTGGTGCTGCAGCGTCAGATTCCACAGTGGGGAATGGAAGAAAGCTTAAATAATGAATATGTGAAGTGTAAGAGTGGGATATGAGAATTTTCTGGAAATTAGAAGGACGTGCCGTCCAAATTATAAGAGAAATTAAGGACATTATAAGCTACGAAGGTTATATGTCTATTTGTTTAGGCCTTTCTGGGAACTAAAAGAGGAAGTTTGAAACTTATCAAGTATTCCCAAGGTATTAAAATGTGATTAAAGTTTCTAAAGTGATAATTAAAGATGGTGTAATGGTTGGAAATTTTAGAGATTGGATGGTCAAGTTGAATTAAATTAATTAGGCTGTAATTTATATTGCTAAAAGTTGAATGTAACTTGTTTATGCCGTTAAATGAAGTTTGAGAGCATTTCAAGGGTGACTAAGCATTGTTTTAAATCTGGAAAATTTCCAGATTTGAGTAAGGGGTTGAATAGAGGAGTTGCATAAAATCTTCATGGGAAATGTAGCATAGGTTATGGTACCCATAATGTAAAAACATGAGGATGATAGTTGGGAAAGCTGAAACTTTTGTGTAGCTTACTGTTGGGTTTAAGAACGTTAATCTTGAAATATTATTGGGGAATTAGTAAATAAATAGTCAAAAGAAATGAGGAACTCATTGGTCAACTTGGAATCTTGAGCAAGTATTTAAAACTGTTGGAATATGCTTTCAAGTGTTATCAAGTGGGGTATGAGAAGGACGCATTAAACGTCCTTAACTATATTAGATAAAATAATGTTTTTTTGACCAAGATAACTAGTTACTAAGTAAGGTAAGTGATTGGAGTTATGGAGAGAACAAAAAACATTTGGAAAGGCATATTATGATAGGAAAAGTTGTCTAAGATGACCAAATATTAAGTAAGGGTAGAATTGAAAGATGTTGAAATTATTTAAAGAAAGTTATTTAACTTATAGATTATAATTGGATCAAATAGTAACCTACCCTTATGTACGTAATAGGTTTTGATATTTGAATAAACCCACCCAGGACACAATGCAAAAAGAAGGAAGTCGGGTTTGATTTGGAAGTAGAAGACCCAGGTTGTAGCTTTTTCCTATCTTACAATTGATTGTTTTATGTCTATTTGTGCCATATTGCTATTTTAAAGTATAAGAACATGTAATCTTTAACTTTTTGTATGAATTATTTAGACATGATCACGTGTAGCCAATAGATATGGTACAGTGTCTGCCAATTATTTGCGTTTATTTATTCAACTTGTCTATTTGTCATTGTGTATAAATACTTAATTGCATGAGCTTGCAAGGTAATATTCTACTTTTACTTGTTTTGCATACTTTATGTGGTATGCATTTTTGTTTGATAGAAATTACTATCACAGGAATTAGCCTGGATCTCACTCTCCCTATCATGTGATATAGCTAAGGAAAGTAGTAGCAAAGGAAAGGAAATTGTATGAGAAGAAAGTGGGCTATAAGAAAAGCAGGAGTGCCTACTTCTTTTTGTATAAATATGCACTGTTGAATTATATCTATATCTTATTCATTTTGGCAAGTGGCAATTATTTGTTTATATATATATATATATATATATATATATATATAAATACTACCCTCTATAAGGAGGTGTACACACCACTGGGCGCAAGTCAGTGTTATCGGCCAAAATGACCGTTATATTTAAGCATATTAGTTGTAGCGAGTCTAAATATACTACCTCTGGTCCTTAGTATAAGATCCTGTTTGACTTTTATTTTGGTCCTAAATATAAGACCCTAATCCATTTTGTCTTTCATATTTATTCATTTTTTCCAAGATAGTCCTTCTAATAATTGTAGTCCTAGCCAATATAGTTGATTAGTAAGGATATTTTAGGAAAGGCAATACCTATTTATTACAAATAACTAACTTAAATTCTTTCCTTAATCTTCTCAAATTAGTCAATTGGGTCTTATAATTAGGACCGGAGGTAGTATATGTTTATTACTCCCTCCGTTCCTTATTATAAGAGACATTTGATGCTTATGGCATGTTTCTATATATAAAAGACACTTAAAAGTTGTCTATACTTTTTTGTGTTGATTTCATATTTTACCCATATTTATTGTCTCCAACTCACACTCTCTCTCCCTCCCACTTCTCTTTCTTTTGATAATTTAATTGTTCTCTCTCATGCTCTCTCTCCTTATTAATGAGGGCATTTTTGAAAAAAAAGTTTATACTTTTTATACATTGATTGTTCTTAACTAATTTTAACTGTTTTTTTTATCAACGTAATTTGGTTATTCGTCTCTTATAATAAGGAACGGAGGGAGTATCTATGAGTTGGGACCTATTGGTGTAAAATCATTCCTAGTCTCTTATTATTATTAAGTTATAGGTAGGATTTGATCGTGAATCACTAGACAGGTTTTTGAAAGCTTTGAATTTTGTTAAACAGTGAACTCTAATGTTATATACAGGTTCAACTCCTGTATTAGAATTTGATTTTTAAAAGTAAGAGTTTTGAAAAGTTATTTTTAAAAAAAATTGGCCGAGTTTTTCTTAGGCTAGCAACCTGGCAGAAGTGGTCTATAGTCCTTATATTAACCTAATTAGTATATAAGAGTTAGGTGTTGCAGACTGGATTAGATTTCAGCATTATCAGGAGGGATATAATGTTTATATAATTTGATGACTTTAAAAAAATATTAAAATTATAATTATCAAACTGAAAAGAGTTAATGTATTATTAAAAAATTGTAAATACTAATGAGCACTTAATTAGAATTTTTTTTTCCTTCTTTGGATACCTATGCAAACACCAAGCTATTAGATTCTTAGAGTAATTTTATCATTTCTTTTATAAGAGGGGACCAACTTTTAGAAGACTCCTTTTTCTTCCTTCTCCGTTGTCATTTTTTGTTTTTTTTCCCGATACTGTTTCATTGTCATTTTTTCCTCTCCCCATGGCAACAACATGACTTTTGTCCTTTTTTTTTTTTTGAAGAGATAACTTTCATAATACTACCTCCGATCCTAATTATAAGAACCAGTTGACTAATTTGAGGAGATTAAGGAAGTAAGTTGAGTTAGTTATTTATCCTAGATAGGTGTTGTCTTTCCTAAAATATCCTTATTAATTAAATGTATTGACTAGAATTATCATTATTAGAAGGGTTACTTTGGAAAAAAATATATAAATATGAGAGACAAAATAAATTGGGATCTTATATTTAAAACCAAAATAAAAGTCAAACAGAGTCCTATATTAAGGACTAGAGGTAGTAATATAGTTTTTGGCTCACATGCCTTCCGATAAAAGTTGATCCAAACAACATGGTGGAATTTTTTTTCCTTCCTTAATGTGACTTTACTGCTACTCCAAAATCCAAATACACCCTAAATTGCTTTTGCCTGAAAATTCAATTGAATTAAAAGTTGATCCAAACAAATGTAAAGAAACCACTGGTGCATTTTGAAATTTTGCCCCACATTTGGTATTAAAATTTGCACCACCTGCCGACACCACCGTGATATAGAGGCATGCAGGCAAGGTCCGATCCCCACCTGCAGCCAATAAGCTTGCCAAACAAAATTGTACTTTGATGTTGGTTACTAGAATTGGATCCTTGCTTGTCAGTAATAAGCAATAGGCTTGCCAAAAGGAAAAATTTGCACCACCCGTCTTCTATACCGCTCTTAAGCTCCCCTAGATATAATACTACCTCTGCTACTTAATATTTATAATAAATAGATGTTCTCTTTTCTATAGTATTTTTATTAATAATGTGTATTATCTACCATTTAATGGACCCTTTTATGTATAACTATTATAAGAATTATTTTAAAATAAATAAATAAATATAAGAGATAAAATAAATTTAAATGTTATATTTAAAACTAAATTAAATGTTAAATTAATTATATATATATATATATATATATATATATATTAAGGAGCGAGGTAGTATTTTCTCTTTTTCTGTGGCTGCATTACTCAGTTTTGGGCACAAAGCATTTGAGCCCGTTTGACAGGGTACATGGCACCAGGGAACTGCTTTAGAGTTACTAGTGGACCCTTTGGGCATTTGAAACTCCCTACAGCACCCAGTGACATCTTGATCAATTTGGGCTTTCGAAGTCCGAGATTTTGGGTGGGGTCCTCACCATCGTCCACGTGCCGAAAGTCTTCTCTCTCTGTTGTGCTTTCTTCTCCGGCGACGGCAATGGTGGTCGCTGTAGCAGAACCGTGCTCGGTTCTCCATTTCTTGGTTCAGTGTGGCCGTGGGTTTTTCTCGTGGAAAATCCATTTGCATCAAAGTTGTTTCGGCCTTGAAGGTACTTGTGTGTTTTGTCATTTCCTTTGCATATTGTGACTACCATTCTTTTAAAACCCATTTAGATCAAAATTTCAATTTATTTGAAAAATTAACCATAATAGAAAAGAAAAAACCTTAAAATTTTAAAATCACTATCATAGTTAAAAGAAATAAACTTATATCACGAGCACATCGATATTTAACTTGGGCCTTAGACTTTCAAAGTCCAGAAATATCATTCCACCCTTAGCCCAAACAAAAACTTATACTTTCAAACGAATGTCACGTGCAACATCTCAGAGGCTTCTGACTTTCTAACAGTTCTCTCATCAATTAGCAATAATCAAATGTATTACTCCCTCCGTTCCTTATTATAAGAGACGAATAACCGAATTACGTTGATCAAAAAAGTAGTTAAAATTAGTTAAGAACAATCAATATAATTTTTTTTCCAAAAATGCCCTCATTAATAAGGAGAGAGAGCATGAGAGAGAATAATTAAATTATTGAAAGAAAGAGAAGTGAGAGGGAGAGAGAGTGTGAGTTGGAGACAATAAATATGGGTAAAATAGGAAATCAACACAAAAAAGTAGAGACAACTTTTAAGTGTCTCTTATATATAGGAACATGACATAAGCATCAAATGTCTCTTATAATAAGGAACAGAGGGAGTAGTTCACAACAACAAAATAGATGAGCCCTATGTGGCAATATATAATAAAATAACACATAAGACAGAAGAGGGGAGGCTATATAAGAAAAACTTGGTCCGCTATCTTCCCTGACAGAACAGCCTTAGAGCTATTACCTGAAAATGTTAAACTACGAGGGTGAGACAAACGCCTCAGTAACTAACTTTCCAACTCATCATACATACTAACATGGGCTCGTGAGGTGTCAAATGGGACAATTATTAATTCTCGAGAAATATAGATATATCCATAGAAATATAATTTCAATCATCCAAACCCTCACTATGGGGGCCAACACACAAGCCACATAAGTCTATCCCTCACTATGGAGATCAATCAAACATATGGGCCTATCCCTCACTTTGGGGGACGAATAAGAAGCCACAAAGGCCTATCCCTCACTATGGGGGACGAAGGAAGAAGCCAATCAATGTGCACCAATGGTGGCCTTACCACGTGGTAGGATCGAACTCAATCCAAAATCTAAATAACAACCAAATCATTCATAATATAACGAAAAATGTCTCAATCTTTTCTTAGTATAATCCATAAGATATAAATCATATATCTTTTCCAAACTTCTCAATCACAATTCCAAAAATCCCACAAGACAATTTTCATAGCTCAACAGATATAATATATCCATTCGAGTTCCAAATAACAAATATTATTCAAAAATAGAAAAATACTCACAAACAACATATTAGCACATACAACAAGTGGAAAGTAGTTACCTCTCGCCAAAGTAATAGAAGGATTACCACAAGGTCAATCCTTTGCTCAACCAATAATTAATCTACACAATTAATATAACCACATATTAATATAAACTAATTAATTAATTAAGCTTATATATTAGTTAAATTCCTAATTTAATTTAATTTTCATTCTAAATTCTCACAACTCTTATAACCCAAAATTAAGTACTTTAGAACTAATTGATAATTTTCTAACAAGCCAAATTATTTATTTACATCCTCCAATTTATTTACTTTAATAAAAAGAATTTTCTAAAATTTCTAAATATGAAATTAGTATATTCTAAATTCTAAAAATCTCATTTGAAATTTAAACCTCAAAACCGAACCATCAAAAATTCAATAGTATCTCAAATATTTATATATATAAATAATCTAATCAAAATTTTAATGGCATATATATATTTTTTTCATAAATAAGAAACTTTAACTACAATAATTATTTTAAAACCTCTAGTCACCCAATAAATAAAACTAAACCGATCAAAATTTTAATAATATGTCAAACAACCCAAATAAATTATTTAACTTAATTTTAATCGGTATAAATATGATATATCTCATAAATAACATATTTTTTTAATTAAAAATTAATTTTTAAATACTAAAATCAACAAATAGACAAATCTAAACCGGTAAAAATGATCTACTATAACAGATCTACAATGCTGTGGTTAACACTCATCAAAACTAAATACTTGCTCTGAACTATATATCAAAAATTTTCTCTAAGCAATACAAAATTACTATCATTAGATAGATCTGATTGAGTAGGACAACTTTCATGAAGGAAGTTTTGTAATTAGAAGTAGTTTTACTTACCAAAACTATTTGAAACGATGAAGAAAGAAGGGGGAGAGATGAGCGACGCTTCGAGAGGAATGAACGCGGAGAGAGAGAAAGAGAGAAAGAGAAAGAAGACGGGAGAAGGTAAAAAGAAAACACTTGAGGTAAAATGAAGTTAAAGACCCTAGGTAAAATGTAAAAAACAACAGTTTGAACCCTTTTTTTTTTTTAAAATATCTAAATCCTTAGAGTAGAATTTAAGATGTTACACATATAGCTTGCGGAATTAGACCGTCCAAGTGGAAGGAATATGAGCACCTTAAACATCATGTCCTAGGTTTTATTTTTAGACGGTATGTATGAAAAAATACTGTTGGGCTGGTCCGCTACGCTGCCTGATTACCGAACGCGGGAGGATACTCTGGCCAACAAAAAAAAAAAAAAGCTTGCAGAGTTAGGGTTCCAACTTTGCCGGTCTTGTATTAATAATAAGAGAAAGCTGACGCGGGCAGAACCCTTGCCCTGTCTCTCACAAGTCGTATCAATAACACTAGAGATATTGCATTTCTATGTTTTCTATGTAGACATAGCTGTTTCCTTGATAATTCTCTTGATTTTTCTTCCCATTTTAGATGAAGTGGCAACGCTTCTGTTTCTTACATTTTCAGATTCATATGTTAAACGAGGAAAGAACAGGGCAGGGTAGAACGGGGTGGGGGCAGTGGCAGATAGTGAATAATCCCTTGTTTCTCACCACTTGCCATTCCTAGTTTGAAATCCCAGTTGTTTTGTGTAAGTATGTTCCTCCGTAGATTGTTTTTGGTGTTGATCTTTGAATTGCGTGGCATATTTAGGTTTTTCAACTTGCCTATTGAGCTGGCCTTTCTGTGTGTTTACATAGTTGCTCATCGTAAATTTTCAATTTTTGGTTCTCCTTCTCGTTTTGAATTTGTGTGGCCTGCTACGAGAATTTTTGTTATATACGTGATGGGTATTCAAGTTCCTTAATAGGGTACCATAACTTAACGACATCCTGATGGGGAATAGCAAAGAAAAAGGAGAAGGGGAAGAAGAAAACGGGAGAAAGATAGAGAAATAAGAGTGAGAAAAAGGAAGCTGGGGGAGAAGCAGATTACAATGACTGGTCTGATACTTCAAATGTAAAGGACTAAATTGATAATAATGAAATTTGAGTGATCAGTGCATTGAGAATTGGGGATTTTAGTTGGATTGTATGTAAATTGTTGTTTAAAGATTTGATAAGAGCTTGATTAATGCTTGTATATGTTTGAGAATAGAGTTTTGATACCAGAATACTTGTTTCATGATGATTATATCAAGTGTAAACTAGATGTTTGATAATATGCTTGAAAGAAAATAATTATAACATTGTTGGTAGCTTATTGTGATAGTTCCCAACGCAACTTTGACTTGACCTTAATTGATGAGATATCCTAGCTCCTTATTAGTATAATATGTGATGCCAAAGCAAGTTCAATTTCAGCAAACTTGGGAATATTATTGGCCGGCAATATGATATTTTTGAATAAGATGCTCAAACTTAACTAATATACCATCATTATATAATAATCTTGAAGCAAAACAACTATAGTTAAAAATAATTGTTGAATTCATATATAGGTATGTATAAATTGAATATACGATCTTATTCATCTAAGTTGGGTTGGTTTTACACTCAAATCTGTATTAATACTGCTAAATTGATCTTTGAAACTTGACAGGCATGATTCAAGCTCAATGAAGCAATATGCTGATTCAATCCAAATGATACCAGAGTCCAGCAATAGCTTAGTTGAATCTTGTGTTCTGCTCCCTTAACATGACCCCTCCCTCATCTCCCCAAATGCAATTACCAACAGTTTCATGGCTTGGCGCTATTTCTTCCTGGACAGTATTTCTAGTCTCAAAATGAAACCCTCCAAAACCCTGACCTTACCAATCTCTGCATCTCATTCTCTTCCTTGGAACCCTAATCTTGATCTGGTTAAACTCTATCTTCCCCGCTTTATTTCTCCATTTTCCACCTCCTTCCTTCCCACTAAATCCCCTAAAAAGTTTAAGAAGAAAGGCAAGAAGAAAGAGAGCCCTCGAACCAAACTCATCCAAACCGAGGCCAATCGTATTTCTTACTTGGAACACATTGTCAAACGCGATATTGAGTTCAAGTTTCTCATCAAGTCTAAACAATTCCTATCCAAGCAACCTGAACACGTGCTACGCCTTGATGATGCTGGCAAGCTATACCATGAATTGGGATTTCCCCGTGGTCGGAAGGTTTCCTGCTCAATTGGGCGCCATCCTCTGATTTTTGAGACTTATAGGCACACTGATGGGAAAATGTGGTTTGGCTCGGCGGAGTTTATGGAAGAGTTGCTTTCTGAAGAGCAATCAATCATGGATGCCATGGAGATGGATCGTGTAGATAAAGGCATTTTGTCATTGGCCGTGTAAAAAATGGCTTGATTTGAGAGACGAAAGGTCAGCCTCTTGATACAGGGATACTTGTGGTGGACGTCAAATGAAAATATTTGCCATGTAACCTCGCAAGCTAAGATGTTTCTACAATTAAGGTAACACGAGATCTCATCAAAATCACGTCGTGAGCTACTAGGCTTATCATTGTGATATAGCCTTGGGATGATATAGTCATGGCCCTTACTAATTTATTTGAACAAATACTTGATAGCTCTTGACTGGTTTGTCTTTTCGACATTTAAGCGACCTTGGAAGAGCCACAGCAATTGAGCATTGTACAGCACGACATATTTGTTGTTCAACAAAATTCCTTTCTTTGTTGTTGTTCTACTATTATTTCTCCTACAGTATGTGGGATATCCCTCGTCGTCTATTGTTGTGTGTGGTACATATCTTCTGGGTAAGCACTTTGAGCACTTTCCATCTTTTATGCAAGGTAATTTTTTATTGGAGCTACCACAAAGTCCGTGCAACATGAAATTGGTGACAAGCTCGAATAGCTTCGAGTTTGTGTTATTGTCAGATATCTCTGCTAAGATGATTCTGTTGACATCTTTAGATGTTTTTGTTTTCTCATCTAGCTCTATGAACATAATGATTTGCGTATGCAGCAGCCCTCTATTTTGGAACTTAATTGTATATATCTCTTAAAATCCACATATCAGCATACGATGGGGTGTATTTCCAAATTACAAAAGTAAATGTAAGAATGTAACTATAGGTTCTGTATCAGTGAGATAGTTGGGATATTGTGCTGGATGGTTTTTGAAAACGGATTCTTTAAGTTCCACATACTTTGTGGAGAGGAAATTAAAGAGAAGTTGTATTGTTATTTGCTTTGATGGTATTGAATATTTTTTTATCCTTAACGCATTTCATCAGTTTTTATAAGTTTGAGGTTGAATATCCTTGTCAAAATGTTAGGTCGATTATATGTGTTGAGGTTATGTTTCTTGTAGAATCTTGTTATCTCAGGTTATGTTGGATTACAGGTGAAAGTTAAGAAGATGTCTAGGTATCCTGCCCATCTGCATATCGTCATGGCGTCTTGTTAGTTATGGATCATGTATCTGGTGCCTTCGGTGAAAGAAGAAGGTAGGATTATCCTCTTTTCTGTGTTAGCGCATCTATCTTGCCACTTGTTATTTCATCAGTGAGTGCTTTGTATAGGTCAACTCTGAGCTCTTTTTGGTGTCTCCTTACGTAGTCAAGCCTCTCATTCTCTACCATTGCAAAGCCGTCTGTAATGAATTGCTATAATAACTTCTTTGAGTGCAGTAATGCAGACTCCTTTATGTTTTTGTCCATCAGTATGAAAGCTAGGTACTCTCATATTGTCATATTCTTTTTCTTCTTGGTGCTAATAAGGACTACCTCATTGTGTTCTGTCTTTGGTATGAAACCGTTGTTGTTGTAGTGGAAGATAAGGGGATATTAAAGCTACAAGTATGACTTGTGTAGCTCATGGATGCACATTAGGGAGCTTAGGTTTTTTTCTTCTTCTATGATTATGTCTTTGTTGACATGTAATTCATTGAAATCTCTGACTATAAGTGGGTGTGAACACCCAATTTTGCCCCGGCCCCACAAAACAATATTAAATGTAAATAAAATTTAAAAAAAGGGACATAAAAGAATAATAAAAGATTAATATCCTTCTTGATTTTTTTTAAGAAAGTTTGAGAAATTCACCATGTGACAAATCAAAAAAGAAAAAATAAATAAGAATATCCCTCTTACAATAAATGACAATAAAATAAAAGATAAGAATTAAAAGTCAATTAACCTATAATTTAGGAAATGTGAGGTAGACACATTAAAGGAAAAAAAAATCAGAAAATAAAAATAAAGATTTCTCATTTAAGATGATTGGCTCTTCAATTTAGAAATATTTTTTGGAGTTATAATTGTGAAAATTTTAAAAAAAATGAACATTAAAATAAAAAAAATCAAAATTTCATGATGATTTGATGTTTAAATAGGAAGTTACATTATGAGTCATAATTGAAAAATTTTTTTTTAAAAATTAGGGAAAAATTAGAAAATCTTAGATGGAGCTTATAAATAAAAGAGTAAGGGTTAAAGGAAAGTATTGGGAATTTTCTAGTGAAAAAAGAGGCAAGATAGATTTCTTTTCTATCATCTTATTTCATGACAATGAGTTGGGTTGAAGAAAGAAAGAGGAGACTTAACTAGAGAAAAGTTCTTTGTTCATCTTCTTCTTTCTTCTACCTAAGGAAAGCTTATGCTCTTGTGATTGTTATTACACTTGTAAGCTTGAGTAGTGATGTCTAGAATGTTGAATCAAATATGATTTCAGTTAATTCTCACTACTCCCTTTCTCTTTGATTTATTCGATATATGTCCTTATCAATCTCCCATATGTACTTACTTTGATACCTACTTTCTTCTTCTTTTATTTTCATTTTATTTCATTTATTTTATTTTTGTCCATGACATTTTGCTAATATGTGTATATAGTTTTTTTATTATTGGCTTATTATATAATGTATTTTTTTAGCCAACTGATAAGTGGGGCATCAAATATGAATTTTCATTCTTATCTATTATGTTTAACTTAAGTTTCTTGTTGAATTACTTTTGAGTGTTCTTTCTTTTCATTTTCAAAAGCACTTCTTTTTTTTTTTTTTTAAATCTATACCATGTGAGGTTTTCAGAACCTCTACAGGTATCTAGATTTATTGGTAAATCATGTGAGACTATGAGAGTCTTTGCAGGATTGCCAATGTGGTTGTGCAAATTTACTTTTTGAAACAAAAAGAAAGAAAATAATTTTGGCCCCCATGTTTATAAATAAATAATAAAATAAAAAGCCCTTTTTAAATATGTATATATATAATCTCAAAATGTTTTTTAGAGTTATGTAAGGTTTTTAGAACCTCCACAGGCTCGATCGATTATTCTCTCGTGTGAGGTTATAGAGATCTCCATAGGGAGGGTAATCCAAACATTCCTTCAAAAAATGTTTTCTAAATAGAAATAAAAATTATTTTCATCTATTAAAAAATACCAATCCACAAAAAACCTTTTTTAATTGGATAAATATTTTGTAAAAATTACCAACCAAGTAACGTGCAATTTTATCCCCCAAACTATTTGGGGTTTAATCCCTCTAAAAGGTACGTAGGCATTAGGTTTTTATTCTAGATCAAGTCCAGCTTTGTAAATAATTTCTTTTTTCTTTTTGTAAATAAAAACTTTTCTTTGTTTCTATCTTTATTCTTTTAGAATAATTAAAACATGATAAAAAGGCCATATTAATTTTGAGTAGTTGACTTAAGGTAATCATTCTCTTGAACCGGTGTTGTGGGGTGCCTAACACCTTCCCCACACACAATCAACTCCTGAACTTTATTCGTTTTTCATACACCACATTTCTTTTAGGTTTTCGAAATTAACCTTTTAAAATTTTAGTGGTTACTCCTCTTTCTTTTTTACAGGACGACTAGGATTCGGGCGCAATAATGGGGCTACCTCCGACGCTATGGGCAGCTCATAATTTTTCTATCTTTTGATTCTCTACGGAGCCGTAGCCTAATTTTGACAGTCTTGTCTTGTTAGAGGATGTATGATACCATGCTATATTTCTTGACTAGGGCGTTACGTTGGTGGAGGCAATCCTTAATGTCCATAGCAACAGCTTCATCAATACTTGATTTGTCTAGATGGTGCCTGCAATTCAAAGCAAAGGGGTTTATTGTGAAGTATGCTGTAGAGGCAACATGATGATGGAGGACGTAATTAGCATGAAGGGGACATACCTGATCATTGCCATCTGATTCCTTATTTCTTTGTTTGTGTTGTAAATGAGCAGCTGTGAGTACATGTGGGGACATCCTTCATGTGGCAATAAGCTTCCCAAGAGATGATGATTTTGGCCAGACATGATGAAGGAGTAGGGGCCATTCCCACTGGCATTGAAGGAATGGTTAATCTTTCCTCCCATTAAGTTGAAGTAGAACATATTATTGTAGGCTCTGATGCTTGTCAATAAGTTTTTAGATTTTAGATGTTTTTTTTGGAAGAAAAGCTTCCTGAATTGTTCTGTTGGGGTTTGGAGGTAAGGCACAACAATCTTGCCATTACAGTAGATTGAGAAAAGCGAGTATTTAGCAGAAGAGCATCACTTGTGGTGCTCACCGAACCAAAACAACGTACTGCAAAATTGATACTTGTAGACGGGTTCTTCATATGGTCTAAGCAGCCAGTAGCAGACACACAAGGCTAGGTGTATTTAGTAGCAACGAACATTTGGCTGCCAGCCAGATGGAAACTTCTATGCTAGTGCCTATGTGCAAGGTAGGGCTTCAATCAACTTTTTTTCTTTTGGGCATCATTACTATATTATGGCATTATCGGGACGGAGGGCTAATTTGTTTAAATATCTAATGATTAAATGTTTGGGGAGACTGGGGTTCTTTGTTGCCTATTGACTTGTGGCACTACACTATGCTGTAGTTTGTGTTAATTTCTAATGGTATTATTGTTTCTGCAGTGGGATAATGCCAATGAATCTCTGATCCAACTAAAATAAATCAAAATAAATTATGTGCTTATTTGTGTACAGTGCAATAATTCATGCGTCCACGGGAAATTATTTATTATTATTTCAACTGATTATGCAGGGGGAATAAAAAAATAAGTATGCCAAAATATACTAGCATAAGGGCATAGCATTTCTAAATTGGCCGCAATTTATTATAAATGCATATTATTTTATTTGAAGGCGAAATGCTGAAATTTCATATTAAGCATAAGAAGCATATAATGAGCGCACAAAAATGGAGTTACCAAAATAACGCTGCTTGTCTTAATGGGGGAGAAATTTAATTATAATTGTCCAATATTTTTTTAAGGCAAATTTATTAAATTTCAAATCGCTTAATTGTGAACAGTAGACTAATACGACGGCATACGATACTCAACTAAACCATTCTTTATGTCCCCATGCTGAATTAATCTCTACTGTTGATTCTAATGATGATCCCCCCTTGACATATGTTTTTCGTATGAAAATGAAAGCCATTATTGACACTGGATTTTATTTATCTTGAATTGCTGATCATGGATTTTATTTGTGAACCGTTAGAATTAATAACAAAACTGGTCTTGCCCCTTAGCTTGAAAGTTATAGTTTTTCATTAAAATAATTTATTTACATGGTATCATAGCCTTTGTAATATATGCAGTTACAAGTACGATCCTTGCTGTTCCTATTATCATTGAATTAAAATTTGTTAATCTCTGGATCAGAAGATGGAATGATTTTGTCCGCATGTTCAAGCATGCAAAAGGTTCTATCCTGACTACTCTTTTAGATTTATGTTCAGTACATTTTAGTTATGATATTTTTTCTTCTATTATGAACTGTTATATGCAGACTAAGCTTATGACTTTTTCCATGTTCATCCTGCAATCGCTTTCTGTACTAGAACTTGATAAATAAATGTCTTATAATACATCTGATGCAAGCGTGCATGTGAATATTGCAGGGCCTGTAAATAATATTCTCGTTGTTATAGAAAACAGCTTTACTCAAGCAAGCGTATGTCTTCAACTTGACAGTCATGCTTAAGAAAGCAGCTGGGATTTTTATTACCCTTTGAATATAGAAATGTTAAGCCATAGGTGATTTATCCGGCAAGTTATTAGGGCAATTTTGCTTCGTGTCGGTACTTTTAAGTTTTGATTATACTCTTCTGATACTATTTATAAGTAACTTCCAACATGTTTCACATAAATCAAGAAAAACCTTAAATTTCATTAACTTTCATTTAAAATTAAATAACTTTTTAATTTTATTCCTATTTAATATACATTATACCTCATGTAAACAAAGTTAATACAATAATAAATGAAGGGTAAAATTGTACATCCATGTGAAAAATTTCTTTCAATGCCCTGTAAATAGTACCAAAAAATGTCTTCTCTCTCTATCCTATAAATAAAACCAATGGAGTACATGGGTTTTGGATGGGCAATTGAATGCTACATGTAAGCGGTGAAATGTTCGTCGTTTGTAGGAAATACTTGACTGAGCTTGTGGCAAATTGGAAGGGAAAACAAAGGAAATGGGATGACAAATTTTTGAACTTCATTAAGGAATTGAAATTCTCTCTACAGCATATTTTTCTGTCTATTTTCGCAACGCTACTCATCTAAATGGTAATGATTTATGTTAGTCGCCGTAGTCGCAAAACTGAATTTATTTTTGATTGGGAAATTCACCATTAATTCATTGAATTGGTTTGTTCGATCATGTAAAATTAATTTCTTCCAACTGATTGAATCACTATCGTCCGTCTCACTATATCAATGATGGAGTTAATTTCTTAAGAAACCAGGGTGAACATTCAGTTTTTCAGTTCGGTTATCAATGATAGCTGAATTAACCGAATAATCGAATAAAACAAATTTTAAACATCAAATTGAAACCAATTAACCGAACTAACTGAAATATTTTGATTTGGTTAACCGATTAACCGAAATACATAAATATGAAAAGTGATTTTATATTAAAAATAATAATAAAACACAATTACAACCATTAATTAATAAATATTTCATCATTCAATGTGATTTATTATAATAATATTTATTATAATAATATTTATTATAATCATATTTATTGAATATAAATATATTTAAAGAGTTCACATAAACCCACATATATATTTATTATAATAATATTTATTAAATATAAATATGTAATATATTTTTTCTGTTTTTCGGTCATAACCGAAATTTTTTTTCCTACTAACCGAACACCGAAACCGAATTGTTTAAAAAATTAAAACCGAATATGTAACCGAAAACTGAAATAACTGGACCGAGAAACTAAAATTGAATTCAGTTTGGTTCGGTTTTCGGTTACGGTTCGGTTTTGCTTACCCCTCTAAGAAACAGTTAAAACTTAACGAAATAAATACTCCTCTGGTCCTAAATATAAGACCCACTTTGTAATGTAATGTTTACATTACATTACAAAGTGGGTCTTATATTTAGAACCAGAGGAGTATTTCCATTTCATTTCCGATGAACTGTCTACTAGGACCTCGATGTATAAGAAGATTTTTTTTCTATATTCGAGTAAAAAAATAATTAATCTTTATTTTTTTCACCATAAGTGAAAAATAATTAATCAAACGAATATTTTGCCTGTAAGATGATAAAAATAACATCCGGGGAGGATGACATTTTCAAAGGACCTATGAGAGAAAGCATTTGGCTCACAAGACATTTTGTTAGGGCAAACTCCCAACAGATCATCATAGATAAGAGTGAGTTTTATTAGTTAGTTTTCATATTTAGTAGTATATAATTATAAAATTGGCAAAAAAAAAAGTATATAATTATAAAAAATAAAAAATAAATTCCAAATAATGCATTGATGTTGCGGGAAAGATAAGACATGTGAGAAAAGAAGAGCGTTATTGAAAACGTGAAAAAAAAAAATGTCAGACAAGGGACGTGTGGAGGAGAGGATAGGAGCAATCAACATCCCTAAATTGTGAGTCACCACTAATTAGTTAGCTTTGACAATATGAGCTTTCAAGATTTCCAAACGAAGCTTCTAGGGCTTTTTTTAATAATTTTTTTTGGACTGAATTTTTTTTTTTAATTTATATAAACCATGATGAAACATGTTGCAAGTCAAACGATTTAACAATGTTCTTTATTTTTACTCATCATGTTCAATCCTCATACGTAAAACATGATTTATTAAGAATTTATAATGAAATAATGTGGGGATAAGATCAATCCCCACACCTTTAACATGTTGATGTGAAAACATATTTACAGGATAGAGAGAGAAGACATTTTTTAATTCTATTTATGAGGTATTGAGAGAAATTTTTTATATAGATGGATAATTTTACTTGTCATTTATTGTTATGTTAACTTTATTTGCATGATGTATAATGCATATTAAATAGGGATAAAATTAAAAAGTTGTTGAATTTTAAAAGAAAATTAATGAAGTTTAAGATTTTTTTTTTGGAATTTGTATGAAAGATGCTTGCATTAATTAAACGTGTTTTGCAACAAATCATGGTCGTTACGGTCAAATGATGTACCATTCTGTTTCTAAATATAAGTCATTCGCATAAAAACAATTAACTAATAACAAATTCATTTAATTTGTCAATAAATAATAAATCAAAAGGTAAAGTATAATAACTAATAGCATTTGATCATTTTTCTTTTAGATAATACTCCTCCGGTCCTTAATATAAGACCCATTTAACTAATTTGATTAGATTAAAGAAGTTAGGTAAGTTAGTTAATTATAAGAAAAGTGACACATTTTTCCTAAAACATCATAATCATCTTTCTTAATACCTCCTCTCCATCTTCTACTTGATTATGGTTGAAGGGATATCCATAGGGGTAATTTAGAGAAAATTGATAAATATGAGAAATAGCTCTTATATTTAGGACCAAAATCAACTCAAAAATTGGGTCATATATTAAGGACCAGAGGAGTACTAGTATATTAATTGATGTGTCGTTCCGTATCTAAAGGTACTGGCTTTGTCATATTCGAAACAAAAATTAAAAAAAAAAATCATGTTTTGTTTTCATCATGGTCTAACATTATTTTTTTATTATTATTTCTTATACAAAAATACATGCGCTTCCACACATATTTTGGGTTGTGTGTTTTACTTATCTTTTTATAGAAGTTTTGTTTTTAAAATATTTATACTATTAACAATTACAATTTTGGAGGAAATGGCAGCGTGCTCCATGCTTCTACAATGATATAACCCGTCTGTTATCAAAATAGAATGATATTATCTTCTCTCTTAAATATAAGAATTAGTTGAAGATTTAATTTAGTTTTAAATATAAGACTTCAATTTATTTTGTCTTATACATTTATTTTTTTTCCAGAATAGTCCCAATATTGACTGCATATATAAGAAGAATTTCATTCTAATGTACATAATTAATAATAATATTTTAAAAAAATAACACTTATTTATTACAAATAACTAATTTAATTATTTTTAAATATTAATAAATTAATTATTTAATTTTTATATTAAAAATTGGAGGTAATATAGTAAGTCCGCCACTTAGAAGGTCAAGGAGGGTCATTACTCTAGTTAATTTAATTTTTGGATTACGACTCCAATTGGGAAACAACATAATAATAAACAGATTAATGTTTAGTAGCATCTAAAATATTTTTTAGTAGCATCTAGTATCATAAATTATTTTTTGATGCATTTAGTACTGTAAAGTATTTTTCTGATAGCCTCACTAACTAAAAAATAGGGAGAATACAATAAGATCCCAAACAAGGAAAACAATTAAAAAACAAGTCCTAGAGGTTGTCATTTTCACTATAGGACTTGTTATTATAGGCTGTTGAAGTTGTTATTAGGACCTTTCAGTAATTATTTCTCTTCTGTGGGACTAGGTTGTAATTCCCCCTAAAAAATACTCTGGATACACTGAAAATTAATTAGTCTAGAATAATAATTGTTACTAACAAAATATTTTAGACTATTGGATACAAATTAATCTAAATAAATAAAAAATTAATGAGAAAAAAAAGAGGTGGAAATCATCTCAAATGGTGCTTTTTACACTGTGTTTGGCTTGACAGAGGGGAGGGGAGGGGAGGGGGGAAGGGAGGAGAGGGATTTTAATAATCTCCTATTTGGATTGATTAGAATGGAGGGGAGGGAGCAATTTTAGTAATACCTTATTTTGTATTAATAGAAAATTAACTATTTTAACCTCATAAATTTAAATGAATTTTCTCACTTTCTTATTTTGTTAAGATATAACTATATATATAATACAATTCACCAATTTTGATTTACAAGACACAGTCACATACTTATAGGATATTAAGATAAAAAGTCATGAGTGATAGATTTCAATCAGAGAAAAGACCTTGAAGGTGAAAAAAAATACCGACGGCCTCTTGGAATTAAAAGAAGAGGGGGAAAAAAAGGGTTACAAATGCTCACTAATTTTGGAGACAATTATCTCAATAACTTCTTGCTAAATGCTTAAAAGAACTCTATTATGTAGAAATATTTACGACTGATTAGGGGTTAACAAATCGAAAAGGGTATATGAGGAATTAAAATATTATCTCTCATATCCTCTTAAAAAAAACCTCACTTTTGGAGGGGAGGCTAGAAAGAAAGAGGAGGGAAGAAGAGTTTCTCCCCTCTTTAAAAAATATCTTAACCTAATGAGGGGAGTTGAGTTGCTTTCCTGCTCTCCTAAAAAATTGCACCAGCCAAACAAGAAGAGGAGAGCAACCTCTCTCCCTTCCCCTCCGAAAGCCCCCTACCAAATATAGAGTTAGGGGATGAGCATGCCATGCTGAGCAATCCGGCCGAGCCTCACAATCTCCATCCTATGAAAGCTGACCTAATGAGTACCCCAGCTGCGGAGGTTTTCAAGTATTTAAACCAATCAAAGTAAATTGCAATATTTCTGTTTGCTGTTATTTGGAGAATTATATTTATCTTAATTTTCTTATGAATATCTTATCATTTAATCAAGAATTTTTTTAAATTTTTATAAAATTATATTTTCTTTCATGATATGATTTATCTCATTCTTGATTGGAGAATGAGAGAAAAAAAAAAGGACACAACCATGTTGAACTAGAAAACTTGATATAATAGACATAAAAAAAAATAATGTGAGTATTGTCTTATAATTGACAAGCCATGTGTTAAGATAATGTTAAGACCTCATTGATAAAAAAAATTATAAATATATGAGTATAATATATTGACCACTCTTTTGTTTTACCTAAATTACAAAAAACCCCTTTTTTTATTTTCAAAAAATATATAAATCTTTCTTGAAATTAAAATGCAAGTTAGACAACACCATTTTATGTTTGAGATTTTATTTCTATCCATCCATCTATTAGTTGACCATTAAGTTTGACTTTTAAACTTTTTTTGGACAAAAATATCCCTCCTTAACATAAATATTATTTAAACATTTATATCTATAAAAAATAATTTTTGATACAACAAAAATAATTATAGTACATGTATTTTCAAAATTTTTAATATGTTATAAAATTAATTAATTTTGATTATATTATAGAATTATATAATTTTAATTCTTCATGACATATGGAATTTTATTTATTTAGCTTTCTTTTAAATGGCTAAAAAATGTTTTAAATGCATATTTTTTATCATATAATATAAATTATGTGAGTTTGACACATTATATAAATCATCTAAATTTATAATTTAAAAATTTTAAATAAAATTTTTTATTTGATCAATTATATATTCATGTAAAGAATTAATCAAATCTTCATTCAATTTTTTATGTTTACATTAGCTAAATTACTTAGTTTTCTATCCCAATAAGATCAAAACATTAAACAAATAACTATTCATTAAAATAAAAAATAAAGTTAATGTAAAGGAGAAAATTTAAATTCTTTAAAATCGTTTAAGCTAAAATTTAGAGATTTAGTATTATGAAGGGTAAATTAGTAAACAAAAAGTGTTTCAATATAATTTTAATCAAAATATAGCTTTTTAAAATATTTTTAATGGAGTTAAGGGTTTGAACTTAAATATGTATTTTCAAAATAAAAAGAAAGTTTATATAATTCGGACAAAATACAAAAGAAGTTAAAGTATTTTACTCTTAATATTTTTATAAGCAAGTTTTGAGATATGTTGTAATCGTAATAACATCAACTTACTAATCGCTTGTAAGGAAAAATAGAAATAACATATAAATTTATTTTAAAAAGTTTTACTCAAAAGTGATGGGTACTCAGAATTTTTTTAGATATAAATTTATTTTAAAAATTTAAAATCACAATAATAATGTCCATTATTATTAAAAATATTAACGGTCAATATCACTATTTTAACAATTAATATTAGTTTTTAATGACAAGAAGCAAGATTACCATGATTTCAAATTTTCGAAGAAAATTTGCGTGAAAAACACTTTCAAGTGCCAGTACTTTTAATTTAAAATTTTAGAACAAATTTACACCTTAGTGAAAAAAAAAAAAAACAGTATGATTGTATCCTGAAAACGCAAGGAACAAAATTTTAAAAGGTTGTACGAAAGTGAAAAATGTGAGAAAATTTCATGCACTGTATTTTGACATATGAACCTCAGAAAATGATCCATGCTTTTGTGGATATAAATTGAGATGATCCAGTAAAATCTCGTTTCTGGCTCACGTCTCTTTCCATGCCTTTGTGGATATAAATTGAAAATGTCCCTCTCACTTAATCTGTGATGTCCATATTATTAACCATCACCGGTTTAAAATTTAATATTTTATTAAAAAATGATTGAAATATTAAAATTTAATGTGATTTTTACACAACAACAAGTTTAAGAAAAAACCATCTCGAGCCACATGTGCTTTTTTTTTTAACCCTACATTTTTTACTCAATTAAAATTCGATCGTGAATATTTTTCATAGCAATTCCTTAAATTTTAATTTACTGCAATCCAATATCTATAACTTTTACCTGGTCGTAGCTTAGTATCTGAGTTTTATTATATTACAACTCAATCCATGTATAATTTTAACCAATTAAAACTTTAATTTCTATATTGTAAATGGTTACAATTATAGTCATTGATTTAGAACGAGTCAATATATTTAGAAATCGAGTTACAATTTAATCAAAATTATGGGAACTAATAAGATCAGTCCTCCCTAATAATAATAAAATAGTTTCCGTGAAACATTCATTGGCAAATCATGATTCCTTTTTCAGCAATGATTTTTAAATTTTTAATATAACCGCAACATCTGTCATACAAATTATTTTCTGCTACTCCATCTCCTCGAGAGCTGACAATTGCTTTGTGATGATATTTTTGGAAGTGCAGATATCTTGATTTGATTAGTTTCAGATGCAAACTAGTTCCGGATCTTATAGTTAATTATATTTTGTTGTCCATTTTATTATATTTTTTCTTAATATATATTGTGTATTATATATTGAAGGGTACGTAGATGCAGAAATTTGATCAAATCAATCATTTATATTCTCCCATAAGGCACCTAAAAAAAAAACACATCAATTATATATATATATATATATATATATTATATTGTCCCCCATCTCACGCGATGAACCAAAATTTTCTCATTTCATTTACTGAGAACAAATTAAAGAGGCTCTTGTTTCACTTCGAATCCCTGTTGTATTAAAAATTAGGTTTGATCGAGTGCGATATGAAAAGAATTAAGTCGATTATATTAGCGATAATACTTAAATATTTTGAAATTATCCACAAAGGAGCCCTTAGTATCTGAAAGCTTTTTTGGGCTCTTATATACCCTGAAAGTTTATTTTCATGGCAAAAATATTATGATCGTTATTCACTGTTAAGTTTGATTGTTAAATTATGTGGGTTGATCGATGTCTTTAACGATCAAACTTAACTGTGGATAACGGTTCAGGACAGAAATGCAACAAAATAAAATTTGCAAGACATATAAGAGTAAAAGAAAAAAAAAACTCAGGTATTGAGTGTTTTTTTATAGATACTTTTAGGTATTTAAACATCTTATTCCATTATATTATTTTTGAAAAGGGCAACAAAGGTCATTGTACATAGTATGTTAATGGCGTTTTCTACGCAACATCTGCAATATGTCACATTTTTTAATATAGGTATAGATTCGTCGTATGTTTCGAAGAAAGGCAGAATCATTGATAAAGACACATCATGCGGAGAAATGGAGTAGAGTGATCTAGAACCTATAAGCTATGTATAAGTCTTAACTTTGTCAAATCATCTTAGAATTTTGTAATAATATTGCCAAAGGAAAATGTACGATGCTGGCCTCTTTGTCAAAGAGCAAAACTGGACTTATATTAACGTAGGGACGCCTCTTTATGTATGCTTATATTAACCTAGGGACGTCTCTTTATGTATGCATCATGATTTAACTAAGATGAATGAGACATATGTAATTATGGAGTTATTTTAGAGGAAACATTAGAAATTTGAGAGATAAAGTAAATTAAGATTTTATATTAATATTTAAAATTAAATATAATTTTTAATTAATTCTTATATTAAGAATCAGAATTATAACACTACAAAAAAAACATGCTTTTAGTGATGGAATTTAGTGACGGATTAGTGACGGAATTTGTTTCGTCGCTAATTCCTTTGTCGCCAATTGATTAGTGACAGATTAATGACGAAAATTTTTGTTGCTAATTACTGACGGAAATTTCCCGTTGCTAATCCGTCGCTAATTATTGACAGAAATTTTCATCACAAATTAGCGACGGAAAACTTCCGTCGCTAACCCGAATTTTTAAAAATAAAATAAAATGTCATGTGTCACCTCTACCAATTGTCATGTCATCACCAGGGACCACTTCCACGTGTCACTGCCACCTTACCTCCGCCTGTCACGTGTGCTGCCACCTCACCTCTACTGTCACATCACATGTCACCTTTGCCTGCCACATGTCACTACTACATAATTCTCTCCTCAAAGTGACTTCTCCATAGCTCGAACCCAGGACCTTCTTTGTGCGTGTGTGCAGCTTTACCAGTTGAGTTGCAATGAACCTGCTGATTTATTATGTAAAATTAAATATATAATATTATTCTACACAAATAATTATATATACATGTATATTATTAAAAACTAAAAATATACTATATGATAATTTTAATCATAACTATTTTAATGAAAAAAATAATTTTTAAATATTTTTTATAATTTTTATTTTAAAAAATATTTTTAATATAATTTTAATTTCTAACTACACTAATTTTGAATTTTAAATCATAAATAATTTTTTTATAAATATTTTTAAATTTATTTTGTAATTAACATTGATAAGATATACAATTTAATGATATATATATTATATTACATTATATCATATTATCTATATTTTGTTTTATATATTTGAAGAAAATCATTTACAATTAGTCAAAAAATCTTGTTATTCAAAAAATAACTACTATAATAAAATCTAATAAATTATTCTATATAAAAAATTAAATGATTTGAATAAATTATGAGAAATAGTATTCTCATACTTGTGTATATATCCTATGTAATTTATTTTCTTAAAATTCTTTGTATATACCATTTGTTTTTATATTGAAGATCAAAATCAATCTATATCATGGGTATCAATTATATCATGATTAAATTTTATTGTTTACTGATTGAAATTCAAAATTCACTTCAATATTAATTTGCATTCATATAAATTTATGAAATCGTTTTGAATTTCTATTATATATTATATATTTCAATATATTTTACATATGATAAACTTATTTCTTTCTTACATCAGTTTGTATAAGAAAGTTATTAATATTCTTATTAATAATCAAGAGGAATTTATTTTAAACAAAATATAAATAAGTTTTCTAAGAAATTGTTTTTCTATTTTTAGTATATACATAATGATGATATGAATAATGACGATATCATCATTAACACCAACTCCACAAGTATATAAATTTATTTTATAATTAAAATTTTTTTAAATCATTATATTCTTAATTGTTATTATATAATTTTTGTAAGATTATAATTTAAAATAAAAAAATTTAAAATTAGTGACAGATTAGTAGCGGAATAGAATTAGTGACGGAATTAGTGACAAAAACTTCTGTAACAAATAATTTAGCGACGAAAATTTCCGACCGAAAGAATTTCCGTCGGTAAATATTTATTGATGGATTTTCTGATAGATGAGCGACGGAATTTAGAGACGGACAGAAATTTAGTGACGGAATAATCCGTTGAAAAAATTAGCGATGGAATTTCCGTCGTGATTTCTGTCGCTAATTCCGTCAGAAATTAGAGACGGAATTTATTTCCGTCTCAAATTCCGTTGCTAATCAGCTGTTTTTTTTTGTAGTGTAGTTATTTAATTCTACTTTATTATCACTTTTAACTCACATTTACAGTCTTTATTTTCTATCACTTCATATTTAACGTCATGATGATGATATTTTTAACATGTTAGATCACACATAAAAATAGGACACTTCATTTATAAATTAAGATATTTAAGGATATTTAAGAAAAATACGATAGTTTGTTCTCATGTGTGTGTATATAAGGCACACACACGCACACTTCTCTCTGTAAACATTAACTAATTTTGGTGAGTTGGTCGTTAAGTATATGCTTTGTGGATATGATTAGTCAAACCGTTTCTCTGTACATGAATCGCATATCCTGCCAAGAAATATGTACGTGAAAAATTATCAACTCTTATATGTTTACGTGTGAGGAGGCAACTTGATTGATATTCTAGAAACTACTACCTCTGATGTTTAATATAAGCTTATTTCACATTTGGTTTGATCTTAAATATAAGATTTTATTTTATTTTGTTTATCATATTTATCCTTTTTTTTAAGGTTGTTCTTATAATAGTTGTATATGTTAAATATTTCATCATATAATAATTTTAACTGATACACATGATTAGCAAGGGTATTTTAAAAAAGATAATACCTATTTATTATGAGTCATTATAAAATTTATGTCATTTTCAGTCATTTTATATTTAAACTTATTTTTTTATTATCTATCCAAACAAGTTTCAATTTATTAAACTGACTTTTATAAAAGTAAGTCTAAACATAAATCACATTACACTAATTGCCTTTTATCCTAATTTATGTTTGCAAAAGTAAGATGAAATAAAAGTTATTTTTGTCACTGCTAATCTAAACACATCCTTAATTAATTACGTCTATTTATATATATATATATATATATATTCGTATTAAAGAAGCCGAGAAAGTTACGCGAAGATTGTGACATGGTGTTTGTGTATATGTAGGAACCGGTTTTAGTCGTTGTAGTGATTAGCACCATAATACTCATCAAATCTTAACTATTCAAATTTAATATGAATAGTTGAGATTTAATATTTGATATTTTAAAAAATACTTTTCTTTTAATAAGTATATAATATATAATAAATGAAATCTCTCAACTGTAAGTTTTTTAAAAAATAAATTTTTATTTAAAAATTACTAATTGAAATTTTAAATCTAGACCATTAAAACTGATTTTAAATGGTTTAGATTTCACTATATAATGATGAGTATCGTGGTGCTAATGACTACCAAGGTACTGAAAACCAGACCGGTCAATGAATCGGTCAAGACAGTGGGTCAAGAGTCAATGGGTCAGACCGGAATCAGACCGAAGTCAGACTGGTGTAATTAAAATAATATAATTTTTAATAATATAGTAAATATTTTAGATAAAATAATGAGAATAAAACATAATATAAAAGTAATTTTTAATTAATAATAAAAATATGTCGCAATATAGATTAATATGATCAGATTGTTAAACTTTTTTCAAATCTATAATATACATAGATTCAATATTACTTTTAAAATCGTTAGAAATTAAATCAAAGCGCAAAGAAATAAATAAAAAAGGAATTATGAGATATATATACAATTATTTTTGCACTAGACTTCAATCTATGGATTTAGCTATGTGTCGGAAGTTGGGAACCCGTGATTTGTGAGCTTTTCAAAGCTTTGTTTTCTCCCAATGCCCAGACTTACTCCATCTTTCCACGCAACCTCTCACCCTCCATAACTTTTCTCCTTCTTCAGTTCCACTTTTTCGTCCTTTTCAGCTTCAGTTCGCTCTCTTCCATCTTCCATCTTCTCTTCAGTAGTTCAACTGGGTATTTTATTCTCCTCGCATCAATGGTTGTGTTATCCTCTCCATTAACATCTGATCTATTTCAAACTAGGTAATTTCTTTCATCATTTTTTTAATCCTTTTAAGATTTGTTCTTCCTTGTAACATTTCTCTCTCTCACTCTCTCTCTCTCTTCATGCAAGCTTCTTTTTTTTCACCTTTAATGGCGTCGTGCCCAGTGGGGAAGACGAAAAAGGTAACCCAAGCAACCCATTCAACCCAGTGGGTTAGCCGGTTTATGTCCGAGTCACACCAGTTCAAAACGGTTCAATCCGGTTTAGATCTATTCCGAGTTAATACAAGAACCGGATCGGACAAGTGCCGGCGAACCGGCCAGTCCGGTCCGGTTTTTAATACCATGATGATTACCATGAGTATTAAAAGTGGACCCATGTGTATATATTCACTTTCCAAATATAGAAAATAAAAAATTGGGTTCGTGGCTGCGAACCATTATAGATAGGGGCCAAAGGGGCCAAAGCATATCAACACAAGCATTACCAAGTTTTGCAAAGCGTATTGAAGCCCAATGGAGTCCACAGCTTTCTTCTCCTTCATTTCACCATTTTGGTTTTATGCCATGATCTTCATAATTGCTCTCTTCAGACTCATTAAAACCCTAAAATACCGTCGCTCTACCCCTCCATTGCTCTGCAAACACAAACTCCCTCCAGGTCCCAAACCATGGCCTATTATTGGCAATTTACCAGAACTGCTTTGCAGCAAGTCTGCGTCCAATGGATACACCAGCTTGTGAAGAACTTAAACACTGAGATTGCATGTATCAAGTTAGGAAATGTCCATGTGATTCCAGTGATCGACCCTACTATAGCCTGCGAGTTCTTGAAGAAACAAGACGATATTTTCGCTTCAAGGCCTATCAGCATGTCCACTCATCTCATCTCTCGTGGCTATTTAACTGTGGCCGCCGTGCCCTATGGAGATCAGTGGAAGAAGATGAAGAAGATGATAGTGAAGGACTTGCTTTCTCCGGCCAGGCATAGGTGGCTTCATCACAAAAGAGTGGAGGAGGCTGATAACCTCGTGCGCTACGTTTATATGAGTCAGAATAACAATGAAGGAGGCCTTGTGAATGTGAGGATTGCTGCTCAGCATTTCTGTGGGAATGTCATCAGGAAAATCATCTTCAATCAGAGGTAACTTGTATGCATATATTAGTGTAAATAATAATAATAACCTAGTACTCCCTCCGTCATGTTTTTATAAGAAACCTTGGACTTACCTAAACTTTTACTGTACAAAAAAAAAGAAAAGAAAGTTGCACATTAGTAAGAAGTGAGTAGACTACGGCTTCATGAGAAAAGAAAGAGATAATTTTAGAGACTGCAATCAAATATGCATGCCTTAACAATTTGTTTTATATTTCTGTACGTAACAGGTGTTTCGGAGCTGGTGGCGAGGAGGGAGGGCCAGGGTTGGAGGAAATAGAACATGTGGGTGCAGTGTTCATAATTCTCAAATACCTGTATGCCTTCTGTGTTCGTGCCATGTTTGAGGGGATTTGACTTGGATGGGCAAAAGAGACAGTTGAAGAACGCTGTGAAGATAGTGAACAAGTATCATGATCCCATCATTGAAGCAGGAATCAAACAATGGAAGGATGGCACCAAGACGGAGACGGAGGACCTGCTTGATGTTATGATTTCTCTCAAGGATGCTGATAATAACCCCCTATTATCCATGCAAGAAATCAAAGCTGAAATTACAGTTAATGCTCTTGTCTACTTCACATATCCTTCAATTTTTTTAATGCTTTTTAAGAAGGAGAATTTTAGAGAACATGATTAAAGCAATCACAAAAATGAATCGGAAGAACTTTATTTATTTTGCAGGATCTTATATGTGCAACAGTCGACAATCCATCAAACGCTGCAGAATGGGCACTGGCAGAGATGATGAACCAGCCAGAGCTTCTTCGAAAAGCCACTGAGGAATTGGATCGAGTAGTGGGTAAGGACAGGCTTGTTCAAGAATTAGACATACCAAAACTCAACTACATCAAAGCCTGCCTAAGAGAAGCCTTTCGCCTTCATCCGATTGCTGCATTCAACGTCCCTCATGTGCCTATGCGTGACACAGTGGTTTCCAACTATTTCATCCCCAAAGGCAGTCACGTGATTCTGAGCAGACAGGAGCTAGGAAACCCCAAGGTTTGGGAGGATCCTCTTAAGTTCAAACCAGAACGACACCTCTCGGACGATGGTTCAGAAGTGTTCTTGTCAGAAACAGATCTGCGGTTCATAACCTTCTCTACAGGAAAACGCGGGTGTCCCGGAATGATGCTTGGGACCGCTCTCTCTGTTATGCTGCTTGCCAGGTTGGTCCATGGGTTCACTTGCAGTGCTCCACCTCACCAACCAGTTGAACTGGTTCAGTCCGAGACAGACCCCTTCATCGCGCAGCCACTGTTGGTCATTGCAAAACCAAGGTTGCCTCATGAGGTTTACCTGTTGGGTTAATTTAGCCAGGGTAATATAACATTACTACAATCTATTAGTATGATTTTAGTTGTCTCGTTCATCTCGGTACACTATATTATAGTGTACGTAATACTCTGATTTTTAATATAAGATCTCGTTTGATTTTTATTTCGGTTCTAAATATAAGACCCCAATCTATTTTGTCTCTAATATTTATGCTTTTGTTTGCCACAAAAAAAAAAGAAACAATATATTGAATGGTTTTCGGAATTCAGGCGGTGCCAAATCCAATATTGCAACCCATTAATTGTTTGGCCTAAGTATATGAAAGATTAATGTCCCCACTGATAAATAATTATTGTCGGCGGGTAAATAATAAAGGTCAAAATCGAACCACAAGAACACGGACGATCGATCGCCGCGTGGGTGGATAGAAAAGTTTATGCCTTCCCCGTCGACAAGGGCGTCCGAGCTGCAGGTCACGTCATTCTATGAATTTTCTGTCTTTTTCTGGGCAATCTACAATTACACATGCAACTATTACTTTCTATCTTAATTATAAGAGCTAATGGACTAATTTAAAAAGATTAAGAAAATAAGTTATATTAGTTATTTGTAATAAATATGTGTTGTCTTTCCTAAAATAGCCTTGCTAATCAAGTGTATTGGCTACAACTACCATTATTAGAAGGATCACCTTAGGAAAAAATATTTAAATATGAGAGACAAAGTGGATTAGGGTCTTATATTTAGGATTAAAATAAAAATTAAATGAGGTTTTATATTAAGGACCCGAGGTAGTATCATACCACTCTTGATAATTTTTTTTTATGTTTTTATTTATAAATCATGATTAATAATTTTTGGGTCAAAGTGCATCTAGTATCTTAAAATATTTTTTCGAGTCCATCTAGCACCTTAAACTATTTTGTGGTGCATCCAGCACCCCAAAGTATATTTTAGGAGCACCCAACGCCTTGAAATATTTTTGCCTTGGTGCTGGATCCACCGACAAATATTTTTAGGTGCTAGACACACCTAAAAAAAATATTTCAGAGTATTGGATGCACAACAAAATACTTTAGGGTTTTGGATGCAACCGAGAAAATATTTCAAGGTGTTGGATGCACCACAAAATACTTTAGGGTATTGGATACACCTGAGAAAATATTTTAAGGTGTTGGATGCACCTTAACCCATAATTTTTTTTTCAATAATACTATCAGTGTGTTATGTATACTGTTGAGTAATGATAAAGTAGAAAGGAATTGAGATAAACAAGCAAGGCTGAATTAAAAAATCGCATTTGAGGAGCGTCATATTGTGAAAAGATGGGATTTATAAACTATTCTTAACTATCTTAATTCATGTAAAATATATAGTAGAAAATGACTCATAAATAATTAAACATGGAAGGAATATTGATCTAATGATCTTTTATTCTTAATACTGCCCCCACTCCTAATTATAAAACTTAGGTTACAGTTTACAAACTAGGTCTTATAATTAAAACCGAAAGTAATGTTATTTTATAACAAGCCAGATGCTACACTTTTTGCCCTGCAGCAGCACTAAGTCATTAGCTAACCCCTATGAATAGCCACGAAGCGTTTATATATATATATATATATATATATATAGTAGTCACAGGCTCAACAATAATTTCCATTCATCTCTTATGGTGTCTACAGCCTAATCCCTTTAGTTTTCAAGCCATGGAGTATTCTTCCTTCTGCCTCTTCTCAGCCTTGTGGTCTTATTCCAAGCTCTTATCCCAGTGACTAGCCCAGCTACTGCGTGTGAGTTCTTGAAGAAACAAGACCTATGGGCATGTCATCTGATCTCATATCAGCTGGTTATTTAATGACGGAACTTGGAGAGCAATGGAAGAAGCTGAAGAAAGTGATAAGCAAGGACTTGCTTTTCCCATGAAGCATCAGTGGCTTCATGCCAAAAGAATGGAGGGAGCCAATATCCTCATGCATTACGTCTATAATCTTCAATAGAAGGTAATTAATACTTTGAATAGCTTGTGAGCAATACATGATGCGATATAATAAGGACCCATTTGAAATGGTTTATAAATAGCTTCTTAAACATGATTTAAAGAGTATAAGGTAAGTATGTAAAAAGAGTTTTATCTCAACTTGTATGAAAATGCTTATAAGTGTTCTGCAGCATGACCAAACAAGCACTAAGATGGTACCAACTTCAAAAAGTTTACAGTTGTCATCCATCCCTTATATATTGCCATAATAGAAGCTAAGAAAAGCATGGCGGGCAGTACATAATGTTTAGTGGAACTGTTTATAATAAGTAATAATAATAATTGTTGATAAAAACTGGTTATGGAATTATCCTAAATTAAATTAGAATTATGAGTTCTGATGCCAATTTGTTATGTTATGCGCGCTATATATTGAGGCATTATTTCTCGATGCAGTTCGTATTCTCATCCATTATTTTCACTGTAGAGTACCATCATTTTTCTCTATGCACCTTCAATCTTGCCTTGGAAAATAAGTATTGGTCAAATATTTGTGAACTGTATGAACGTGACCATAATAAAAGTTTATTTCATATGGATCTTTGCATTTTTTAAATATGATGAGTAAATAGTAATAACTTAAAAATTTTTATTTAATTTATCGAGTAACCTATAAGTTTATTCTATTAAAAGTCGATTTTTTGTTATTTTAATTCATTAGACAGTGCACAATCCAATTAGCTCTCCCAATCCAATTTTACTACTAAACTAAACTTAACTGATACTAGAACTATGAATTCGGATACTATTCAAAATATTGGGATGAAAAGATGTGTGGGCCGACGTCAAAATTAGCAAGACTCCAACATTTTCCCAAGGATACCATTTTCTGTGAAAACAGAAATGTTTGCAATTGACAATTTCGCAACTGGAAACCTAAAAATCAGTCTTTATATTCACATTTCTTTTTAGTGTTCTTTAGGGGGCTTCATAAAGCTAAAGAAAGAAAATCAAAGTGCTCTCGCTACGGGGAGCTTTTCTCTCATACTGAGAGTGTAAGGTACTGCCCGTAGTGGTAGTGGAGTGTACAGAGTCCACCCACTGGGGTCTTCCGCTCTAAGAGTACCCTGGTTTCCATTAGTGAAGCCGAGGTACTGGTGTGAGAGAGTCTGTGTGAGTAAGAGTTAGAGTGAGTGTTCGCTGTTTCACCTTCTTAGCTCCTAGTGCTAATCAAGCAAGTGTTTGTGATTTAAGCCTGAAAGGAAGGAGGTAGAAGCTACGAAGCTACAAAATGAACGACCCCGAAGGAGGAAGCCACCGAAGGGGCCGAAGGGTAGAAATGGTATGGAGAAACCAGGAAAGATCGAAGAAGAGTACTATGCTCATTGGCAAAGTCATTTCTGTCTGAAAAAAGGGTTAACAAGAAAGCTGTTATAGCTACGATCCGTAAAGGATGGAACCTGAACGAAACGGTAGATGTTGTTGAAATGGGTGAAGATGCTTTTATTTTTACGTTCACAGAGATGAAGGAGAAATGCAGACTAATGAAGGGACGACCCTGGTTAATACAAGGATCTCTCATGAGTATACAGGAGTGGTCAGAATTCAAGGTCCTGGAGGAGGTCTCCTTCGACAAAACCCCCTTCTGGGTCCAATTCCATAATGTCCCTCTAGGAATACTAGAATGTGAAGAAAACGTTTGGAGCATGAGCAGCTCAGTGGGAGATTTAGTCTGGTATGAGAGGCTGAAGATTGAAGGAAAGTTTACAAGAAGCTTTGCTCGTGCCAGAGTGCTGATCGACATTAAAGGCCCTTTAACTTATGCTTTTGGATAGCGAGACCCGATGGCTCAGAGGTTTGGATATCGGTGAAGTATGAATGCCTACAATCGTATTGTTATAAATGTGGCTTCATAGGTATGATGGAAGAACGTGCAAGAAGGACCTTATGGTCAATGAGAAAGGAGAACGAGCTTATGGGCCATGGACAACGACTGGAGCAGAGAGAGATAAGGAGGAGGCCTTAGTTCAGTTTGACAAGAACTGGCATAAGGGGGACTGCCGAAAACGGCAGGCGGCGCGTGAGCAAGAGCAAACGAAGGAGAGTGGGGGGAACCCAAAAGCAATCTGGTATGACTATGGGAAGGAACGTAGCCGTCATTCACCTAACAATAGGTAGGAGTAGATGTGGGAAGGGACTGCTACTTCGGCGTAAATCAGACTCCTACCCACCACAAAGAGATTGATTTCCCAGAGAGCTGGATTAGAGCTCATGAGAATCCAACGAATCCACTGGCTGCAAATATCACTGAGGGTTCTGGTGGCTGTCCATCAACAGCCACCCAACAACCATGAGTATCTTATCCTGGAACTGCCAAGGCTGGGGAAACCCTTGGTAGTAAAGAACCTCAGCAAGGAGGTAAGGAAAAACAATCCCCAAATTGTTTTCTTAATGGAAACAAAAAAACAAACCCGTTATATGGACCGTATTAAGCATCGATACGGATTTGAAGAAAGCTGGATAATTCCACCCTGCGGTCAGTCAGGCGGCCTAGCCCTCTGGTGGCTAAATTCAGTAGTGATTAACATCATCAGCAGCTCAAAGAATATTATACATACAAAAGTCTCCTCTAATTCAGTAAATCTACCTGAGTATATTTCCTTCATTTATGGCCCACCCAGAGAGGGAGACAGAAGAAAAATCTGGGACCAAGTACGACACATTGCCTCCTCTATGTTAGCGTCGTGGCTTTACGTAGGCGACTTCAATGATATATTATCACAAGATGACAAATGGGGTGGTAACCCCCATGTTCTTCGCCGAGTGCTGAATTTTCAACAATTTATCTCTGATTGTGAGCTACTCGAACTGATAGCTAAGGGATCAAGATTCACATGGTGTAATCAGCGAACTAGGGCAGACCATGTCAAAGAAAGAATTGATCGCGCTTTTGGGAACCTCTGTTTCAAGGAAGCTTTCCCGAAGGCTCTAGTGCTCCATATTGAACCTATAGCTTCGGATCATCATCTTCTCCTGGTGGAATTGTGCTACAACGACATGATAACTCCCAAGTCTTTCAAGTTTGAAGCTATATGGGTAACCCACCCGGACTTCCTGAATATAGTCAGAAACTGTTGGTCGGAGGAAGAAAGGTATCCAGTGACTGGAATCCAAGTATTTGTGGACTATCTGAACAATTGCAGAAAGGCGCTCATCCAGTGGAGCAAAACAGTGTTCCCCAACAACAGGAAACTGATCAACTCCCTAATTGGTCGAATCGAAGAGCTAAAGAGGGGAGTGTACACAGAGGAGATGAAACACAACATTGACTCTCTAACTTCTGAATTAGAGAGTGTTTGGCAAAGGGAAGAAGTGTACTGGTGGCAGAGAAGTCGTACTAATTGGCTCAAAGCAGAAGACCTCAATACTAAGTACTTCCATAGATCTACTCTTATGCGAAGACAAAGAAACCTGATTGTGAGAATTAAGAATCAAAATGGGGAATGGGTTGAAAAAGAGGAAGGGGTTGCAAACTTGATAGCAAATTTTACAACTCTCTTTTCAGAAGTTACCCAGCTTCACAGTTAGACCCAGTTTTTCTACACGCAACCCAAAATCACAGAACAGCAAAACAGGTGGCTCACTCTCCCAGTGATAGAAGCTGAAATCAAAGAAGCCACTTTCCAACTTGGGCATTCAAAGCCCCCAGCCCTGATGGTTTCAATGGCCACTTCTACCAGTTCTCATGGGACGAGGTAAAATCTTCTCTCTTAATCCTAGTTAGGGGTTTCTTTGAAAGGAATAGTTCAATAAATGCCTTGAATGAAACTAACTTGATTCTTATTCCTAAAGTGGACACCCCTGAATCTGTCTCCTAGTATACCCAATAAGCTTGTGTAACTGTGCTTATAAAATTGTGGCTAAATTTTAGCCAACAGATTGAGATTAGTGCTTGATAGTTGCATTTCTGAAAACCAGAGGGCCTTTATCCCCAACTGACTAATCCAAGATAACAACATCATTGTTCATGAGGCCTTCTACCTTAAGAACAAAAAATCTGGGATAAATATGAAGTGGCAGTAAAACTGGACATGAATAAAGCTTATGATCGCATAGAGTGGGGTTTCATTGAAGGGATGATGAAGAAACTAAATTTCTGTGATACATGGATTGCCTGGATCATGGATTGTATTAGTAGTGTCTCATTTAATATCCAGCTATCAGGGAGGAAAATAGCTCAGATTAAACCCCAAAGAGACTTGAGGCAGGGAGACCCTCTCTCCCCCTATCTGTTTATTCTGGCATCCGAAGTCTTCTCCTCAATGCTCTCTATCCACGCCAAACATGGTAACTTTAGGGGTATTAATATCACCAGAGGCGGCTCGATGCTTACCCATTGCCTTTTCGCTGATGATACCATTATCTTTATGCAAGCCGAGGCTCAAAATTGCAGGCTGTTCATGGAAATCCTCCGAGAGTACTGTAAATGTTCTGGACAAAGAGTCAACTATGATAAATCAAGCTTGTTTTTCTCTCCTAATAGGTGAGGAGTCAGATAGCTTCTTGTCTAAATATCCAAGCCACCTCTGATCCAGGGAAATACTTGGGTCTACCAATTCTGTGGGGATCTTCGAAGCAAGCAGCACTGGCTTATGTAAGAGACAAAATGGGAAGGAAAGTTCAAAACTAGAAGAAGAAATGCCTCTCTTTCACTAGTAGAGAGGTCATGATAAAGGCAGTGGTTAATGCCATTCCTATCTACCCTATGTGCTGTTTTAAATTCCCAAAACAAACCTACAAAGCTCTAGACCAACTAGTCTCAAACTTTTTCTGGAGCAATTCTGAGGGAGGAGGGAAAATACATTGGAAAGCATGGAAATCACTCTCAAGGACCAAGAAGGAAGGAGGAATAGGATTTAGAGACTTTATGGGCTTCAACGACGCCCTACTCGCTAAGACAGAGCATGGCGTATCCTACAGTCTCCAGAGAGTCTTTGGGTTCGAATATTGAAGAGTATCTACTTTCCTAATTCCTCCTTCATGGAGGCAAAAAAAGGTCCCAAATCTTCTTGGGTATGGGATAGCATTCTCACAGGACGTAATTTCTTGAAATAGAATCTATGCTGGCAAATTGGTAATGGGCACTACATCCAAATCTAGAAAGACCCTTGGGTTCCTGGAGCAGATAAATTCCTCCTTCCTAAGAAAGATGATGAGGAGGTTAATGAGGATTTGTTAGTCTCGAGCCTAATCAGTGAAAGACAGTGGAATCTGGACCCTATAAGGGAGCAAGTTGAGAGCAAGTACTTGAGCCTCATTTTAAACATACCTCTTCCCGTATTGAGTACAGCTGATAGACTTATTTGGGCAGCTTCAAAAGACGAAAAATATACAGTAAAAGCCGGATATAGAGCAGCCTTGACTAAGGTCGATTTAAATCTAGCAGTAACGAAAGCTACTCCATCACTAAAAGTTGATACTAGAATCTGGGCTGCTGTGTGGAAACTCAAAACTGCCCCAAGAGTAAAGAACTTCATTGGAGAATTCTAAACAGGGCCCTAGCAACTAAAGAAGCTCTATACCGTCGCAAAAGTGCTCCTGATCCTATATGTCTGATTTGTAGAGAAGGAACAGAAACTCTTGAATATTTGTTTCTGCTATGCAACTGGACGAATTTTGCCTGGTTCGGAAGTCCGCTGGGAATCATAGTAAACCACTGCAATGTCCGGAGCATATCCTTTTGGATGGAAAACTTTCTCTTGCATGAATTGAAAGATTCTGAATATGGGAAGGCCTACCTAGCTACTCTATGTTGGTTTATATGGAAATTCATATGCAAGTTGGTTTTTGAACAAGAAACCCCAAACCCTACCTTGGTCATTGAAGCTGCCAATAAGATGATGAGGGACTTCTGGGAAGCTAACGAACTATTGCCCACTAATACAGAAATGGCACTGCCTAAATCTGCTACTAGGTGGAGGAAGCCACATTTTGGGCGTGTGAAGTTAAATTATGATGGGGCCTACTATCGAAAAACAGGTAAAGCTGGCATTGGTATAATCTGTAGAGACTCCTATGGGCTGTTTTTGCGAGGGTGGTCAAAGGCTGTAGTGGCCTCTTCAGCGCTCCATGCTGAAATCTTGGCTTTGACTAAAGCTATCTCACTCTCTGAAGAATGGGGGCTCTCGAATGTCATCTTGGAAGGAGACTGTAAAGTGCTTATTGATGCGATCTCTGCTCAGTCCCCTTCTTCTTGCCCTTGGCTGCTACAAGGTCTAGTCAACGATATCATAGATCAGATTGCATCACGAAGTACGCTGACTTGTTCTTTTATTTCCCGTGCGGGAAACTGTGCTGCCGACTTTTTGGCCGCTTCTGCTTCAAGGGAGGTGGGACCCCACGGTCTGATACTTGTACTGCCACCTCCTCTAGCTTCCATTCTACTTCAAGATGCAACTGATAAGCACAATCCGGGGAACGACCAGACCTCGCTTGAAGCTGATAGGGAAGGCGTTGGCTGAAGTTTTGTTTCTTCCTTGTTCTAGTTTCTTTGCGTGTGTTTCTTTCTTTTCCCTTGTTGTACTGAACTCGTTGTGTTTTGTTTCTGTTTTTATGGATGTTTTTTCCCCTGGTCAAAAAAAAAAGGTGGCTTCATAAAGCTAGGGTTTGAAATTGATGGGTTAGACGACAACCTCGTCCCTTTATCAGCAACTGGGGAATCAGGAGGCTTTGTTTATGTTTGGACGTTGAGTTTGGTGAGCCAAGCAACTGGGATATTGAGAGATCATTATCTTTTCCCGCAATGCCACATGTTAGCGTTGTTGGATGCTGTGCAACTGAAGTGTGTTAACCATAAGCGTCTCAAGAGTGAGTTATTATGTTGTTCTATTAACTTCCCTACATAATTGTGGACAGTAGGTCTAAGATGGTGGATTGAAACATTTAATGCTAAGATTTAGAGAAAGAGTTGGTTGAATACTTGTATATCAGGGTAGGCAAAATTTGCGAGCATCTTTTCATTAGTTGTGAACTGGATCACTCCCATACTACTATTTCAAAACTTGATGTTTTTTTTTTTTTAATTTTCAACTTGACAATCATTTCTTTACCCATACAATTGCTCAATTCTTGTGGGAAAGAACTGGTTTTTTCCCCTGGAATCAGGAGAGTTGGGGAAGCGCAAATGTTTGAGTACGGTCAGTGAGTCCAAAACTTACTTAGTGCAATGTAACGTAAAAAATCACTCTTTCGCTTGCTTTGTTTTTAGGTCCTCATTTTGTAAGGTGCGTATAAATTAATGTGGAAAGATTTATTCAACCGGCATATGTCATTTTGTAAGGTGCGTATAAATTAATGGAATCAGATTTATCAAACGACATGAAGTAATATTTTAGTAAGATCTTCATTTTGTAAAGTGTAGTAAATTAATGGGGAAAGGCATGCTCAGTTTGGAGGTAAAATAACAAATAATGATACTTGAGCTCAATCATCAATATGTCGCCCGGGCAACTTTCGCATTTAAGTTCGTCATTCTCACATAAAGGTTTGCAACCACATGAGCACCCATCATGAGTCCACCCATAAGCAATCTCAACCTTCTGGATGGAAACCTTGGTTACAACCTCACATAGCTCTTTTCAAGAAATAGACGTCAACAAAGATTTCATGATGACAATTATGTGTGGAAGGTATGTGGAAGGGGGAAATTACATTCACCTTCAATTGAGAGTACAACCCTCTAAAATCAATCAAATATGATATATATATATATATATATTATATCAAGGTGCAATGTTTACTTTGCATGTAAAAGGCGGACATTCAAAGTTGGCTCACCATAGAATTAGCGTGTTCTCATGACCTGTAAACCTGTTTTTCCATAATCAGGTATTGTGAGATTTCATATTAGAAGTAGATAGATAGATAACTAATTTAATTAATTTTTTAAGTAACTCAAACTAGTTAATAAACTTTTTATGCTATGGGCTAGAGGCAGTAGGTTTTCTAGTTTAATTTGTAGAATATTTGATAACATTCTACATGGGAGCCACACCGTGAGGGATGTGCATACCTGTGGCCATAGGAGCATCCTTGTGAAGCTTTCATGGACTGGTATCGTAAAATTTCAAATGGGAATTTTCCTCCAATTTTCCCTAAATTTTATTATTTAATTTTTTTTCTTTTGTTGAATATTTTTATAAATATTGAATTATTAGGTCTTTTGGAGTAGTTGTTTTTTTAGTGAAAGCAAAGTGGGACCCACTTCAAAACTCTTCTCTTTCTTGTCATAGTCATTTTTTCTCTCTCGATGACAAGTGAAAATAAACCAAATCATGGTTTGGAGAATAGCTTCTGGAGAATAGATGAGAATGTTTGGATGGAAACCAAACCATAGTTTCAGAAGTGATTTTACGATCTACGAGGTAAATATGTGGAGGAGTTTATCTCGATTTGTGGAAAAGTGCTTCTGAGAAGCACTTTTCAAGGTATCCAAACACCCCCTCTGTGAAAAATAAATTTTGTGAAAAAGTGATTTTGAGAAGTAAGAGTATTTAGATAGTTGTTATTAGAAGTACTTTTTATATATACAAATTATGATAACTACATAAAAGATAGATTTTATGATAGATTTTAATTTGAAGGAATAAAATTGTCAATAATATATTTTTTACCAACATAATTAATAATACATGAGATAATATAATTAATAATTAATTAATATGTGTATATATATTTATAAGATATAAGATTAAATATGTTTATAAAAAAATAATTGAGGGATGTTAAAATCATATTATTGTTGAGATCTACTTTGATAGGCACAATCATACTCTCTAATTTGAACCAAAAGTAGAATGGATATACTTCTCCTGAAATCATGGTTTTGGGCTCCAAAACCATGGTTTTTGCCCAAACCATGATTTCAGATTATTTCTCCAAAATTGATACTATTTGAGTGACATGCTACTCAAACTATGGTTTTACCTCCAAACCATAGTTTTGGAGAGCACCCAAACAAACCTTAACTTATACTTTTAAGGGTGTATTTGGATTATTAGTAGTGATAAAAAAAAATTTTTATTTCATTTAACTTAATTTTTAAGTTATAATAAAAGTTAGTTAGCATAATATGATTTATATTTGAATTAGCTATTATAAAAAAAAAAGTCAATTGGACAAGCTAAAACTTGTTCGAATGATAAATTTAAAAATAAGTCTAAATGTAAAATGATTAAAAATAAAATTAGTTTATTAAATACAAAATATATTTATTGATATGACCATATAATTGTGTAACGTCCCGAATTTTTTGACTTAACAAAAAAGGAGAATGACAGAAGAAGCTAAAAATTGCAAATCCCACAGTAGGTTTCGTAACACAATTTTATTTGGTATTGACAAGTTTGAATTTGTAAATAACAATAAATTTTTATTGACATTCTTTATCTGGTATTTACAAAATTTTAATTTCTTTTTTTTTTATTGTCCCTAGAAAAAATGGAAAAGAACATTCATTGAAATTATTTAGTGTCTAAATAAAACTGGAAAAAATTATGAAATATTTATTTAAAGACCTACGAATATTTTGAAAAAATTCATTCCACAAAAATGGCTTAGATAATTTTAAAAGTTAATTTTCAAAACAAAAGTGGTTTATCTTCTTAGAAAATTCTGAGAAAAATACCTAGAGTTTTATATTTGATTTGGAAATTTTAGAATCATTATTTGATGAAAAAAAGGTGCTAATTGAGGTATAAAATCTTTAGAACAAGCTAAGAATTAATTTATGAAATTAAGGACTATTTGCTTAGCAAATTCAAGAAAAAAAAAAAGTTAGGAGTTAATTTTTGTCCCAAAATTGTTAGAAGAATTATTTTATGGGTCAATGAAGTTAATGGATAAGAAAAATCCATATAAAATACTATGGGTTAATCTTTAGATTTATTTTACAGTTTCATAGTAGTAGAGAAAGGATGAAAATAGAAGTAAGGAATGAAGTGAAGCGCATAATGGTAATTTCGCACGCCGATACCCTTACGCTCGGAGCTCCCGAAAATAGAGTGACCGAGAGTGAGAGTAGAGAGAGAACCAGAGATCGGCGAAGCTAGAGGAGTGACAGGAGGTGGTGAAGCTTACATGCAATTGTAATTTTAGGCTAAGGTGAGCGTTCTGAGCACTCTCCTACCCTTCTTTTCTCCATTCTCTGTGACATTTAAGAGTTGATGGGAAAATGAAATTTCTGGGTTACGAAGAAATGGGGGAAAACAAACGAAATAATGATGGAACAAGTAGATTAAATCTTGTGTAAGTGAGTATAAGTGTTGCCTTTTGATAATTGTGGTTGCATGTGGATTTCCTTGCTCTGTTTTTGTCGACCGGAACAGGGGTTAAAAGATTAATTAAAGTGGCATCGAATTGTGAGGGTTGAAGGAGAGGATACACACACAGCCACTCACTCATAAACCAATCGGCTCGCATGGTCATCGATATATGATACTAGCTAAGCTCCTTAATATAAGAGTTAATTGACTACTAATTTGAGTAGATTAAGAGAAGTTAATTATTCATAATAAATAGGTGCTGAATTTTCAAAAATATCTTTACTAATCAATTGTATTGGATAGAGCTACTATTGTTATAAGAACTATTTAGAAAAAAATAGATAAATATGAGAAATAAAATAAATTGAGATATTATATTTAGAATCAAAATAAAAATCAAACAAGCTGTTATATTAAGTAAAAGAAGTAGTATACGTGTATGTGTGCGTGGTTGATGTTAAGCCAAGGAATTTTCGAATTTGGCTTGTTGTTTTCGGTGCTGCAGCGTCAGATTCCACAGTGGGGAATGGAAGAAAGCTTACATGATGAATATGTGAAGTGTAAGTGTGGGATATGAGAATTTTCTGGAAATTAGAAGGAGGTGCCGTCCAAATTATAAGAGAAATTAAGGACATTATAAGCTATGAAGGTTATATGTGTCTATTTGTTTAGGCCTTTGTGGGAACTAAAAGAGGAAGTTTGAAACTTATCAAGTATTCCCAAGGTATTAAAATGTGATTAAAGTTTCTAAAGTGATAATTAAAGATGGTGTAATGGTTGGAAATTTTAGAGATTGGATGGTTAAGTTGAATTAAACTAATTAGGCTGTAGTTTATATTGCTAAAAGTTGAATGTAACTTGTTTATGCCGTTAAATCAAGTTTGAGGGCATTTCAAGGGTGACTAGGCATTGTTTTAAATCTGGAAATTTTCCAGATTTGAGTAAGGGGTTGAATAGAGGAGTTGCATAAAATCTTCATGGGAAATGTAGCATAGGTTATGGTACCATAATGTAAAACCGTGTGAGGATGATAGTTGGGAAAGCTGAAACTTTTGTGTAGCTTACTGTTGGGTTTAAGAACGTTAATCTTGAAATATTATAGGGGAATTAGATAATAATTAAGCTAAAGTTACTCAAGAAAATAGTGGGAAACTTATGTCCTATTATGAAAATTGAATAAAGGAAGGAAGGAGTTATAGATAAGATAAAGCTAAGCTATAATTGATTGGTGAATTAATAAGGAGTGAGAGAGGGGGGGGGGAGAGTGTGTGTGTTGGGGGGGGGGGGGGGTGATGATTTTCGAAGCTGGAAAATAATTTTGACATTTAATATGAAGTGTTAATAGAAAATATTCTAAAGATAGGAGACTTGTATGTGTGTGCTCTTGGAAGTTGGGAAGTTCAAATAAAGAGTCAAAAGAAATGAGGAACTTATTGATCAAAACTTGGACTTTTGAGCAAGTATTTAAAAATGTTGGAATATGCTTTCAAGTGTTAAGACATTGTTAAAGATTAAAAGTGTTATCAAGTGGGGTATGCGAAGGAAGCATTAAATGTCCTTAACTATATTAGATAAAATAATGTTATTTTGACCAAATTAACTAGTTATTAAGTAAGGTAAGTGATTGGGGTTATGGAGAGAACAAAAAACATTTGACAAGGCATATTATGATAAGAAAAGTTGTCCAAGATGATCAATTATTAAGTAAGGGTAAAATTGAAAAAAGTTAAAATTATTTAAAGAAAGTTATTTAACTTATAGATTATAATTGAATCAAGCAGTAACCTACCCTTACATACGTAATAGGTTTTGATATTTGTATAAGCCCACCAAGGACACAGCGCAAAAAGAAGAAAGCCAGTTTGATTTGGAAGCGGTCTCCCCAGGCACTAGTTCTTTTGTATCTTACAATTGTGATATGATTGCTGCATATCTGTTTGTGCCATATTGCTATTTTAAAGCATGAGAACATGTAATCTTTAATTTCTTGAATTGATTATTTAGCTGTGATCACATGTAGCTGATAGACATGGGGCAGTATTTGCCAATTATTTGCGCATTATTTATTCAACTTATCTATTTGTCATTACACATAAATACTTAACTACATTAGCTTACAAGTTGATGTTTTGTTTTGACATGTTTTGCATGTTTTATGTGATTTGCACTTTTATTTGATAGAAATTACTACTAGGGAATTCGTTAGAATCTCACTCTCATTTCCGTGTGATATAACTAAGGGAAGTGGTAGCAAAGGAAAGGAGATTGTACCACGAGAAGAAAGTGGGCTATGAGAAGAGTAGGAATGCCTGCCTCTTTATGTATAAATATGCAAAATATTTAATTATATCTATATCTTAGTTATTTTAGCAAGTAGCAATTATTTGTTATATATATATATATATATATATTACACTTTTGTACCCTCCATAAGGAGGTGTATACACCACTGAGTTCAAGTAAGTGTTATCAGCTGAGATGACCGTTATGTTTAAGCATATTAATAGTAGTGAGTCTGAATATATATGCTTATTATCTGTGAGTTGGGACCTATTGGTGTAAAATCATTCCTGGTCTCTTATTATTAGTAAGTTATAGGTAGGATTTGATTGTGATGATCTAGACAGGTTTTTGAAAGTTTTGAATTTTTTAAACAGTGAATTCTAATATTATTTACAGGTTCAACCCCTATATGAGAGTTTGATTTTTAAAAGTATGAGTTTTGAAAAGTTATTTAAAAAAAATTGGCTGATTTTTTCTTAGATTAGAAACCTGGCAGAAGTGGTTTACAGCCTTGATATTAACCTAATTAGTATATAAGAGTTAGGCGTTGCAGAATGGATTAAATTTAAGCATTATCAGAAGGGATATATGTTATGTTTATATAATTTGATAGCTTTAAAAATATTAAAATTATAATTATCAAACTAAAAAGAGTTAATGTATTATTAAAAAACTGTAAATACTAATGAGCACTTAATTAGAAAATTTTTTTTCCTTCTACGGGTACCTATGCAAACACCAAGCTATTAGATTGTTACAGTAATTTTACCATATCTTTTATAAGAGGGGACCAACTTTTTAAAAGACTCCTTCTTTTTATTCCTTCTCCGTTGTCATTTTCTGTTTTTTTGTTTTCCCCGATACTGTTTCATTGTCATTTTTCCCCCTTTCCATAGCAACTGCATGACTTTTGTCTTTTTTTCTGAAGGGATGGCTTTCATAATAATATAGTTTTTTGGCTCACATGCCCTTCCGGTAAAAGTTGATCCAAACAGCATGGTGGAACTTTTTCCTTCCTTAAGGTGACTTTATTTCTTGTTTACTGCTATCCCAAAATCTAAGTACACCCTAACTTGCTTTTGCCTCAAAATTTAATCGAATTAAAAGTTGATCCAAACAAATGTAAAGAAACCATTGGTGCATTTTGCAATTTCAGCCCATGCCAGCATCACCGTGATGCAGAGGCGCGCAAGCGTGGTTCGATCCCTACCTGCATCCAATAAGCTTGCCGCCAAAGTTGCACTTTGATGCTAGTTGCCAGGTTTTTTTTTTTTTTTGGGACTCAATGCTAGTTGCCAGGATTGGATCCTTGCTTGTCGGCAATAAGCAATAAGATTGTCAAACAAAAGGAAAAATTTGCACCAACAGGGTTGGGTCTAGCAGAAGGAGTTAGTTCCTCACAACATGGTGAATTAAGATTCGAATTTCCACTGAAAGAGGTATTCACATTTAGTACCTAACAGTACCTCAAATATGATTGCATTTAATAGGAGGATACCTATACTTAAAAAAAAAAAAACAAATTGTGCCACCCGTCTTCTATATAGTAACGTTCTTCAGCTCCCCTAGATATAATCCTACCTTTAGTACTTAATATTTATAATAAATAGTTCACCCAAAAAATATTTATAATATAAATATTATCTTCCCTACAATATTAATCTTGTGTATTAGTTAAACTATTATTTAATAAAAATTAATATGTATAATTATTACAAAGATTATCTTAAAAATAGATAAATATAAGAGCTAAAATGAATTAAAATATTATATGTAAAAGTAAATTAAACTTCAAAACCGACGTAGTATTTTGTTTTTTTTTTCTGTGGCTACATTGATCAGTTTTGGGCACGTAGCATTTGAGCCCGTTTGCTTTAAACTTCCACTAACAGAGCACATGGCATCTGAGGCCTGCTTTAGGCTTCGTTTGGATTACCGTCCCAAACGCTAAACGGCCCTAGGAAATTGTGAAACCAAGGTTTGCATCTGAATTGAAGAAAAATGATTGTTTGGCTGGGACAATTAACGCAACCAGCTTCTGAACCAAATGGTAAACGCTGGAAACGCAGCTCAGAGCTACTTTTGGAGCATTTGAAACTGAGATATACCGTTATGGAGCATTAATTGCATCTGAAAAATATGACCTACCAGTATTAACCCTCACTCCATTTCCCCTCCCCGAATCCACCTTCATTTCCATTTCAGGTCAACCCTTCGTCCGTAGAGCTCACCCCCAGGCTTTCATCTTCACCGTCACCGGCTGCTCTCCCTCCGTCCCTCTCGCCGGCGCTTCTCCGTCCGAGACTGTCACCGTGTGATTCTCCCTCCTTCACTCTCTCCATTTTCTCCTACACGGCCGAGCGTTCTCCCTTGCTCTTCTCTCTCACACTCTCTCGTGTTCTTCTTCCATTTCAGGTGGTCCTCCGGTTGTTCGATCGAGCTCGCAATTTCGTTTACTGTTGGATGTGCCAGAGATCAGCCGAAGTCGATTTGCTGCAGATCGGTGTGGTCTTCTCCCAGATCTTCATTTCATCCTCAGTTTTTTAGTTTCACCGGATCTGTTGAGCTTCACCGTGCTTCCCGTAGATCCAGCCATCTCTGCTCCATTTGATTTCTGCTTTACTCGATTTACCGTGGCTGCCTCAACTCGGACACAAGTCTTCAACTCTGTTCTGCTCCACTCGATTTGCCATGTCCATTGAAGTCGGCACTTCTCCCTCCGTCACTCTCTTCTGCTTGGGGCTGGTTGAAGGTCTTCAACTCGCAGCTCCAATTCGCGGCTCCGATTCGCAAGTAAGGTCACCGTGTGTGATGCATATATACATATATATTTGAGCTGGACTGATTGTTGTTCCAATTTAGCTTCAACTCGCAGCTCCCAGCTCCAATTCGCAGCTCCAATTATGTTTGAGTTCTGATTGTTGTTCTCCTTTTCGTTTAGATACACTGTGAAAGCAGAGGGAAGTTTTGTGCCTTTCGATTGCTACTGCTTCTGTCCGTTTAGCTTCACCCTCCTTCGAACTTGTCTGCTCCTCTGACATTGGTTTGTGGTTTTAATTCTCTTGTAGTATCTGATGAATTTGTTAATTTTTGTGTCCTGTTGTTTGTGATGAATTTCCCATTTTTGATTAATCTTGAATGTGATGAATTTGCCATCTGTGATGAATTTGCTTCACTCTCCTTCAACTCGGTGCTACTGCTTCTCTACGTTTGCCTGTGTGTTGACTTCTGCTTCACTCAAAATGCTGCTAGGAGCCATTCTAGGAATATAATTCAATCTTGAATGTCATATTTGTGCCCGGGGTTTAACATCGAATTTGTTTTCCTTTTTTAGAATATAAAATAGTTTTTTTTTCTAATTTGTTTTAGCATGTTGTAAATTCTGTTATTTTCAAAATATCATTCTTAAGAATATGTGAGACTTATTATTCAGGGGTTTCATTTAGAATTTTGTGATCTTGGTGAAGAGGGATGTGGTTAGGCTGCCCTATGGTGAATAAAGTGGATAAGATATATAAACATTATTACTTTAAAAATGTATTGATTGATTGCTTCTAAACAGAAAGTTTAAGCAGACACTGTTAATTGTGGGTTTATTCCTGTGTGTTACTGCTTGATTCTAAACTTATTGTGGATTTGATACATTTTTAATTTCATCAAGAACAATGAGTAACGATAGAGGCAAAGTGCATTGGGATGTAAGCACTACTGGTGTTTTTCTCAAAATATGCATGGACACAATTTATAGCAAACATCATCAAGGATCCTCGTTTACAAAGCAAGGCTGAGACATCATTCACAAAACATTCAATGAAAAGACAGGGAGAGGATATGAGAAAAGACAGTTGAAAAATAGGTTGGATAACTTGAGAAAAGAGTGGAAGGCATTTGAGTAGCTAATTGGTAAGGAGACCGGTATAGGGTGGGACCCTGAAAGGAACACAGTGGTGGCATCTGATGAGTGGTGGGAGAGAAAGAAGCGGGTATGAACTAGCTTCTGTTAATTTTAAGCAGTTAATGACTTTTGAAAATAATTTAACTTTTGTTTACTTTTGGCTTTGCAGGAAAATCCAGCATACGAAAAGTTTAGGCAGCATGGGTTAAAGTTCCGGACTGAATTGGAAACTATATTCAAGGGCACTGTGGCATCAGGACAGGATATGTGGTCACCTTCTTCGACCCAGCCTGAGCCACAGAGGGCTGATCAGCCAAATGATTACCGACCCACAATGGATTGGGAAGAAGGTTCAGGGGACAGTGAAGAGGGCTGATAGGTGTTGACACTGGACGCCGTGCAGGAGTTTCGGATGATTTGGACGGTATCAATTTAACTGCAAACACATCAAACACTGCACCCAATATACCTAGTGGTTCAGGGAGCCAAGGAAAGAGGAAGAGAGGTGGAGGGTTGGATAAGTAAAAGAAGCAAAAAATGCCAGCGACAAAAAGAATAGCAGATGCAGTAAGCTCGATTGAGAAGGCTTCCATTAGTACAGCAGCGGCAATAAACAAAATCTCTAATAGTGATAACACTACTGAGCTGACTGCTGATTTGTTGAGTATGGAGGAAATTGTCAATAACACTCATCTTTGTGTCATGTGTTGTAATCTGCTGGCAAACAAGACTTTCAGGGACATATATGCTGGTCTGAGAGAAAATCGGAAGGTATTAGTGGCTTGGTTGAAGCACAATGCTGAAAATCCACCGCCGTATGCTGCACCTAAGAATCCTTGAGTTGTGCCAGGGGACTTGTTATGACTTCTGTTTTTTCTACCTGAATGTTGTATTATGTATTATGTTTATGACGATGTATTTAATGACTAGGTTTAAGTTGTGTGTTTCGTGACTATGTTTAATGACTAAGTTTAATATTGTATGTTTCATGACTATGTTTAATTATTATGTTAAAGTTTAATGATAATTGTGTATTATCTTTTCTTTTCTTTTCTTTTTTGTGAAAATTTTTACTTACCTTTAGTATTTATCTATTCACAGGTAACACACATTTATTATGTCTGATTCAACGGAGGGTTTGGGGCGAGGGTTGGGGGATGATGGGGGAGATGAATGGTCTCAATTTTTCCCGCTTTACATGACAGAAAACACATTATCAGAGCTAAGTGTGTTAATGGGTCAGTATGTGACACCTTTTCTGTGCAAACAACCATGTAGAACTAGTGAACAAACTGGTTATTTGTGGGTTCAAGAACTTTTAGACGGGCATGAAGGACGGTCTAAGGATATGTTCGAATGGACATAGAGACATTTCATCAATTATGTTCTAAATTGGTTGAACATGGGTTACAAAATACTAAGTACATAGGTGTCCATGAATCTATTGCCATATTCTTGATACAATTGCGCATGGTCAGTGTAATAGGATGATCAGGAAAGGTTTCAGCGTTCAGGAGAAACCATCAGTCGGCATTTTCATAGAGTGTTGGCTGCTTGCCTCAATTTATCTCGAGAAAATATCAAGCCAACTGATCCTACATTTTCCTATTGTCACCCAAAAATAGCAAATGATCCACGATACTTTCCATTTTTTAGGGATGCAATTGGAGCAATTGATGGTACCCACATAAATTGTAAGGTTAGTCAAGCTAGGCAAGACAAATATATCCATAGGAAGGGATTTCCTAGTCAAAATGTCATGGCCGTATGTGATTGGAATATGTGCTTCACATTCGTGTTGGCGGGCTGGGAAGGTAGTGCACATGATGCTCGTCTTTCATTCTGCTATCTCAACTCCATCCATGAATTTCCCTCATCCACCTGAAGGTATATTTCTTTAATTTCCAAATTAATTATTTTTAAATTCAGCTTTACTTGTATTATTTTCACCTTAACATAATTGAGTCATGATTTTTTAGGAAAATATTATTTGGTTGATGCTGGTTATCCATCACAAGTGGGATACCTTGGCCCGTACAGACGTGAGCGCTATTATCTCCCAGACTTTAATCGTCACCCAGGATTTACAAATCAGAATGAGGCCTTCAATTATTATCATTCAAGTTTGAGATCCGCTATTGAAAGAACTTTTGGGGGGTGGAAGAAAAGGTTTGTAATCTTAAAAAATATGCCCAGATTCAAGTTTCAAACACAGGTCTGCATATTGTGCAACAATGGCTGTCCATAATTTTATCAGGCAAAATTCTCCAACTGATGATCGCTTTATAGAAGCTGAACATGGAAGTGTAATAGATGAAGACAATAATCATGCAACTGGTGAGGCATCCTCGTCAAGTTTAACATCTGCCGCACAAATGAATCGTGTTCGTGACTCAATTAGGGACCAAATTGTGCAAAGCTTACTATCTAATTAGTTATGTGATTTCATTTACTTTAATTAGAGAACAAATGAATTTTAATTTATATTCATTTTGTCCATTATATAATTCATTAATTATCTATGATGTGTTTTAATTTTTCTCCGTATAATAATATTTTATTTTTATAATTCACAAATAAACTATTTTGTTTTATCATAATAATTTTATATATTTTTTTTTAAACTATTATCAACTTAAAACATAAATTTTAAAAACTACTGTTCAATAAAGTCCATGCCCTTTTCAGTCATTTTACAACTAAACTAACTTTTCTATTAATCATCCAAACAACTTTCACTTTTTTAACTGACTTTTTAAAAGTACCTATCCAAACATACTCTAACTGACTTTTACTCTAACTTTAGTTATAAAAATCAGTTGGACTAAAAGTCAGTTTTACTCAACGCCAATCCAAACATTCCCTTAGACTTCCACTAACAGCACCCAGCGACGTCTGGATCGGTTTGGGCTTTCGAAGTCCGAGATTTTGCGTGGTTCTTCGCTTTTGCAAATCTTCTCACTCCATTGTGCTTTCTTCTCCGGCGACGGCACCGGTGACCGCTGTGGCAGAACCATGCTCGGTTCTCCATTGCTTGGTCTAGTGTGGCCGTGGGTTTTTTTCGTGGAAACTCCATTTGCATGAAAGTTGTTTCGGCCTTGAAGGTACCAGTGTGTTTTGTTATATGTGATGTCTTTGATAAAAGCTGTGTGAGAGACCTGTAACCTGGAATTCCATGATTAGTTGGTGGGTTAAAAGAGGGCTAGCAGACAAGGCATTGGATCTCTATTGGGAAATTGAGGTTGAGAAAGTGAAGCCAAATGAGATCACAATGACTGGGATGGTTTCTTCTTGTTCTCAGCTGCAGGATTTGACTCTTGGCCGGAAATTTCATCAGTACATCAAAGAACACAGGCTTGATCTGACAATTCCACTTTACTACTGCTCTTGTGGACATGTGTGTCAGTTGTGGGGATCTTATGGCAGCAAGACTTTTATTGATAATATAGCACAGAAGACCCTCATTTCATGGCCCAAGATGGCTTTGGGATATGCCAGATTTGGCCTTTTTTTTTTTTTTACTATTGCTCGGGGACCTCTCTATGAAATTCCGGAGAAGAATGTTATCCCATGAAATGCAACTCAGTAATATAAAACCGGATGAAGTAACCATGATTAACTGATTGTCAGCATGCTCATCCCATTAATCCTATGTCCATTCAAGCTGGGTGTGAAAAATTCTCTCGCAAAAGCTAGGTGTTTTTTTTTTTTTTTTTGGCTAAAGTATGGGTATCCTCCTAATAGAGGCAATCCGATTTGAGGCACTGTCAAGCACTAAAGATGAATACTTCTTCCGGCGAGAATTCAAACTTGGTTGGTCACATTGTGAGAGACTAGTTCATTCTGCTAGATCTAACCTTTATAACTTTGTAAATAGAATACCTCATTGAGCGGCCGATGTAACTCTCTGGAACTTGGGACATCACATAATAAAGATCTCCATATCATCAAGTTCCCCTATTGCCTTGTCATTTTTGAGTTTGCTATGAGGAGCTTATCATGTGGCCTATTTTGATATGCTCCAAGGCTTTGACAAAGCCATTTGGTTAGTTTCATCATAAATAAATCGTTTTGCCTGGACTCCAGAATGTTGTAATTAATTTTTTTGATAATTTTTAATTTGGAATATTTTTCTGCTCTTATTATTGATTTATTAATGATCATTTTTCTAGCAGCTAAATATCTGCATGTTGCCCCAGTAAGTAGCAAGCTCGCGAGTTGGTGATGAAATCTAACCAAAATGCATTGGAAATTAGATTATATTGCAGATTAGTGTATTTGAAGAAGTGATCTGAGAAGCTTCTGGCTTTCTGCTTTGCAATTATGAAGAATGTTCATAATCATACAGATTAACTTTCCCCTTTTTGATTATTTACAGTTATATATTTGTAAATAATATGTGTAGTTTAATTTGTTTGTATGGAACTTTGAAGTTTTAAAGTGCTTTTCAATGCTGTTCTCTGTGATGTCACCAGCCCTCCTTACTCCTTCTTCCTCCTATCGTTGTCTTTTTTTTTTTTTTAATTTGATTTGAAAATAATATTGAATATTTAACAATTCCCCTTTTTTAATCTGATTTTATTATTTAATTTATTTAAAAACCCACAATTTTAAGATACATTATCTTATTATTTTAAAATTGGCTAAAGAAGCATCTAACACCCTGATTTTATTTCCTATGTGCACCTAATATGCTACTCCTCGGTTCTTAATATAAGACCCATTTAACTAATTTGATTATTAAATAAGGAAATTAGGTAAGTTAGTTAATTGTAAGAAATGTGACACGTTTTTCTTAAATACCATAATATTTTTCTTAATACCCCTCTCTTCTTCTACTTGATTATGGTTAAGGGAGTATCCATAGGGTAATTTAGAGAAAATTGAAAAATATGATAAATGAATCTTATATTTAGGACAAAAACCAACTCAACAATTGGGTCTTATATTAAGGACCGGAAGAGTATTAGGGTGTTGGTGTGCAATCAGGTGCTAAATGCCTTTACCCTTTAAAATTTGATTTGAAAATTGATATTTTATGGTTAAAAATATTTTAAATTCCTTATTAATTCCGTTAGTAAACATGAATTCAAACTTAGTTATTTGATTCCTTATTTTATTATTTGATTGATTTAAAAATTTGCAAATTAATCCATTATCGTTTTATATTAAATTTGTTCTGAAAATGGTGTGTTTTTGTAGTTAACAAATATTTGTAAACTTTGTTTTTGATCCATTTAATAAACTTTTATTCAAAATTTTAAATTTCTTATTTAATTAATTCTCCTTGTTTTTTTTGCCAGCTTAATTAATTCTTCTTATTCTTATTTTACTACTTCATTTCTAATTCATTAAAAAATCTTCAATTTTCAGATCCAATTTGAAAATAAACATTCAATAGTCTATAATTTCTCCTTCTTGTTCATATTTTAAACTAAAATACATATAAACTTCTCACTTTTAACTCATTTGCATGTGGCCTCCCTCATCCCTAAAAATTTAAAAATAACACCCTGCTGAAAGTTTAGATCTTGAGCATCAAATCTCTATTGTTAAAATGATCTTTAAATTTAATAGAATGTAAGCCACCGAGATTACCTAAAATTACTTGGTAGATGACATGTAAATTTTTTATATTTTAATATTTTTATTATTTTATTCTAAATTAAAATTCAGAATTTAATAAAAGAATAATTCCATAGTTCTACTGGTGGTAATAATCCCCAATTGTCAAAATGGGGAACATACTGAGCTGAAAAAGAACTTTTTGGGTTACAATGGGCTAAAAAAAATCATTTCCTGTATTTTGTTCCATTTTGATTGGGCCTAACTCACATATGGGCCCAACCCAGTGGTTACGTGGATCAGGACGAAGTAAAAGACAAGACTGCAAAAATATCGCATAAATGTGGAGAGTGGGATTTGAACCCACGCCCTTTCGGACCAGAACCTTAATCTGGCGCCTTAGACCAACTCGGCCATCTCCACGTCGGCGCTAAGTGTTTGTTACGATTTTATATATATATATACTTACATGACACCCACCCGAAAAGATTAAGTTTGGACACAAGGCGATTCAATTCCACTTACACAACGATTTTGAAATTAACTCAGATTTTCCTAAATAATTCGACTGAATTTCAATTCATAAATGTGAATTTTAATTACACTTTTGTCAGGTAGTTTTTCTGCTGCATCAAAACTTAAATGGCTAAAATTTCTACTCGAATCCACGTCCATTGATGATTGATTGACGACCATATGATAAATAGAATTAAAGTGTAGATTTGTTTTGAAAGTTATTATTTAAAAGTACTGTGCATTTGAAAGTTTTTTTTACAAATTTATTTTGAAAGTTTAAAATAGTAGTAATATTACTTTTTATCATTAAAAAAACTAATATTAACATTAAAATAATGACATTGTTCGGTAATTTTTTAATGATAAATGATATCAATATTATGATTTTAAATTTTTAAAATAAATTTGCATTCTAAAAAATCTTCTGGATTCCCAGCACTATTGAGTAAAAACTTTTTAAAGAAATTTGGACCTTAGCCAGTTAACCCTAATGAGTAGTAATGAATATAACTTCAATAAATTAATATATCAACTATTTCCATGTTAGCGACAATCATATGTACAATGCATCTTATTGTTTACACAAAATAATGAAAACTGATGTGATTATCTTGAGAGTTTATTCACCCATATCATGTTATTCTTTTTAAAAAAGAATAGTACTCTTCCAGTTCTAAATATAAGATTCATTTTGTAGTGTAAATGTAATTTACACTACAAAATATATCTTATATTTAGGACCGGAAGAATATTATTTATTTTGAATTCATACAATATTTGGTCCTTAAATTTTCCCTCATTTGTATTTTGGTCCTTTAAGTGTAGAATGGTTCAAGTTTATATTGAATTATAGAGACAAATACTTTAAATGAAAAGAAATTTGAAAAACCAAAACTTATCATTTGAAATTTAAGGAATCAAGAGCAAAATAAGGATAAATTTGAGGACCAAAAATTATATTTTTTTCCATTTATTTTTATTCAAAATGACGAAATTAAGAATTGAGAAATTTTTATGAGATTAGAGGGGCCGAAAACCTTATTATTGCTGATAATTGTTTATGGAATATAATTATACCCATATGTATAGACTTAAATTAAGATACATGATTTAACTTTCAGATTTTGTTATAGAACTGATCATTAACTGAAATTGTGTAGTTAGCCCTATATATTTTAAATTAGGATATCCCATTTACCTTTTAGAATTTGGATTTTAATTAGGAAATATGACTTGACTTTCAGATCTTTTTATGCATTCATAGTTTTAGTTATAATCTTTTTATAAAGAAGGCAGTGATGTTAGGGCTGTTTATTTAAAAGTGAAAAATAAGTAATATTTATTTTTTCAAAAATTTTTTTATGAGTATCATAAGTTATTTTACATTTTAATTTTGGGTTAATATAATTTTTGGTTCTTCAAGTTTGTTATTATTTTGGTTTTAACCCCTCAAATTTCAAACAATAAGTTTTGATCCTTTAAGTTTCTTTTTATCTAAAACATTGTTCCTTATAATTTAATAAAAAATTGGATCATTTTGCCTATTGAGAAACCAAAACTTATGGTTTAAAATTTGAGAGACTAAAATCAAAATTCATGCAAACTTAAGCAACTAAAATCTGTATTAACCAGTTTTATAATTATAAAAATCACTTTTATTTTTTTTTGTTAAAAAAAATCCGATTTTCTCAGTGAAAAAAAAAATGTTCTTAATCCGTAACAAAAAATACAAAAATATTGCTATGTACTAGTTAGTTTCCATTTTTGCTGGGAATTTAGACTAATATCAAAATTCATGCAAACTTAAGCAACTAAAATCTGTATTAACCAGTTTTATAATTATAAAAATCACTTTTATTTTTTTTTTTTTGTTAAAAAAAATCTGATTTTCTCAGTGAAAAAAAAAATGTTCTTAATCCGTAACAAAAAATACAAAAATATTGCTATGTACTAGTTAGTTTCCATTTTTGCTGGGAATTTGGATGTGCCCCATGTTTCCTACCTATTGGGATGACTTCTGATTTATTTAGAACATAACCCCCCAATCTAAGCAACTAGATATCTACTGTTTGGATAAGCAATATTTACTTGTAATCATAATATAAATCTAAAATATACAATATGTTCATATAATTTTCTCAATCAATAACAGTTTAATGATTAGATGTTCGTGTAAATATATCAATATGATTTGACAAAAATCATTAACCAAAGAAAAATATACAGAAAGTCACAGGATTTTATTAAAAATCTAAACCACATCACATCTGTATCATCTCAACATATCTAATCTTCCTGGCTATCACATATATCTTTTTGGATAGTTAGAATTTAAATATTTAACTAAATAAGAGCCCTACCATATCCATCCAATATAAAAACAATAGCCCTTTTCATCACCCAAAAACCATATTATATGTTCGTGGTTTCCCATGAAGAAGATGAAGATGGCAGTAAAAGAAGCCATTGTTCTACTATGCATAGCTCTGATAGCCATAGCCAAAGCAACAAATGTGTCACATGATGGAAGAGCTTTCACCATTGATGGCAAAAGAAGAATTCTCATCTCTGGTTCCATTCACTATCCTCGTAGCACTGCTCAGGTCAGTATAATACTATTATCTGGTATCCAGTAACTTTTCCAAATCCTATTACCAGATATCCGAGTAACCAAATAATCTTTATGTATGTTTTTTAAGGCTAAATTCCATATGAACTCCCTTAAATTTTACGTCAAGTGTATATATATAGATAACTTTCTTAAAAGTTGAAATTTTTTTAGTGAACTTGGATGTATAAGCATGTAATTCAATGAAGTTTAATATATGTTATTTTTTTCCCCAACAGATGTGGCCGGATTTGATTAGAAAATCAAAAGAAGGTGGTCTTAATGTAATTGAGACCTATGTTTTCTGGAACGCCCATGAGCCTCAACGTGGCCAGGTTCTTAATTAATTATATATTATTGTCATCTAAGAATTCATTTAATGAATTTATTTATTTATTATTTATTATTTATTTATGCAGTATGATTTTACTGGAAATCTCGATCTTGTGAGATTCATTAAGGAAATTCAAAAACAAGGGCTATATTCTTTACTTCGAATTGGTCCTTATGTTTGTGCCGAATGGAATTACGGGTAATAAATTAAATTTATATTAAATAATGTATTAATCTATCTTTAATTAATTAGATAATTATTCACATAATGTAATTAAAATTATACCTATTTTTTCCTCCTGTTTTCAGAGGATTTCCAGTTTGGTTGCATAATATTCCAAACATTGAGTTTAGGACAATGAATAAACCATACCTGGTAAGCATATATATTATTCATGTGATAATTAATTTCAATTATGCTTAACAATTTTATTTTATAATTTTATTCACTTTTATTAAATTATATGTATAGGATGAGATGAAAAGGTTTACAACCCTCATCGTGGACATGATGAAAAAAGAGAAACTCTTTGCCTCACAAGGAGGACCTATTATTTCTGCCCAGGTTTTAATCATAAAATATTTTTTATGTTAATTAATTGATTTTAATTTTTGAACGTAAAATCTCATTTTTAATTATTAATTTTATATTTTTTTTGTAACTTTAAAAGATTGAAAATGAGTATGGAAATATTATGGGTCAATATGGTGAAGCTGGAAAAGAATATGTGAATTGGTGTGCTCAACTGGCGGACTCATATCATATTGGTGTTCCTTGGGTAATGTGTCAACAATCTAATGCTCCACAGCCTATGGTAAAATTTTAAATATAATTAAGTTAAAATGTTTTTTAATTTTTTTTAAATGATTCAAAGCTAATTATTCATTAATTTATTTTTTAATTGAATTCCTAAATTAGATTAATACATGCAATGGTTATTATTGTGATGAATTCACTCCCAACAACAAGAATTCACCAAAGGTGTGGACTGAGAATTGGACAGGCTGGTAAATTTTCTTAATTTTATAATTTTCCCTTTGATTAATTTTTCTGATTTATGTATAATTATAATAAAATTAATACTATTAAGTTTGTTTAATTGAATTTTTTTAATTATCAGGTATAAGAATTGGGGTGGTCAAGATCCTCATAGAACTGCAGAGGATGTGGCTTTTGCTGTTGCAAGCTTTTACCAATACGGTGGCACTCTCCAAAACTACTATATGGTAGTAACTAAATTAAATTAATTAATTTATTATTTATTAATTTTTAATTAATTGTCTGATTAATCTAATTAATTGAATTTGGTTTGGTTTTTTTAATTACAGTACCATGGTGGGACCAATTTTGGTCGAACTGCAGGAGGACCATATATCACCACTTCTTATGATTACGATGCCCCTCTCGATGAATATGGTATATACATAAACATAAAATATAGAGTATATATTTAGTTTCGTAATTATTATATTACTTAATTAATTACTCAAAATTAGTTAATTATGATAATTAATTGACAAATTTCTTAGGAAATGTGAATCAACCCAAGTGGGGTCACCTCAACCAGCTCCATCGCATCCTTATGGCATCAGAGATGGCTTTGACCTACGGCAACCGAACAACTACTGATTTTGGAAATATGGTTACTGTAAGTGATTTTTTTATAGTGATTATTGATTATTATATAATTCTTCTATACCAAATTCTTCATAGATTAATTATTGTTTTTAATATTTTATAGGGCACATCATATGAACATAAGGAACACTTAGTTTGCTTCCTGGGAAATAAAAATGAGACCAGTGATGCCACTGTAACCTTCCGAAATAAGACTTACACTGTCCCTGCTTGGTCTGTTACAATCCTCCAAAATTGTTCCAGAGAAGTTTACAATACTGCAAAGGTAAGAATGCTTCATATATTCAGGATATTATATATATATATATATATATATTAATACCATTGTTAGTCCTTATAGTTTGATCAAATTTTGGTTTTGATCTTTCTAGTTTTGTAAAGACTTGGTCGAGATTAAGTGTAGAGACAATTAAAAGCATGTGGATGTACGTAGATCAAAATCAAAATGTTAGGACCAACAAGAATGTTAAACCTCTATACATGCGTGTGTATGTCTATATATGATAATAGTAATATTAACCAAGATTTTCAATGAAAGATTAGGGTTTTGTGTTTAATTTCATGTGAATGCATGTAGGTGAATACTCAGACGACTGTGATGATGAATTGATGAATGGAGAATGAAGAAGAAGAAGAGAATGAAATGGGAATGGAGGAATGAACCGCTAGAGAATAAGTTTAAGGTTAAGACTATGAAAGCTTCACAGCTTTTGGATCAGAAAGTGGTGACTAATGACACAAGTGATTACTTGTGGTACGCTACAAGTGTTAATGTTAATAATCAAAGTGATCCTCTTTTGGGTCAAGATGTTTCAATCAGAGTCAACACTTCTAGCCACCTTATTCATGTTTTTGTCAATGGCCTCCGTGTTGGTAGTCTCTCACTCACAGCTTTGACACACACACGCACACACACCCCCTTCAGTCTCAGATATAGAAACTAGATAAAGAATTTATTTTGATCAGCTTCAATCTACTTTGTCTTGTAAATGTTTAGTTTATCTCTATTGATTGTACGTATTAATATGGTTTTCATCAATGAGCAATTTCAATACAGATAATTAAATAGTGTAGTTTAGGAAAACTGACACATGTTTGTTAGAAATAATTAACTTAGTTAATTTTCTTGATATTTTCAATTAATTATCTAACTCTTTATTAGGAATCAAGGTAGTATTTCTTAATTAACTGAAAACCCTAATCATATATCATATTGTGGTTGCCAGGTTCTCAATTTACTGAGAATGGACACTATCAGTTTCAATTTGAGTCCAAGATCAAACTGATCTTGGAAAGAACGAGATTGCTCTTCTCAGTGGCACTGTTGGATTACCAGTAAGTGATATAATAATAAACAGATTAAGATTATTGATGATATTACATACAGATATATATATATAATTAATCTCTCTGAGAATTTGTGTTTCTGTGTTGGATGATGAATATATAGAACTATGGAGCATTCTTTGACAATGTGAAAGTGGGAATCCTGGGACCTGTTGTGTTGGCTGCAAATGAAAGTGGTAAAGAGCAAATAGTTGATATCTCAAAGAATCAATGGGCTTACAAAGTGGGATTGCAAGGTCAGCTTGATCAACTCTATAGCCTTCCAAATGCCATCAAGCCTTGGCTTATTTTTGGCCTTCCAAAGGACAAACCCCTAGTTTGGTACAAGGTAATATAAAAACAAGACAACATGTTCATAAACATATATTATTTATAGTATATTGTTATTGTCTGTTTTTTCTGTACATGTTATTAATTAAGCTAACTCTAAGTTATATATATATATATATATATATATATATATGTATAGACATGGTTCAAGAGTCCAAGTGGGAGAGATGCAGTGGTGCTGGATTTGAAGGGATTAGGGAAAGGAGAAGCTTGGGTTAATGGGAATAGCTTAGGAAGGTATTGGTCAAGTTATATTGCAGGTCAGGATGGTTGCTCAGCCTCTTGTGACTACCGTGGACCCTATAAATCTAACAAGTGCTTGACCAACTGTGGCAACCCTACTCAAAGATGGTAATTAACCATTCTTCTCAATTCCTAGCTCTATATATATATTTATATATATATATATATATATTCAATTTTTATCTTCAACTCCACGTAGATCACATGTGCGTAGTTTGAAGCCTCCCGCAATTTTCATGTGCATAGGATTCTCTTGTTAGGTATAGAGGACATTTGACATAATAATGTTAAGTTGATTGATTAGACATCTTAGGGCGTTTTACGAGATATATACAATTAGATATGTGAAATGAGTATTATCTTTTAAATTGTAAAATTAAAGCACTTATTTTAAATAACCTTGTTAATATGTTTATTTGGAGATAATTCATATAAATATCTATTCATAATATCTTATGACTAGCACAACTTACCAATACACAACATGAGGATCCGAGTCAAAAGAGAAAAAGATGAAAAGGTCTCGGAGGCCCTATGTGTCTGACTTATGGGATTCTCTCTTTTCATATGTACTATGTCCATTCGAGGAGATTTTTTTTTTTTGGAATTAAATGGGTAAGTACTAATCAAAACCCGTGATCTTCCTCGTACAGAAAAGCTTTCATGCTGCTACACTATAAAGTCATTAGTATTTGAAGAGAACTCTTTACATCTTATAAACAATGCAACTTTATTATTAATAATTCTTTTTTTAGGGTATTGCAAGGCTGAAATTATTTCGTTAAAAAAAAAATCTACTAACATATTTAGTATTTGTATTTTCTTTTTCTTGGTGATGATTAGGTACCATGTTCCAAGGTCTTTTCTGAACCTTGTAGGACTGAACTCATTGGTAGTGTTTGAGGATAAAGGAGGGAATCCAAATGACGTGAGGATTGGAACTGTGATACCTGAGAAGATTTGTGCCAATGCTTATGAAAACCACAAGCTGGAGTTAGCTTGCAATAAAGAACAAGTCATCTCTGAGATCAAGTTTGCCAGCTTTGGCCAATCCTCTGGTTCTTGTGGATCCTTTCAAAAGGGTTCTTGTGGATCCTTTCAAAAGGGTTCTTGTGAATCCCCACAAGCGTTATCAGCCATCAATAAGGTACGCTATATAAATTAAATAAAAATCAATTCATGAAAATTATTGGGGATTAATTATAATTAATCACATTATTTAGAGTAATAATGGTTTTTTTTTTTAAATTATTCTTGCAGCTTTGTACTGGCAAGCAAATGTGTTCTTTTGATGTTACTGAGGAAGTGCTTGGAGCTAGCGGGTGTGGCACAGACAAGGAGAATAGGTTGGCCGTGGAGGCAATTTGCAAATGAAAAAAAATAATATATATATATTTTAAGTGAAGAAAGTAGATTTTTTAGTTGGGGTCTTTTCTATTTTCGCTTCTTGTTTTTTTTCCTCAAAATTTTAGCTAGTTTCTTTAATTCTTCAATTTAGATGTATGTCATTTGATCTTTATTACTCGATGAAGTTTAGTATTATTTTTAATATCTAAATTAGTCATATTATTTTTGGCATTTTACTCTAGCACTTCTTACCTTGGGTAGGGTCTATTTTATCCAATTTTTTAGACAAAAATTAAAGCAATGGCGCACATTTGATCATTTAATTTTATACATGATTTTATTTTAATCTCTTAAATTTATAAAGTATTTTTTAGTCCTCTAATCCTAATATCATTAGTCTCAAATAATAAATTTTGATAATAATTATTGTTATTTTAAAAATTAAACTTGATATAAACGTAGTTGAGAATTTTTAACATTCAAATTAAATATTAATTCAAGAGCAAAAAGTAAAGCTCAACCTTAAAAATCCTTGACATTGAGCCAAGTATATTTATAGAGAGTTGAGTTCAATTCAAAATTAACCGCAATGAATAGCTCCTATTTATTTTTTGGGATGAATATAGCTCTTAATATTTTTAATTAATATACTTATCATGATTACCAATATCTAGTTACATGCGCATTTAATTTCAAAGAGAAATTAAATTGGATCATCAGGTTTTATTTATAAGATAGAGAGAAAAAAATTTTCAGTTCTTTTTATAAGTTACTATTTTGTCCTTTATTTATTATAATATAGATAGTTAATTTTTTTGAAAGATATATATATTAAATAAAAATAAAATTAAAAAATTATTATATTTTAATGAAAAAATTAAAGCGTGGTTTACAAATAGGATTGGTATATACTCCTCCGATCCTTAATATAAGATCCAATTCTTGAGTTGGTTTTGATCCTAAATATAAGATCCATTTCTCATATTTATCAATTTTCTCTAAATTACCCCTATAGATATTCCCTCAACCATAATCAAAAGAAGAAGGAGAGGAGTATTAAAAAAGATGATTGTGGTGTTTTAGGAAAAATGTGTTACTTTTCTTATAATTAACTAACTTACCTAATTTCATTAATCTAATCAAATTAGTTAAATGGGTCTTACATTAAGGACCGGAGTAGTATTATCAAGTCTCAGAGCCACATTTTGATTTTGCACTTTAATGACTGAAAAATAAAATATTAGATACCAATGATTGCTACTGAGGAAAAAAAATAGTATCAACTATCAACTATCAAATTCTTCATTACGGCGTAAAAATACTAATATTTTTTCGTTGAACACAATTTAACGTTATAGAGATTTATTTTATTTTTATTTTATTTTAAAATATTTTCGTTTTTCAGATAATACATTATACATGTAAATATAAATATACCCATAATGAAGATACTCATGACATTTATAAAAATCTATTTATGTTAAATATTAAATTACATTACTTTATTTTTTAAATATTTTTGCCAAATTATGACGATTTTTTTTCAACTTACGAAGTGTTTTTCAAATTATTTCTTTTAAAATTATTGTTATCATTATATTAGAAAATAAATCACATATATTTTCATGTTATAGACAAAGAGTAGTGATTTATTTTGACCAAAAACAAATATTACTGATCAGAACTAAGGAAAAAATACAATTTATCAGTTAATAATTTGTTCGAGTGGCACAGAAAAGGACAAAAAGCCAGGACGCTTGTGTGTGTGTGTGTGTGCGTGTGAGAGAGAGAGAGAGAGAGAGATATATATATATATATATATTATAATAATTTTTCATCGAAATTCTATCCCGGTTGAAGGCACTTTGCAAGTTCATCGTCGTCAACCCAGTAATGAGCTGTATTTCTGAGCCATTCCCACGCAGAAAATCAGAGGGGGAAAGGACGTAAACAGAATTCATTTTCTCCACCCAGAATCTAGTTCCAGGTAGTTTTTTTGGGTTCGAAATTATTGTCGTCATTTTTTGGTTGTGTTCATATATCTGAGATTTTCGTTTTCATTTCTTCCCACAAAATCTCAGGTGAGGGTTTTGATTCTAATCAATTATCCCTTAAACGTTCTTAATGCAAGTATAAGATCAGCGTCTGCTTTTGTTTCGGAATTACTCTTGGAAATAGCTATTGAAGTATGCCATGCATAGTTTTGTTTGCTTTTGGTGCTATGCAATCAGATTTTCATATTCATAATTCTTTTCCCTGGATTTTTGTGGTTTCCAAACGAGAATGATTTATGAGTAGGAGGAATCTTGAAAATTTTGTCTGAAATCTTGATTTACGTCGGTTACTTTGAAGAGAATTTGGAGGGAAGGTTCTGGTTTGTTTAATGGAGGTAATTGTATGTATTGAAAGATCTTTATTGTGGCCGACAGAACTTCCTGTTCGAGTTTCCTTCTAGTCTTTGTCTCTAATTCCATTAGAGCTACTTTTACTTGTATTTTGGAATGTAAAACCTGTCACCTGTGAGTTGTTATAATTTTCTTGGCACAGAAACCTCAAGAAGAGATAAATCGGAGTTACGCAAATGTACCAGCCTGTGGGGTCAGCCACAACCCGAGGTGGATTGCCGACTGATAATGGGGATTCCATTGTGATTTTAGATCAGATTCCACGATGGGGTGATGCCGAGCATAGGCCTTCCTTGGAGTATGACAATGGAGATCCATCGTATTCTTGCTCAAATTTTCCTGACCCGTTAACGTTTACATCAGGAACACAGGGGGGTGGCTTTGGGTCAGTGGCAAGGTTTCCGGTTGACCATGAAATTAATTCAAAGATTTATTTGTGGAGGGGGGATCCCTGGAATCTCGCAGTGGATGCTGTAGTAAATTCGACAAATGAGGTATGTTATATGCATGCGCACATGTATGTGTTATGTGTATATATGTTCCTTATCATCTGATTTGAACTTTCTATAATTGATAACGGTAAATTCTAGTTGCCATAATCATGTTTTCTGTTATTTGCAAAGAATATTATGGACTGCCAAAACAAATTCGCATGTTGGAACTTATGTTTTGTTTTTATATGACTTTATGTGGTAGTGCTTTAGAAGACAATTGATTGTAGAACTTTCCTGATAAAATTATAAATCCAATTTTTTCCTGTTGGGCGAAGCTAAAGTGAAATCTGCTTTATTGACTTCTGTTGCAGTGTGCTGGGTGTTTCAGTCCGCAATAAATAGATTAAATGTTCGTTATGTTTCTCTGCTTATTTTTTCTTGTACTTTTCTTGCTCGATAATAACCCTTGAAGGGGTACTGGGAAACATGTTGGAAGTAGGGGCAGAAAGGGCACCAATGCATTTGTTCTGTTATGTGAAATGACTATTCTGTTTAAGGGTTTTTGATAATATACCCACCTACCATGAACTTAAAAATATATTTTTTGTCTGGGTCAGTTGTATGTTAGGGGTTCCTGATTTCTGTTCTTTTGCATAGAGCTAACCATTTTCTGTTGTTACCTTTTGACTTAAGCCCAAAAGCGTCTGGCAATACTAAACTGTCTGGTGTCTGGAAGCAATGAAATTTTTGGTTAACGATGATTCTGTTGCTGAATAAAGCTATGATATGTAGCCTAATAAGAGTTATTTTGTATTAATATGTCTCTATCTATGAAAAAATGGCAAGAGTTATTTTCCCCCAAATATGTGTGTGGCACTTAATGCTATGAGCTATCTTGTGTCTGCTTGCTAGCTCGGGTATTATATTACATTGGAAATGCTTTTTATCCTTACCTTGGGTCCTGTTAATAATATTCTTGTGGCCAAACATTTTAATCACCCTGATTGGTGTCATCATGTAATATAAGGTAACTATTGAGCAGGGGCTGTCCTGGTGGATCCACTATATGGACTCGTGAGAAAATGCCCCCTATAGTTTTTGCAAATTTCTATTATAGGTATATATTGATTTTCATATTGCGCCTGCTACATCTCCAATCGCCCCTTTTATTTGTCTCAAATTGTGTAGCTAGAAATTGGAAAGACAATGAATATATTTCTTTGACATGACAGCTACAAAGATGCAGAAATTACCTTATTCTTGTGAACATCATTACCAATGAAGAGATAATTTCACTTGCTTCATAAAATTGTTATAAACACTTAGGTGATAGAGTTTAGAAGTATGCATTTATTGTTCCTTCTCTGTACTGACTGAAATATATGTATTTGCCACTGCTATTAAGCATGTTGAACTGAACGTGTAGTAAATAAAATGGACCTTACCAGCCCATATTTTTTTAACCAATTATTTTCTGGGTCAACAGAACTTGGATGAAGCACATAGCAGCCCTGGGTTGCATGCTGCAGCTGGACCTGGTCTTGCAGAAGAATGTATGACACTGGTATGGTTAATCATATGTTCTTTCTAATTGCTTCAGAAAAAAATTATACTTTATGCGCATAATTTTGATAGTATGTGAGCCTGGGGCATTAGTTATGAGTTTAATACTTTTTATTACTTATAATTTTTTAATTCTTTTGTGAATTTAAGGTTTTAGTTCGAATATTAACTGAGGTATTGTTGTTGCATATATGTGAACCTGTTTGTTTCCAATAAAATTCTCTGATAAATTGTGTTGTCTCAGTGGCATGAGTTATGACAAGTTTTCTAGAAGTGACAAGTTCAATGTCGGCATATACTGATTTTGTATCTTTATTCTTGACAGGGTGGATGTCGAACAGGAATGGCTAAAGTTACTAGTGCATATGACCTCCCCGCAAGGTTGGTATTTGGCCTATATGACCCTCTTTCATGTACTTATTAGACCACTCCGCTATGCAAACATGGCTTTTGCCCGGAGAATGGACACTGACAATTCGTTTTCATTTCAGTCAGAGTGTTGCATTTATTACAAGATGCTTTCTATTACTGATTTTGTGTCATTTTGGATGTTTGGTAGGGGGTGTGGGATTTGCATATTGTAGTTTGTTAAATGGTGGATGCGTTTCTGCAAATGCTAAGCTGCATGCTTGTTCTTTTCTTGTAGTTTGGATCTAAGATTGTTAATTGTATCTTGCTGCACTTTTTATGCCATTGTTTTCTACCCCTTTGTCTCATGTGTAATTCTTCCTTAGTTACATGCAATTTCTCAGCAATAAGCTGTATTTCTTGTATACTAAGTTTTATTCCTTCTGTAAATTTTGTAGGAGAGTCATACATACTGTTGGTCCTAAGTATGCTGTGAAGTACCATACTGCTGCAGAAAATGCTTTAAGTCATTGCTATCGTTCGTGCCTGGAGCTTCTGATTGAAAATGGTCTTTGCAGGTTTATTTAAACATTTCATATCATTTCATCCTTGCAAAAGTTTTGGTTTTGGTGCATCTCCTATATTGTTTCTTATGATCTTGGGCACATATGTATGCAGCATAGCTACGAGTTGTATTTATACGGAGGCAAAGAATTATCCCCGTGAACCAGCTGCGCATGTGGCTATTAGTGAGATATTTTTTCCTTCATGATGTTACTTTTTCTAATATGATTCCTGTGATAGTTACCCTCACCTTATAAATCATATAGGATAACATTAGCAACCTCAGAGAATCAAAATTGCCCCAATCATTTTGAGACGTGTTATAACTATTTCATTACAGTTTTCCATATGAAAGGTAGCTGCTGTAAAGGCTTAATATAAAAAAAAATGTTTTTATAAAACTAAGGGTTGACAGGGAGGTGCATTATTAGAAGGAAACCTTAATGCATATTAGGAATATCTATATGTGCATAATACTTACCATAATGCACAATTCTTAAATACATCTGAGAGTGTGGTGCATGCTTCCTCTGTTGTTAAGCTAGCGGTTGATTTCATATTGTTGAATAACAGTGGCTAAATCACTGCCTTCTTATTTTTGTTTCCCTTTGTCCCCTTTTTCTTATTAATGTCTGTTATACAGGGACTGTGCGAAGGTTTCTTGAGAAGCATAAAGCCAACATAACAGCTGTTGTCTTTTGCACTATCAGCACAACTGATACTGAGATATATAAAAGGTATTTTCAAGTCTTGTGGTTTTCACTACTTGCACTGTTATGAGTGAAACTAGTCTTTGAAAGTTATCCAATGTTGGTTGACTTTCTTACCAATCTTACTTTTGCATACTTTATTCCCTATCGACTTGTTATTTTGAAACATTCTATGTAGGTTGCTTCCGCTTTACTTTCCTCGTGATAACCATGAGGAGGAGGTGGCTTCAACAAAGCTTCCTGCAGATGTTGGAGATGAGAATGGTGAGACTGCCATTGACGAGCGTAAAATCAGAATTAAGCCTTTGCCTAAACAGAATGTTGTAAAATCTCCTGAAGCTTCAGTTGATGTTCTGATCGGTGATGTTGGCTCGATACGCAGGTTAGTTATAGTTTCAAGATTTACAAGTTTTTGCTTATATCTTAATTGTTTTCTAATTTTTCCCTCTCCCCCATCTCTGTGTGTATCTAACATACATCTATGTTGAAAGTTTGGGAGGTTTAATATCTACATAGTTTTTACTGCTAGATAGGTTTGAGGCTGCCATTGCAAAAGCCTGACAATTCAAACTAGCTAAAGAAGTCCCAAAAATAAAAAAAGAAAAAAGAAAAAAGAAAAAGAAAAGAAGTCACAATATGGATTTCTTCATTAATGCTGGAACACTTGCCCAAATTTTCCTTTCAAATAAAGTCATTAGCACAAACATCCAGAACTATAGTAAAATATAAAGGAGATGAAGTCTCTTGCCTGATTCCCTTCTGGCCATGGTACCAGCATTTATGTCCCATTATTTCAACCACAGAAAATGTGATCGCTGAAAGGAAACCTTGAATCTACTCTTTCTTACTTGAGCAAAACCAGTTTCTTGCAGGAACCTTATCTAGAAAGCCCATACTAACTCAGCGATGTGCTCTCTGAAAGTCTAGCTTAAAAGCAAATCATTGCTATCCTATCCTTATTCACAGGAGCAACAATTGCGATTTTTCTACTTGAAATAAAAAGTATTTTTAATATATGGAATGTGTGGAAATTCAGGTTTCAAGAATCCTTTAAATGTATTTAATTAGATGAAAGCAACATTGCATTGGTAGATGATAGAAGAGAGATTTAAGCTCTGATAAAGTCTATCTAAAACAAAATATTTAAAATAATATCATATTAATCAAAATGGGATGGGTCTAACCATGTCGAAATCAAGCACTATAACTAATCCTAGAGGAGAACAATGATGTCCAAAAATAACTAAAAAATGTCATCCTTAATTAAAATGAAAACACAAAATAAGTTAGTTGAAATCAACTATAATTTCCAACAAAATTAACTATGGTTTCCAACGGAATGTATATGTCATTATTAATTGCCTTTTGATTCATTTGCTTAGTATTTTGGACTAATGTTCGTTTGTGATGGAGTGTTCCTGATCTGTGTGGCTTATACAGGACTTCGTCATCATTAGGTTTGTTTCTGGACCCTGCTTTCATGTCCATAGTAAAAGATCCAGATCAAAGACGTCAGGAGCAGTGGGAGAAAGCTGCTGAAGCACAAAGAGGCTGGAATTTAGCTAAAATGCTAGGATTTGGTGCTCTTGTCACGCCTCCATTATCTGCTGCTGAAGAATATTCTCTTCACTCTAGATACCTTGCTAAAGCGAATTCTCTAAGTCTTTCCGAAATTGCAGATATGAAAATTGTGTAAGTATCTGTACTTCAATCTCAAGTTTTGCTCGCACAGTCAATTTAGATATGACTTCTAATCTCTATTTTACTTCACTGTTATGACTGGTGAGTCATGCTAGTTGGTGGTCTTTGCATACCTGGTAGAGAATGGTTTGCCATCTTTACAAAAATAGAGAAGTTGAGTGTACTGAAATAGTTTCGTTTGTGTTATCATGATATGGTCATTCTCCTTTTGGGAACTGAATAATAAAATAGTGATGCAGGATAATACAATTCTTCTATATTATAATGTTTATGCTCTTTAAAATTTCGGACAAGCTTATTTATTTTAACTGATCAATGTGAAGGCTTTTTGCAATTGCTCAGATTAATCTTTTCTTGTAATGATCAATGTAATATTATTTTCAGTTATCGTGGTGGAGTAGACAACGAAGGTCGTCCTGTTATGGTTGTTGTGGGGGCACACTTTTTGCTCAGATGTCTTGATCTGGAGCGATTTGTGCTCTACGTGGTAAAGGTAATATGCTTATAATCTACTTCTTGACATTTATTTAGGTTGAGCATAACATTGGTGATTATGAAATCTCATTTCCTGGATGTTGGCAATGCGTGCTGTTGAAATTTATCATTAAAGCATCGATACGTTGAATGAGAAACCTTGATCATTTGCACACATATATTCAGGCAGCAATCTCGCTTTAAACCCTTCTAGTCTGTAACACATCCTATAATAATTGATGAGTCTTATAACCCTGTCCATATTCCCTCTTTGTAACTGATTTCTAGCAATAAATTCTAGTTTTTATATTTCCTATTTCCTGTTTACTTTTTAAATGTAATAAATCATTTTGGCGTCAAAATTTCAGGAGTTCGAGCCTTTAATACAGAAGCCTTATACGATTGTTTACTTCCACTCTGCTGCATCTCTGCAGATGTAAGTTTTATATGATAAAACTGTGCAGAGTACATATTAGCAATTTCTTTTAAGCAAATAGTGGTTTCTTATATTCTTAGGGCTGTCCATCTTGAAAAAATTGTCAGTGCATGTAGAGGAAATGGACTATCTGTAGACCTTCATTTGCCAACTAGTTGTTATGTTTTTTGAATTATGTATCCATTTAGAATATATTAAAAACACTTAGTAGCCAAAATTAGGGTAATTAACTGTTCCCCATTCAGTAAGCAAAAAGGAAATGGAAATTCAACCATCGAGATGCGATAAATATGGTTTAACATAGATGTGTATGCTTTTGTATAGATCTGCAATAGTATTTTGGTCACCGGATATCTTGCATGATATCCACAGTAATTTGCGTGATTGTTAGGAAAAAAACATTTACTTATCTGTTGGCTTCGTTCATGTTTTTGCATCTGGAATTCACTTAATCATATGTCCCTTTGTTGAGAGTACTTGATACATTGCTTCTTAATTATGTGGTCCTTTGCTGAAGATGGTTTTCCTGGTGAGGTTAAATGCGTTGATGCATTGTTATTCCTAGCTGCATTTTAAAGTGGCAAACCAAAATATAAATACAAAAATGAAAATGGAGAAGATATACAGGAAGAGAAGCATGTTTTGAACGTTAATGAAGAATATTTTATATAAGCTTGTTGTTTCATGATGTATTTACAAGTAACTTCTAACATTGGTTGCTCTAGATTTTTGTTGATAAAATTTATATCTTTACTTCTCTTCGCCCTACTATTGGAATATATAGGCAACCAGACCTGGGTTGGATGAAAAGATTACAGCAGATACTTGGTCAGAAGCACCGGCGAAACCTGCATGTATGCACTGTGCAGAGATAACCTTGATACATGACAGCTTCATGGTCTCTGTTCTGATCTTTCAGTTTGATGTATGTAGGCAATTTATGTGCTTCACCCAACCTTTGGACTAAAAACGGCAATATTAACGCTTCAGTGGCTTGTGGACAATGTGGTATGTTAGAGATTGCATTTTATGCGTGGAAGTTGGACCTATTTGAGGAGCTTACATTTATAATTATTATTTGCAATAAACTTTCAGGTTTGGAAGAAAGTGGTGTATGCTGATCGACTTCTGCAACTCTTTAGATATATACCTCGTGAGCAGTTGACCATCCCAGATTTTGTGTTTCAGTTGAGTTTCTGTTTCCTGTTTAGCCATGAACATTTATTCTCATATTGTATTCAAGGGTTTTGAGCAGTTGTTTACATATGGGAGGGCCTTTCCATTTGTTTAGTAAAGGGGTGTCCTTGCAGTTGTTGGTAGATAAGAGGGGATTTTCAATTTCTTCAGTAAATATTGCCATTGCGAAACATAATTTGTTTGATGGGTCAACTTATAGAACCCCTTGTTGGTCCAAACACTTCATGCCCACTCAACCCATGGGCCAAAACAGGTTTGTTATTGGCTTAACCCAATTGAAGTTTAATTTGTGCATCTTATGATATTATTTTATGAAATACATCTATTCATTGATGTTTATATTTTCTTCCATGAAATATTTATCCGGAAAGTTCTTTAAATAAAACTTCTGTTAAGAAAACCAAATGGACTTATTTAAGTCGTAGCCTTCATGGGATGGGTTGAACCGATGGATGGTGCCCCAACAAAAGTTAGTTCTCTAATGTTCTGTTGATGCAGGCATGACTTGGAAGTCAATGGAGGAAAGGGTGTTCGTGCGGATCACAGAACAAAATATGTATATTAATCAAAGATCTTGAGCTTTATATGGAATTCTACCATCTGTTGGTTCAAGAGCATCAATGGCTTTAGTTTCTCCATTATTTTTCCCCCATTCTCACCGGTTAGTAGATAAGGGCCTGTATGTGTTTGAAATGTAGTGTGTAAGAATCTTTCTTCTCTCTGCGCTATTTTTTGGTCTTTGATCTATTAAGCATTGATTTGTTTCTCTGTAGGTGAAATAAAATTCTTTTTCCTTTGTGATCTCTTTATTGAGTTGTCAGCAAAATTTAATGTCGTTTTGGTCACTGTTGAATCTAGACGGTTGCCTTTGTACAGTGGCTTGTAGATGGTAGACGAGAAGATTTGAATCAAACTAGTTTAAAGATTTTTCATGTATATTTCCTTCCATCTTCAATTGCACGAGTTTTTGTGTCCACTTAGCTTCCCTCTTTAATTGCTTGATTATAGTTAGTTTTAGCATGTGTAAATTTGAGTAATGTATTTATGGATGAACTATTATATTTTTAAGTTAATAACAAACCAAGATCAATGGCAACCAAAAAAACACAATGCTATGATCGAAAACAAAAATATTGTTAGCCAGATGAAGTTGGGCAAATTTACTGTATCCCCCCCCCCCCCGGGGGGGTGATATAAGATGTGAAATTTTGCCTTTTCCTTTGGTTATCCATTATCCAGAGCAATGTATTGGTAGATTCATTTAAAGACCAAAACAAATTAATAATCAGTGATATCAATATATGAGCTTGTTTGGAATGACGATTAGAGTTTTCAAAATCAGTTTTTCAATTGATTTTGTAAAATACGAAGTATGTACCGAAAGTTTTAAATGAAAATATTTATAAACATTTATATTGAGCAGTGGATTCATTTTTCATACAGTTATATTGCTTATAATTGGCTTATTTGCTTTTTTCCCTCAATTTGTTCGGCCTAATAGTTGTTATTTAAATCATTTTGTTATGGAAAGAGCAAAGTAATTTTAAAGAAAATCCAAAACACCACTAACGGTATGATGATGCTAAAAGTTTGTTAGTGTTTTACACCAGTGTGTATTCTTACTCATCTCTTCATTTGTTTTATCTTTGGGGTAGAATTTTGAATTTTATTACCCATTGGTGTATAGGAGATAACATATTCCAATAATTTGGATCACATTCATAAAGTGTATTCTGAAATAAACTGAGACCTATGGCATGTTTGTTTGGTTTGATTTCGTGAAACAAAATTATATGTGATCTTAATGTGAAGAGTTAATTTAGATGCTTGGTTGGGCTTCTGCAATGGGAAGGGAATTACATTTTGGTTGGCAAACTTTCTTAAAGTATGATTACATTACTAAGATTCATGAATGGAGCTAATGGCATAAAAACTTCCTTATAAGTGTTTGTGATCTCAAATCGTTAGTGTCAATAAGCAAAAAGAGACTCATGAATGATAATACATACCTACTGTAATCAAGCGTAAAGGATATTATCAGCTGATGAATTTCGGTATGTTTTTCAGGTTTTGAAAAGGGAATGAATCAATGGACATGAATATCTAAACATGGATCGGTCCTTTTAGACTTTCTTTTCTTTTAAAATTGAGGAGCAAATTTACCTATGAAATATTTTGCCATGGGCATTAACATCATAAATTTTTGGATTAAAAGTAAAAAATACCTATAAATTTTTACCAAAAATTCACCAAACACCATGAACTTTCTTTGGGTTCAAATCTACCTATCAAAGTTTAAAAAAAGGTCAATAATACCAGCATCATTAACATCCGTTTTTTTAGCCGTGGGATTCATGCTTTTTTAATGAAATTACTACAATACCCCCGTTCAAAACCAAAAAAAAAACTAAGGGTAAAAAATACCCATGGGTATTTGACCCATAACTTTTTGTCATTAGGGCTATTTTTGGTATTTTTATTTAAAAAACGTGGGTCCCACTACTTAAAAAAAGGGACATTAATGACACTGGTATTATTGACTTCTTTTTAAACTTTGATGGATAGATTTGAACCTAAAGAAAATTCATGGTGTTGGGTGAACTTTCGGTAAAAGTTCATGGGTATTTTGGATCTTTAACTTTAAATTTTTCTTAGGTCCAAAAGTATACATGAAGTTTTTAGGGTTAAGGTACAAATTTGTCACAAAAGTTTTTACTTATAAACACTAGGTACTTGAAAGTTTAAAATTGTAACAATATTATTTCTTATTGTTATAAATGTTAATAGTCAATATTACTGTTTTAATGGTTATTGTTAGTTTTTAAATGGTATGGGGTAATATTGCTACGTCCTATAGCAAATTTGCATCCAAAAAAATTCTAGGCATCCAGTGCTCTTAAATGAAAACTTTTGAGATAAATTTGCATGTCAACCCAAGTTTTCAAATTGAGGCAAAAATATCAAAACCTATAAGTAACTAACAATAATCATTTAGCCAATATATAGGTCAAGAAAATAATAGAAAAATACACATGAAGTTTCTAAAATGATGCAAAAACGTTATGGTTTTTAAAAACTTTATGTATGTTTTTGCATCACTTTGGAAATTTCATAGGTAGTTTTGTACTATTTTCTTAGTGGAGAATACTTAGGTCAAGTTCATTATGTCAAGTTTGTCCATTTATCCAATTATATTCTGCCACATGTATTATTTGGCCTCATCACCATTTAACCCCCACAATCCATTTAATCACCGTTAGTCTAGAAAAATTATTTTACAAAAAAAACATAAAAACAAAACCTGGGCGTCGTTTATGCGATCCAACAAACCAAGGAAGCGATGGCCGGTGGGCGCACAAAGGGATTTTGTGGGTAAGAAAGACTGCCACATGAATGGTATTGCTTATGTGAGATTCTTTTGTTTTGATTTCTCGAGGCTTCTTTGATTTTTGATTGGGAGTAAAATTTTGCTTTTTAGGTTTTCGGGGAGATGAACATATGGAGTTAAATCTGCTTCATTTACTTCATGTTTTGTAAAATATTTATATAATTAATATAAAAGTATATATTAAAAAAGAGAAACAACAAGGAAAAAATATATGGGATAAACAAAACAAAAGGCAAGTGATTATATTCACCAGCCATGGGTGATTTGAATGTCTACAGTGGAGGAAAAGGAAAAAATATGTACGCAGTTGGCTGGATAAAAAAATTAAAAAGCAAACAAATTAATAAAATAATTGTTATAGGGAAGCTATATTGATTTCGACATACTGGATATCAAAAAGAACTTTGGCGTAGTTCAACGTCTTTCTCAATAAAATAATTAAAGAAACCCCAAGAAATCAAAACAAAAGAGCCGCAATATCTTCAGGCAGCATGCTTTCTCACCCTTTGCCGTAAGTGCTCTTCTTCGCCGCCCGTCGCATCCTTTGTTCGATGGATCAACGATGCTCTATTGTTTTTTGACTTCTTTTAAAAAAATAATTTTTCTAGACTAACGGTGATTAAACGGATTGTGGGGGTTAAATGGTGATGGGGTCAAATAATACATGTGGTAGAATATGATTGGATAAATGGATAAACTTGACCTAATGAACTTGACTTAAGTATTCTCCTTTCTTAGTTGACATGTTTGTTAAACTATCAACATTAATAGCTATGATATTTTTATATCATTTTGAAAACTTCATACACACTTTTGCATCGAAAAAAAGTTTACGGTGCTGGTGTCTCTAGCAAAATACTTCATAGGTAGATTTACACGTGAAACTCCTTCTAATAAAAAGATAAATTACGTTAATAAAAAAGAAATAAAATTACAAGAGAGTTCCAAGCCTATGAAAAAGGGAGGGCAAGCTAACACATTGTCGTTAGATACATAAATGGAAATAGAGAGAAGTCGTGAAGAAAATTAAAATGTCTTGCGCAATGATGGACTTAATGAAATTGGATCAAACTAGCTTTTATTTTTTTTAATAAAAAGACAATTTTATTCAATATAAGAAAAACAATTATATTAAAAGGCCGGCTAATCACATTCGGTTAATTTGAGTCAAGCCCAAGTGAACCAAAGCAGAAGGCAGGCCTAAAATGTCCGAAACATGGAAAGAATAGACAAAGAAACGATTGGCAAAACAAAAAGCTAATAACAAAAAAACATAAAAACACGTGCAGTAACATATACTGCATCATCGATCTCATGATGTAATGTCAGTAAGAAAAAAACCAAAGTACGAGCTACAGCTCATAATAGTTAAGACACTGTCATCTGTGACACTTCAGAGAGTCCCATACCCTGGCAAGATGCACTAGAGAGCGAGGTTTTGGCATGAAAGCCAAAGTAGGGGTGTGCCAAAGAACAAACAGCAAGGCTAGTGCTTGAGTAAGTAACCGACAAGATCCATAAAGGAGCAACATCTGCTGGAAACGAACAAACATGGGAACACGAGCAACATATGCCGCTTATTAACAAAATACAACAACCAGAAAATAAAAGAACATCAAGAGACAAAAGGTTGCAGCACTGCTTGATGGACCTCTAAATGACTGTTGAATAACTTAGAGGTCCCCTACAGTATCATCCACATGTGCAAAGCCTTTTGACAAAGTTCCGGCAGAACCCAAAACATGCTCATCCCATGTGTGCTTCCTTGAAAAGTAACGATGCTAATCTTGACTAGCACAACGTAACTCTGCAGACCATAATCAACACGTAGGGAAAGATTGTAGTCGCCACCTTAGACTCCCAAGACAAACAAAGGCATGGGAACGCTTTTGTTTCCTGCAAATTCATGAACGAGACATAAGATGATCATTGGTTTTTAGAGAGATAAACTTGGTGTGCTTGGAACAAGGAAAATATTGTTCTAGACGTTTTCTCATGACAGCTTAACTTTGTGTCAACTGAAGAAAGGGTACAGGAGGCACCGACCGCTCTCTTTTTTGTTGTAATATTTTTGGGTGTGTCAAAGAAAGGATCTTACATTAATTGGGAATATGGGAAGATAAAAACAAATTGAGTATTAATTGTGAACAGATTTTCTTATTATTATTAAGAATAGGAAAATCAATTGTTAAAAGGGTTTTCATGTCATAAAAGGATTTTCAACGCATTAAGGAATTTAAAAGTGGTCCACTAAAATCTTAAACCGAAAAATCTTTTAATGCATTGAACCATTCAAATTGCTGACCGGAAATTCTCTATAACTGTCTAAGGCTTAGAACGGTTTGAAATCCAGGTGCTTTAACCATGTTTTAATGTGTTAAATGATGGCCATGAATTTCAAAATGGAGTAACGTCTGAAATGTTTAAAGCGTTGGTGCGGTTTTATTCCTTTTAATATATTAAACAATGATTATGAAACACAAAACGGAAGCGTTATGTCTTTGCCTCCAACCGTTCACATTATGCAATCAAATCCTTTAATGTGCAACGTTCAAAACTGAAATTTGATTAGCTTTAAGAGGCAAGCAATATTCAGATCATGGAGGCCTATAAAAGGGTGCTCTGGTCTAAGGTTCAGTATACACAGCTCTAGAGTTTTCGAGCCCCTCTCTTCCCCCTCTTGTCTGCTCTCTTACTTGCTGAGTTTACTACTATCTTCTGCTGTTCTGCTCACCCTGTTTTACAGGAAGGATCCGTTTAATCCTGGGGAGTGCTGCATCCTTATCTACCGGTGGTTGCGGAATAGCTCTTAAGGACAGCGTCCTTAGGACGTGACTCGGATTAACTATTTTTTGCAGGTGCTGCCGCCAACAATCTTAAGAGCTATACCCATCATGGAACAACCCCGCAACACTGCTGCTCAGAATAACCATGATGCTGCCCCAGTCACTGTTGTTCCAACAACAGTTCCTATTCCTAGGCCGTTCCCTGACACTTCAAAAATAGAGACTTTTGATGGAAGGAATTTTAGGCGGTGGCAGGAGCGAGTTTACTCTGTCCTTGACATGCATGGAGTAGCTGCTGCTCTTACTCAGTCCGAACCAACCCCAGATGTTGATCAAGCCCAGAAAGATATCTGGACACATGCCAATAAGGTTTGCAGACACACTCTTATCAGCACTTTATCTAACGATCTGTTCGATGTGTATTGTGTCTATAAGGAAGCACACAAAATATGGGAATCTCTTATCCTCAAGTACACTGCTGAGGATGCTGGGAAGCAAAAATTTGTAGTGGGGAACTTCTACAAATGGGAGATGACCGAAGAGAAAGACATCAAGCTGCAAATCAACGAGTACCACAAGTTGTTGGAGGAGCTACGTGCTGAGAAGATTAACCTGCCAGATGAGTTCGTAGCTGGCATATTGATCGAGAAGCTACCAGAAACATGGAGTGACTACAAACAGCAGTTAAAGCACAAACAGAAGCAGTTGTCCCTGTCAGATCTTATTACCCACATAATAATTGAAGACACAAACAGAAAGGCCATACAAGCCGCAAAGGGAAAGGAAATAGCTGCCAAAGCAAACTTAGTGGAATCGAAACCGCGCTCCAAGAGGTATGATCCCAAAAACAAAAATAATAAGAATAAGAAATCTGATTACAAATCCAAGGACTCTAACCCCAAATTCAAAAGGAAAGGCAATTGTTTTGTCTGTGGAAAGCCAGGGCACTATGCGGCACAATGCAGAAAAAGGGCTACTCAAAAGGATGATAATCCTCCTAAGCCAAATGTGAATTTGGTTGAAGGAGATGATGGCAGTGATGATGAAGTCATAGCTGCAGTGGTCTCTCAAGCCCTTATTGTGACTGATGTGAAGAAATGGGTAGTGGACTCAGGAGCCACTAAGCACATCTGTGCAAATAAAGAGATGTTTACCTCCTTTGAAGAAGGGGAAGACCACATCTACCTCGCTAACTCCCGAACTGCCAAGGTTCAGGGAAAGGGAAAAGTGGTGCTGAAACTCACATCAGGAAAAACCCTGGCGCTGAATGATGTGCTGTATGTCCCAGATGTTAGGGCAAACTTAGTCTCTGTGGCGCTGCTTGGGAAAGCTGGGGTTAGAGTGTCGTTTGAGTCTGACAAGGTTGTCATGACTAAAAACAATGTTCTCATTGGGAAGGGATATTGTAATCAAGGTCTGTTTGTTTTAAGTGTTGCTGAAATCAATGAAAATGCATCTTCTTCTGCTTACTTGATTGATTCTTTTGACATATGGCATGCTAGATTAGGACATGCTCATAAATCATATATAAAGAGATTGCAAAATCTTGGGTTAATTCATGGAATTAAAAGTAATGATTTTAACAAATGTGAAGTTTGTGCAGAAACTAAATTAACTAAGAAGCCACATTTTTCTACTCAGAGAGAAACTGAATTGTTATCTTTAATTCATACTGACTTAGGGGATTTAAAACAAGTTCAAACTAGAGGAGGCAAAAGATATTATATCACTTTTATTGATGATTTTTCAAGATATACTAAAGTATATTTATTGAGAAATAAAAATGAAGCTTTTGAAATGTTTCTTTTGTATAAAGCAGAAGTAGAAAATCAACTGAATAAAAAGATTAAACGAGTTAGGTCAGACAGAGGAGGAGAATATTTATTATTAAATGATTTTTGTGAAAAAGAGGGTATAATCCATGAAGTAACTCCTCCTTATTCACCTGAATCTAATGGTATAGCAGAAAGGAAAAATAGAACTTTAAAAGAAATGATGAATGCTCTGCTTGTGAGTTCTGCTGCACCTGATAACTTGTGGGGTGAAGCCTTGTTGTCTGCTTGTTTTTTACAAAATAGAATACCCCATAGAAAAACTAAAAAGACACCTTATGAATTATGGAAAGGATTTGTGCCTAACCTCAAATATTTAAAAGTGTGGGGGTGTCTTGCAAAAGTTTTATTACCTGATTCTAAAAAAAGAAAGATTGGTTCTAAAACTTCTGATTGCATGTTTATTGGTTACGCTCAAAAAAGTGCTGCTTATCGTTTTCTAGTTTTGAAAAGTGATATCTTGGATCCTAATATAATTGTTGAAACAAAAGATGCAGAATTTTTTGAACATATATTTCCTTTGAAAGTTGAGCGTGTCCCTAAAAGAGTTGAAAACTCTTCTTTGGAAAAAACTTCAAATGATAGTTTGAGTGAGAATTTAAGGAGAAGTAAAAGACAAAGAAAAGAAACATCTTTTGGAGATGATTTTTATACTTATTTAGTAGAAGGGGATCCGAAAAATTTTCATGAAGCTATTTCTTCTCTGGATTCTCAGTTTTGGAAAGAAGCTATTAAAGCTGAAATAGATTCTTTAAATCAAAATAAAATATGGATTTTGGTTGACTTGCCTCCAAGAGCAAAACCTATTGGGTGCAAATGGGTTTTTAGGAAAAAATATTTTCCAGATGGATCAATTGATAAATATAAGGCTAGACTGGTAGCCAAAGGCTTTACTCAAAAAGAAAACATTGACTATTTCGATACATTTTCTCCTGTGACTAGGATTTCTTCTGTTAGAATCCTGATTGCTTTAGCTTCGATCCACAAACTTTTTATTCACCAAATGGATGTTAAAACAGCCTTTTTAAATGGTGATTTAGAAGAAGAAATTTACATGACCCAACCTGAGGGGTGTGTAGTTCCTGGACAAGAAAATAAAGTTTGCAAACTTGTTAAGTCTTTATATGGTTTGAAACAAGCGCCTAAACAATGGCATGAAAAGCTAGACCAAGTTTTGTTGAGTGGTGGCTTCTCTACTGTTGAGGTAGAACGTTGTGTTTATACAAAACTTATAAATGGTGATTGTGTGATTATTTGCTTATATGTAGATGATATGCTTATTTTTGGTACTAGCATGAATGTTGTGTGTGAGACAAAATGTTTTCTTGCTTCAAATTTTGATATGAAAGATCTGGGTGAAGCAAAGGTTATATTGGGCGTTAAAATCATAAGGAGTGAATATGGTATTCTGCTTTCTCAAGAGCACTACATTGAGAAAATCTTGAGAAAGTTCGAACACTATGATGTTTCTCCTGTTAGCACTCCTTATGATTCCAATATGCATTTAACAAAACATGAAGGAGATCCAGTTGCTCAATCTAGATATGCACAGATCATCGGGAGTCTGTTGCATTTAATGAACTATACCAGGCCGGACATAGCCTATGCTGTGTGTAGATTGAGCAGATACACTCACTGCCCAAGCAGTAAGCATTGGGAGGCTCTGTTGAGGGTATTGAGTTACTTGAGAGGTACCATGAATTATGGTATACTATATAGTGGATTTCCTGCTGTATTAGAAGGATACAGTGATGCTAGCTGGGTTTCAGACTCAGATGAGACAAAATCCACTAGTGGCTATATTTTCAATCTTGGTGGTGGTGCAGTAACATGGAAGTCAGCCAAACAAACTATACTAACAAAATCCTCAAGGGATTCTGAGTTTATTGCAATGGAGTTGGCTGGTTCTGAGGCTGAGTGGTTGAAAAACTTCTTAGCGAATATTCCATTGGGTGAAAAACCAACACCATCAGTGTCTTTACACTGTGATAGCCAATCTGCGATAGCTACGGCTAAAAATAAAACCTTTAATGGTAAAAGTAGACATATTCGATTGAGACATAATATTATAAGGCAGCTGCTAAAAGATGGAGTAATCTCAATCGATTATGTGAGGTTAGAAGTGAACCTAGCGGATCCGTTAACAAAACCTCTAGGGAGGAAACAAATTTATGAAACATCGAGGGGAATGGGACTGAAGCCAATTTGAAATTAACAGCGATGGCAACCCAACCTTTGTGATTGGTGATCCCATGAAGAAGGTTCAATGGGTAAGAACAAGTCGTTTGTTAGTTCTGCTAGCACTAAATAAACCAGTAGTCCCTTCCTATGGTGTGTGAGAAAGTGCTAGAATGCATTTTGGTGAGGCTGAGTGGAAGCTCTTAATGATTTCATAGTCTCACGAGACGGTGTGCTCATTGCAGGTATACTTAATGAAATCACCTCTACGAATGTGGAGTGGGGCCGCTCCTATGAGATCGTGGCAAAATCTCTAGAGCATTCGTTATGCACCAGGCACGCGCATGGCCGTTTTAACGCGCAAAAACGCCGTTAACAGCAGAAATGTGGGGGTACAGTCTGACTATTAATACCTCTAGTACACACCTAGAGATGTTGGTTTTAAGTTCATAAGAACCACCGGCACCTCTGTGTGCTAAGTATTATTGGTCTAGGTCTGGTTTTAAGTTCAAAGGACCACCAGATACAATGGGTGTACTCGTGTGTGTAACTCAGCAAATGGTATTTTCTTTGACACATGTGGGGGATTGTTGTAATATTTTTGGGTGTGTCAAAGAAAGAATCTTACATTAATTGGGAATATGGGAAGATAAAAACAAATTGAGTATTAATTGTGAACAGATTTTCTTATTATTATTAAGAATAGGAAAATCAATTGTTAAAAGGTTTTTCATGTCATAAAAGGATTTTCAACGCATTAAGGAATTTAAAAGTGGTCCACTAAAATCTTAAACCGAAAAATCTTTTAATGCATTGAACCATTCAAATTGCTGACCGGAAATTCTCTATAACTGTCTAAGGCTTAGAACGGTTTGAAATCCAGGTGCTTTAACCATGTTTTAATGTGTTAAATGATGGCCATGAATTTCAAAATGGAGTAACGTCTGAAATGTTTAAAGCGTTGGTGCGGTTTTATTCCTTTTAATATATTAAACAATGATTATGAAACACAAAACGGAAGCGTTATGTCTTTGCCTCCAACCGTTCACATTATGCAATCAAATCCTTTAATGTGCAACGTTCAAAACTGAAATTTGATTAGCTTTAAGAGGCAAGCAATATTCAGATCATGGAGGCCTATAAAAGGGTGCTCTGGTCTAAGGTTCAGTATACACAGCTCTAGAGTTTTCGAGCCCCTCTCTTCCCCCTCTTGTCTGCTCTCTTACTTGCTGAGTTTACTACTATCTTCTGCTGTTCTGCTCATCCTGTTTTACAGGAAGGATCCGTTTAATCCTGGGGAGTGCCGCATCCTTATCTACCGGTGGTTGCGAAATAGCTCTTAAGGACAGCGTCCTTAGGACGTGACTCGGATTAACTATTTTTTGCAGGTGCTGTCGCCAACATTTTTTGCATTCGAATAAGAATATTTAACCCGTTTGGCTGACCATGAGAACCGACTTTCGTTACATAGTCTCTTCTCCATGGAGACAAGGAGAGATGCCACGTTTGCCTTAATGTGACCCCTACTCTTCTCATTAATAATTGGATTCTTTTTTTGTTTTTTTTTTTGCTAAAGTATAGGTATCCTCCTATTAGAGGCAATCCTATTCAAAACACTGTTGGGTACTAAATGTGGACACCTCTCCTAGCAGGGACTCAAACTTTGGTTCGTCACATTATGAGGGACTAATCCCTTCTGCTAGACTCAATCATCATTGGTTGGATTGTTTCTTTCTGAACAAGCCGAGGTAATTAACTCTTTAGAAGCCCCAACAGTTAAGTGTATGTTTGGACCTCCGTTTTGACATCCAAACATGCCTTGGAAAATGTAATAAGTCAGTTGGCAGGGTTCTGAGGGTAAACTGATTGTTTGGATAGGTAGCTTTTCAACCTGACTTCTGAAAAAAAGCTCCTTATTTCTCAACGCTCCCAGAAGCAACTTTTTCACTGTTTCAAAATGCATTATACCGTTAAATTAATGAATTTAATTTCTCTCACCGATCCTACCGGACCCAGCTACCTCTCTTCAAAGCTTCACCTATCTCTACCGACCTAGCTGCCTCTCTTCAAAGCTTCACCATTCCAACCTCAGCTCTACCGGACCCAAGGCAAAACACTCTGATCCCTCACTCTTGGCACTCGCCTGTCTCTACCCGACGGAGCTGAGAAGTAACTTCTGAGAAGGGCATGCATAGCATTCGGCCATGTTTCAACTCCCTCACTCTCTCTTCGTTGCTCTTGCCGGCGTCTCCATCTGTCGGTCTCTCTGGCGCCTCTGTCTGTGGGTGTTGATGGCTCTGCTCCCCCTCCATCAAAACAGATCTGGGTGTGGCTGCATCTCCATCCGTCGCTCTCTCTGCCGTCTCTGTCTATGGGTGTTGATGGCTTTGCTCCCTCCATCGCTGAAGGTTGTTCGTGCCATCGCTGGTGTGTTTTTCTTCTCTTCTCTGTTCGACTCTCAACTCCCTCCACCGTTGAAGGCTTCATTTTTTTTCTTCCTTCTCTGATTGTAGATGTTGTTTGACAGACAATAATATGTGCACTCCCTTAAGCTATTACTCCTTCTTCGTGCTGAATCGGTTTGTGTGTGCATATGTGTGAATGTGAACTGAATGGCTGTAATTAATGGTGTATGGTGTTGGTTTATGGTGCAAGATTTATGGACGTGTGAATGCTGTTTTGACCGAAGCATATGGGTTTTTTTGCTCCTCTTTTTGTTGATCGGAGAATTTTATTTTGTTGACCGAAGCATATCAGAGTTAATGAATGAATGAATTAAAATGATGGGAAGATGGGGACGAATGAATGCGTGAAGCAAGGGGGAAAAGAAATTATATATTTGTTGAAATTGCCTTGGTTGTCTGCATTGAACAATAGTTTGGCCTTAATTTTGTTAGATATTATGTTATATTGCGTGGTTGGAATTTTTGAGTTAAAGGAAAAGAGTATTTTTGGTGCTATGGGCTTCACATATCATGATTGAGAATGGGTGGTGTAATTGTGTGACCCGAGGAGGGGCTCGCGTCTGATTAGCTAGTTGGTGAGGCAATAGCTTACCAAGGCGATGATCAGTAGCTGGTCCGAGAGGATGATCAGCCACACTGGGACCGAGACACGGCCCAGACTCCTACGGGAGGCAGCAGTGGGGAATTTTCCGCAATGGGCGAAAGCTTGACGGAGCAATGCCGCGTGGAGGTAGAAGGCCTACGGGTCGTTAACTTCTTTTCCCGGAGAAGAAGGAATGACAGTATCTGGGGAATAAGCATCGACTAACTCTGTGCCAGCAGCCGTGGTAAGACAGAGGATGCTACCCGTAATAACGAACTTGCAAAATGAATCTGTTTATCATAAAGGGATTCGTTGTTCCTCCAAATATCGATAAGTTTCTATTTTTCTGCATGTTTGTAACGTAAAGCATAGGTCCGCATAGTTTGTGCAACAATGGCTATCCATAATTTTATCAGGCAAAATTCTCCAACTGATGACCACTTTATACAAGCTGAGCGTGGAAGTATAATAGATGAAGACAATAATCATTCAGCTGGTGAAGCATCCTCGTCAAGTTTAACATCTACCGCACAAATGAATCGTGTTCGTGACTCAATTAGAGACCAAATTGTGTAAAGTTTACGATCTAATTAGTTATGTGATTTTATTTACTTTAATTAGAAACCAAATGAATTTTAATTTAATTTATATTCACGTTTGTCCATTATATATATTTAATTAAGTACGATCTAATTACTTTTATAATTTCATTTAGTCTAATTAGAGACGAAATGAATTTTAATTTATGTTCATGTTTGTCTATTATATATATTTAATTAATTATCTACAATGTGTTTTCAAATTTTTCTCGGTAGCAAATATTTTTATTTTATAATCTCACAAAAAACTTTTTTTATTTTATCATAATAATTTTAGATATTTTTTAATAATTATCGCATTAAAAATATCAAACAGTACTATTCAATAAAATATATGCCCTTTTCAGTCATTTTACAACTGAACTAACTTTTTTATTCATCCAAACAACTTTTAACTTTTCTAACTGACTTTTTAAAAGCACATATCCAAACATACTATAACTGACTTTTACTCTAACTTCAATTACAAAAGTCAGTTGGACTAGAAGTCAATTTTACCCAACGTCAATCCAAACATACCCTAAATCTTTCGAAGTTGGGTCCAAACCACATGAGGAGGCCTAAACTTGAAGCCTGATATGCCTCTAAGAAGAATAAGAGGAATTTACGAATGACGTGACCAAACCATCAAATTGAGAACTATCCTCGCCTTGGACTGGAGCAATGTCCAGAGGCGTAATCGAACCAGCTATTCAAATAATGATTTATTAGTAATCTACCCTATTTTATATAAAATTAAAGAGGTAATACATGAATTGATTTTGGTCATACATATAAAATTTCAATCCATTTTGTTTCATAAATTTATATCTTTTTTTAAAAAAATTTCTTGTTAATTTTTCATATCAAGGGAGTTTTCTATTACAAACTATAAGAGATGAAAAGAAGTAGAAGAAAATAAATATATATTTTTTTTCATAAATTAATAAATTAATTATTTTTTAATTTTTATAAATTAGAATTTTTTTTGGATAAAAACTAAAATGATACAGTAAGAAAAGGCCGGAAATTAATTATCTTCTCGATACATTTTACATTTAAGACAAGAAGGAGTACATCAAAATAAGAGCTTTGTTTGGTTCAATGAAAGGGAAGGGATGAGAGGTTAATCAAGGGGAGGGGATGGGAGGTGAGAGGAGGTTACAAGTGCTCTTTGGCTTAAGGGGAAAGAGGGGAGGGGGGAATGTTTCATATTTGGTTTGGGAGGAAAGGGGAGTAGAACTAATCATAAGTTAATAAATATACCCTTATCTTTTTAGTTAGATTTTTTTATTATTTTATTGCAATATTTATATTAGAATTATTATTTTCCAATTTATGAATATAAAAAAACAAATTACCCCACATATATAAAATATTTACATATCCATAAAATATAAACATATCATACAAAACATTTTATTATCATTATCAAATATACATATCATGAAGAATATATACTTGTCATATTATGGATGAAGGCATAATAAATGAAGACGTCGGAAGATGTAAAAGCAGTTGGCAATACCAATAGCGGACTGGTGGAAGAGTAGACGCGAAGCAAGCAATTGGAGAAGAATAGCAATTGAAAAGAAATAGAAGTAAAAAAAGGTAAATTTGGTATATGTAAAAGGTAATATAAGTAATTTAGTCAGAATGAGACACAATATTTCTCTTCCTTCCAAAAAATCTAAATTTAGAGAGGAGCAGAATGAGAGGAAGGGAGCATTAAAAGACAATTTTTGTCCCCCCGTTCTTTTCTGTTTTTCCGAACCAAACACAATTTTTCATTTTCTCCACTCTCTTCCCTTTGAAAACTTTCAAATCATACAATACCTTGGATTGGATAAAAAGAATAAGGGGGTGTTTGGGTTCCAATCCAAACCATGGTTTGGGGACCCAAACCATGGTTTGGGAAAAGGTCTCCCAAACACCCTTAAAAAAACCAAAACCATGGTTTTGAGTTAAAACTATGGTTTTGACTCCAAAACCATGATTTTGGGAAAAGCAAAAATTTTTTGCTTTTGAAAAAAAAAAGGGGAGAGTATGAGAGCTTATAAGATATGTATCTTGTTGTTTTTTTTATAAACATATTTTTTATAAATATATTTAATCTTATATCTTATAAATATATATACATATTAATTATTTATTAATTATATTATCTTATGTATTATTAATTATGTTAATAAAAAATATATTATTAAAATTTTAGTTCTTCAAATTAAAATATATCATAAAATATATTTTTTCTGTAATTATCATATTAACTTATGCCTTTTGTAGTAATTTATACATGTAAAAAGTGCTTCTCGTAACAACTATCCAAACACTCTCACTTCTCAGAATCACTTTTTCACAAAATCTATTCTTCAAAAAATCTATTCTCCCTAGAATCTATTCTCCGGAAGCTATTCTCCAAATCATGGTTTGGTTATATCCAAACACCCCCTAAGTGCTCCGATGCTCATATGGCAAATGTATTTTCCTATTATATATTGACATAAAAAATAGGAAGGATGCTAAAAACAAAAATTAAAAATTATGAAATTTTAAATTATAATACTGACTTTACAAATGACAATAAATTTTTGTTAGATATTTTTTATTTAGTATTTATAAATTTTTAACTTTTTTTTTGTTATTTTTCTTAAAAAATGTTTTTTTAGACTTGCAAAATCAAGCTTCCCTTTCTTTCGCTTCATTTCATATTTTTCCCAAGATAAATTAGAGAAAAATCCAACTTCTGGACAGTAAAAATTCGGCAAAATCAGCTTCTGATTATACGAGCGAATTGGGAAGCATTGACGGAGGATGGAAATGATGTTCACTCCTTCGACTTCAAGCAACAATTCTGTGAGGCCAAAATCTCTTTCTGGAAATCCATAGTATCTTCCCTGACCTGGTTTCTTTTCTACTATTTATTTATTTGATTATTTGAATTATCTATTGGTGATGCTTTTTTGTTTCCTGGGAGAATAAAAACTTTTGGTTCAAGTGATTACTCACCTACTCTTTAAGTTTGGCCACTGTCTGTCTCCGGCGAACAGGAACCCCAGTATTGTTGCTTTCGAAGCCCATCTTTGGTTTTCCGTAAATTAAGACGAGACTCATATCTTTTACTTTCGTTTGTGATCCTTTGTATTCCTAATTTATAGCTCTGAATTTGAGGGATATTTAGCTAATTTTATAATTTTATTTGACATATTGGAAACATTAACATGCATGTATTATTGATATTAATGAAGGCTTTCGGTGTAGTTGCAGATCCAAAGATTACTGTAAGAGTAGTTCCTGGGTTCTGCTTTCCTTCTTCTGGGTGAGAAATTATCACTTGGCTCTAAAAAAATGGTGGAAGGTGTGTCACTTAGCACTCTGATAACATGTGGAAAGAGCATGCTCAGTGGACCATTCGCTTCTTGGAGGGCAGGTTTGAAACCATATAAGAAGTTTCAAATCACATCTATGTATGAGAGACATTGGGCCTGGAATCATAGTGTGAAGAGGTTGTTCTCAGATCCCTCTACATCAAGGCATAGTGATTTTAGGGTGGAAGCAGGGTGGATGTTTAGTGGTGGTGAGCAAGATTTGGGTGCACGTGTAGAGCGTAGTGAAAGTGCTAATGAAAATATTTTAATCTTCTTTTTCCAGCTAGATCTAGCCACTCGAGTACAGGTATAGGGAATTTTAGTTTTTACTCTTTTACAAACATTTTGAAGTATTATCTTCTGCTCTGGCAAATATGTGCTAAAATCTTATTCCTTCACATTTTGAGCTCATGAATGGCAGTATGCTTTAAATATAGAGCAGTATGACATTGCACAGGAACTGAGAAACAAACTTACAGAGGTTAGATAGCCCATCTTCTAACCACTTTTGTATCTAAATTTTGGTGAAAGCAACTATGCACTTGCATGTGTTGCTATATTGCCTCTTCAGGTTATTTAAGATTTAAGTGGACCATTAAACAACTTGCAGCGTGCTTGATGAATGTTATTTTTGGAAGGTTGAGGCAGAAATCGTTAGGCAGCAAGATGCTAAAAGGGGATTGTCTTCAAAAAGTGAAGCTCAAGATGCAGCTCTGCGAATAATATCTCTTCAGTGAGTATATTGCATCTTGTTGACCTTCTAACTACATGGTCTCCATGATTAATTGACCTCTTTTGTTAATGTAATGTGCAAGTGCGCAAGTCAACTAGATTGATGAGGGTGACTGATATTTTTCATTCCAGGTCAGATCTTCAGGATGCTATCAAGAGTGAAGATTATGCCTTGGCAGCTGAATTACGCGATGAAATTTCGAAACTTGAAGCACAATCTCTGGAGGCATCAGCTAAAGCTTTGGCATATGAAAATGTGCAATATTCATTCCGTTTGGGCCAGAAAGTGAAGCATAGAGTATTTGGTATATAGTTGTCCCACTTCCCATGGTATATGACAGATTTCATTGGGATCTGCACCAATGCATCGTGGTTTTCAGTTATATTAGTAGGCTGTACTCTGAAGAGTTTATCTAATATAACTGTAGAAGTGATGATTCTGTTGGGAATTTGATATTTCCGGATTGCTAAAAGTCTTCAAGCACTTGGATTTTAAGTGTTAAAACCCAATCTATGGGTAACCCATAAGTATGTAGTCACAGGTGCAGCTATCAGTATTTCACCCCTTTTAGCTATTTAATTTGTTGATATATTTTTCAGGCTATCGAGCTGTGGTATGTGGAATGGATCCAGTATGCTGTGAATCAAGTTCTTGGATGGAGACTGCACAGGTTAAGAAATTGTCTCGTGGTTCTACTCAGCCATTTTATCAGGTTTGATTTCTTGTACCACTGGGATTGCTGCAAATATTTCTACTTTCTGTTAGGAAAGGGAGCTTCTTTAAATTGCTTTTCTTTCTATTAAAAAGCCATTTTTTTATTACAAGATGGTTTTCTAACGACTTGCATGTATGTGATAAGATGATTGTAGATGTCTAGTTCATGGATTTAGTGCTGGCTCGCATTGACTCGTTTAAGGGGAAAATGCAAGTACTTCCCTACAACTTTGAGCCATTTGCTGATACCTTCCTCAACTTTGAAAACTGTCAAATACATCTACTGTATCATCCTTCAAGATTGGAAACGTTCGATCTATTTTTCCGTTACCCAAATACTACCTCCGGTCCTTTATATATATATATATATATATATATATATATATAACCTGGTTTGACTTTTATTTTGATCCTAAATATAAGACCGCTATCTACTTTATTTCTCATATTTATGTATTTTTTTTTTGAAAGTAGTTCTTCTAATAATGGTAGTTCTAACTAATATATTTGATTAGTAAGGATATTTTAGAAAAGACGATACTTATTTATCACAAATAACTAATTAAATTGATTTTTTTAATCTACTTAAATTAGTCAACTAGCTCTTATATTTAGGATCGGAGGTAGTAACATATATTCCACTTAGTTTTGTCACTTGTTTGTTTCTAAAAGAATGTAAGCATGCCATGTGACACATGATGTAGTTTGAAGTGACTTCTCCATTAACGGGCGCTCAGTAGAAAAACAAGCAGAGGGTTATTTTCCAATTTTCAATGCTCAGAGGGATAGTGGCATTCCCCTCTTTCTCTAATATTTAAATTTGTGTTTCTTAAGAGTTGTTTTGGTCTTCCGCCAATTCTTTTATTTTGTCATTGTCCAGGTTCTAGTTGACGTCCGTGCTGACGTCCGTGCTGATCCAAACATACTGGTGGCATATGGTACATCAGCTACTTTATCCCCTTAGGATGCATACAAGTTTTTTTCTTTTGTTTTTTTTTTCCTTGTAATGTTAATGTTGATGTTTTCCTATAGTCTTTCATTTCCTTTCTTCACACTAACAAATAATTATTTTCTTTTTCTTATCTGCACATTTGACTGACCATTGTAATGAATTTCATGATCTTTTCTGCAGTTGCAGAGGAGAATCTATTAGCCCCTGATCAGCCAGACAAAGTTAGTTGATTTATACCTTAACATACAATAAGAATTCCATTAATTTCATCACTTAAATTATTCTCTTAACTCTGTCCAGGGCAGTTTTGATCATCCCTATATCTCCTTTTTGTTCTATGGGATGGATACAGCTGGGGATTTCATCCCAATCAAGCAACTCCGTGAAAAGTACAATAGACCACGACATGAAGTACCTCTGGATGATGAGGATGGAAATGGAGTGTAAATCATCAAATATATATATGTAAATTGTAGGAATCTGTATTATTCATTAATCATGAATACGAATGCATAGGATCCACCCTAGTTTCTAAGTAAAAACCTTTGTTCTGGGTCTCTTTTTCAAGATCATTTGATCGGATTTGGAGGACTGAGGCAAGAAGCATCTATTTGGGTTCTTGTGCAAGGATGGTTACTAGTAGACAAGATCATTCACATAAATTTCGTGTGATCTTCATTTTTCTTACCATGGGCATGGTAGTACTGCGAATGGAGTTAGAAGATTGCACATAATCGCCACTGATCATTGGTCAACGGATTGGTGTGATCCTTACTATGTTTAGCAGTAATTTCATCGACTTCTTGGAAAACTTAGGGGAAAATAAAGGATTAATACTGTTGTTGGTATTTAGCATGTGATCGGATTTTGGTTTTAGTTACTATAGCTTCAAATGGTGGGTTTTGGCCTTTATAATTTCATAAAAATTTAAAAGTTAATACCAAGTTAACACTGAATGAGGATCAAAATTAAAACTCGTTAAAAATGCATGAATCAAAACTAAAATTTGCGTGGTCCTTGTATAAATCTTGGTTTTTGTATGTACTTTTAACGAGTTTTGATTTTGGTCATTATATTTAATGGTGTTAGTTTAGATGAACATGAAGATGACGATCACAAGGTAGTTGGTATGATAGATGATGAAGACAAGATGATAAGGAAGATGACAACACAGATGAGCACTTCAAGCATGTTATTTATATGGAAGCTAGATACTAATTAATATAAATTAAAAAAATAGTTATTGGTTTATCTAAAATATATTTTTTAATTATTTGCATTGAAAACTATTTTCTTAATACATGCATTTAGGTAAAAGCTAAAAATTTGGGTGATAAAGTAAACTGGGGTCTTTCATTTAAAATTAAAAGTAACCTTTCTGTTAGATCTTATTTTAGAATAAGTGCAGGTAATTAAAAAGACTGGGAGGAGTTGTTCCAGCTTAACCAAAAGTCATGGGTTCAATCCTTTAGGAATGCAACAGTATAGGTGGTAAGGTTGCCATAAATATAGGTCCTATCATGGCCCGATCCGAATTAGTTTGGTTTGTAATTCTTTAAGGGGTTGGCTAGAATACCGGGTGCATATAAGGAAAAAAAAGGACTATCTGGTGCATCGAAATAGTCTCACGGTAATTACTAATCCAAAGAGATAATAAGGTGTGATTTAAAGATGTTTGAAAACACCAAATAAGAAAAATCAAAAAATTGAGAACTTTGTGTTCGTTATAAATAAATAAGAAGTGCGAAATATAAATTTTATAATATTCTTCATATTTCACAAATAACACGTGTAATTCATTAAACTCCTGTAATATTGGAGCTTTGATCTCACATCTACACCACGTAACAGTATGATATACACAAATGATTTAATTAATTAAGAATATTACTTGCAAAGCTTTAGATTGAAAGCACAAGAGAGTTCAAAACAATACAAGCAAAACACAGGAACTTGTTACTTTGACCATAGTCCCCATAGCACTTTTGAAAGGCATTATGAATGAAGGTAACTCGTTTTCTTTGTTGTTACTTGTTGATGTTGTTGGTTTTTAGTTATTAATGATAGTCTCAGTATTTATTCCAAACAGAAACATGAGAACACCGTAAGAATCCCAGTAGTAACATGCCCACAACTCTCATATTCACTCTGGATTACAAATTACAAGGACAAAATATCATCCACTTTCTTCAAATGCAATTTTGTTACCCAACTCTAGATTTCTATTTAAACACAGTGCTCTCAAAACTCCGTGTTTAACTCATGAAAGTTCACATGTCTTGAAGTAAAAAAAAAAAACAAAGAAAGAAAAAAGAAAAAAAGAAAAAAGCATCCCAACTGATGCAGTAGAAAGGAAAGTCTCGTATTGCCTGAGATTGAGGAAGTCTCGGGAAGTCTCATAATTTTGGGGTCAACTTGCACATCCCAACAGCAAAAAGCCAGTTTTTGCTTTTTAATGATGTTTGGATTGACATTTTTTGTGTGACTAAGCGCGCGTTTGGATCTCGGATCAAACTTCTATACGCACCTGGAAAAAGGGGAAACATGGCTTTTTGGGTGGTAAGCTAATACCCATCTTTTTGGCATAACATTTTTCCAAATGAACTTTTGGTCACATCGTGCATTGCGAAGAAAGTTGAACTTTGGTGAGTTAGGAAAAAAGTTCATTTATGCTGCGGAGGGAGAAAAACATGCAATAATAAAAAGATAAAATAAGACCTACCTTGCATTATTTAAAAGAGAAGATAAAATTTTAGTAAAACAAACTTAGAGTATGTTTAGATTGGCATTAGGTAAAACTGACTTCTAACCTAACTGACTTTTGTAACTGAAGTTAGAGTAAAAGTAAGTTAGTGTAATGTAATTTATGTTTGGATAGGTACTTTTAAAAAGTTAGTTGAAAAAGTTAAAAGTTGTTTGGATGATTAATAGAAAAGTTAGTTTAGTTGTTGAAAAGAGCATGGTGTAGTGTTTGAAATTTTATATTTTTAATGTGATAATAGTTTAAAAAAACATGTAAAATTATTATGATAAAATATAAATAGTTTATTTGTGAAATTATAGAATAAAAATATTTGTTACGGAGAAAAATTTGAAAATACATTATAGATAATTAATTAAATATACATAATGGACAAATATGAATATAAATTAAAATTTATTTGGTCTCTAATTAAAGTAAATAAAATCACATAACTAATTAGATCGTAAGCTTTGCACAATTTTCCTATAAGTTAGTTAGAAAAGTTGATCTAGATTGCGTTGGATAAGTCAGTTAGAAAAGTTACTTTTTTCCATAAGTCAGCTAGAAAAGAAACTCCATCCAAACAATCTTCTGAGCTACAATAAATCACAAACCTTAGTTTCATGTTTTTCCGTGTGTTTTTATCATTTGCAACAGCAATCCAAACGAGCCCTTAACTTGTTGGGTTTAATGAGCTTTTGGGGTAAAGCAACTTTTTGTTGCTTTCACATGTGTGTTTGTATTAGTAGTGACAAAATGACTTTTGTTTTATTTGACTCAAACGTAAGTTGGGATAAAAATCTATTAGAATAACGTGATTTATATTTAAAAGTCAGTTTAACAAATTAAAACTTATTTAGATAAGAAAATAAAAAAATAAGAGAAATATTAAAATCAAAATTATAGAATAAAAAATAATTAATGTGTTATTAAAAAATTTGAAAAATAAGAAAAATTTGGAGAAGTTCCTCCATTAAAATTTTAATTTGTAAAAAGGATTTAAATTAAAGGTGTGTATAAAAATTTAATTTGCAAAGTGCCCCTACTCTGTGTGTATAAAAATTTATCAAATCTTTCTTAACAATTAAATTTTTAATGAAGATTTTTTCTAATTTTTTTTCAAATTTATAAACATATATAATTATTGAGTATTTTTGAAGTAATTTTATATTTTTATTAAAGTAAAGTAACACTCGTTTTAAAACAATTATCTTGTCTCATGATCATCATTTTTCTCTCTTCACGTGGCTTTTGTTTAAAAGTTACAAATTTTTGCTTTTACTTCAATGTAGCTTTTTCTCAAAAACTCATTTACTCTAAAATTAATCCAAATAATATCTTACCTTTAAATAAACTACCAACTCACATCTTCCTCTTCTCAAGGCACATCCCCCCCGGAGGATAGTTTGAGGAGGCACGGTGCGGTAAATAAAAGCTGTAAACAAGAACTAAATGCATTTTAAAATTTTCACCCACCCATTATTTGCCTCTCCTTCTATACGCTTTATCTTCTCCTTCGGTGGCCGAAGAAACAAGCACAGCGTCTCTTAGAATTATATGAATTTATGAGATTTAAATTTAGTTCAAAAATTCATGAGTACTAAATCTCACATTGCTTAGTACTTGTGTGTGTCAAAAGAAAAATCTCACATTGCTTAAGATTAAGGACGCTTTAGTGTCCGTTTGGTATGAAGAAAAAAGAAAGAAAGAGAGGGAGGGAAAAATTTTAACAAGATCAATTTGAAAAATTAAAAAAATAGGGTTAAAAACTTTTAATTAATTTTTATTACTTTTTTTATATTACTTCTTCTCTTTATTAAAATTTCAAAACACCACTTCTTCAATTTTTTAAATAGAGCTTATTAAAAATTTTCTTCCCCTTCTGTCTATTTCCATCAAACAGTATCTTAATGAAAAGATCAAGAGGAGGAATGGGTTCGCAGATTCGACAACAGGCTGTAGTTGAAATTTAGCAATTTTCCCTTTACGTGCTACTTGAACACATTATTGGGTGTTTTTACCTTTTCTTTTGCATTTTTATTGTTCTATCCCTGTAGTGTATTTTATAGGATGAATCCGTTTAATCTTAAAGAGTTGCTACATTTTACCTGCAGTGGAATAACTCTTAAACACAATATCATGACCTTTAAGGACAATATCGTTGAGTATGACTGTAACTGGACTTTCTACTGTGCTACCAACACTTTATATTCAATCAAAGTTTCAGTTGCAATGATTGATCAGCTAAAGCAATGATTAATGTTACTAGGGGAGACCTGCCACCAGATTTGATGGATACTGTTGGTGTTCAATTTAACAATGCACCAATGAACTATGAATATAGATAAATGACTAATTTCTTGTCTAGAACATAACCAAAGTGAGAGATACAACCAAAAGGACAGCACAAACCAGTGAACCTCCCGAAAAAGATCTATATCAGAAAGAAGAAAACCAGATCCATGAGGTCCTTCTTTCTCAATTACATATAGGGAGAGTTTGAACATCTAACAGAAGTATGAAAGACAAATTTGGGCTTGCAGTTTCTTTACCAAGGGTGAATTATAATAGTACAAGGCAAAGTTGTGTGTGAGAAAATTTCCATCACTTTTACTTTTCTGCAGCCTTCTGCTTCAACATGGCTATGAATTTGTCCCTCTCATCTGGAGACATTCCTTCTGCTGAACAATCCCCTACTCCCCATTCCGCGCCGCGTATACAGTACTTGTCTTGAATCTCTCGTCGGTTCCTTCAGATCATATTAATGTAATTAAATTAGCATTTGAACAAAAAACCGTCTTTTGAAATAGCACTTTCACAGAAATAGCAAAGAGATTACTTTTCTTTGTTCAACTTGGATTGCTCTAGCAGCTTTTTCAGCAAGGGAGAAGACTTGAATCTTTCATCGAACTCAGCATATTTCTTCTGGTTTTCTTCTGTAAGTTAAGAAAATTGCAGACTCAACTTTAATTTCTTGTGATTAAGCTTCACAGAATCACAGCATGGCTCACAATGTCACACCATAATACAGCTAGTTTCAAACCGTTTAGACGATTCAGAAAGTCGATTTGAGGAAGCTGAGGGCCAGGAACAGATTCTATTCCTGAGAATCCTGACATTAGCCCTGCATATGCTGTCATAAGAACAAATGCTTCAGCCATTAATGAGGTTTTGTTTATCGCAGCAAGAAAATGAAATGCATACTACTGCAAAAAAAAAAAAAAAAAAAAGGAAACTCTTAAACAGACACATGAGTAATATGAACATTTAAGAAAACTAAGGCCAGAAGGTTGTGAGGTTGAAAAGTTCAGTATTCATATAGACTCTATATTGGAGCCAAATATTTACATTTTACAATTTTGTCATAAAACCCCGAAAGTTTCTGCTATCATGCATCTCATACCGTCCGGGAGAGGAAGTTAGAGGGTGAAATTAAAGACAGTGAAAGCCTATGAGATATGAACTGTTAAGGGAATTATAACCCGAAAACTAATTCACAACGTTGGAGAGCAGAATGTAGAAGCAAGTCGCATGTTAGAATAGCATCATAATGAACAAACCCAATTGCAAAGTACGAGACTTGAGGCTCATTTTGGAACTTGGAATTATGAAATTTCCAAAGTGGAAGTTAAATTAATTATCCTGGGGTCGCTATGATTCCCTGAATGGTTATATCAGAGACCCACGTTTCAATTAAATCTATATCTGGCATAAGTTTTTGTAGCTATCAATGAAATGTAAAGAAACATGTGCAGAGACAGAGAAAGAAGACGAGAAGTTACCAGGGGTCGACCAGAGGAGGATAGCAATTGAAGCAGCTAAAGGAAGAGACTTCCGAAGAATTCCATGAGAAGGCGAAGAAGAAGAAGACGAAGAAGACCAAGAACAACCAATGGGTCTTGTGGGCATTCTGATAAGAAATCTGTGATGAGGGATGGAGGGTTTTGGAGAAATGGAGAAGTTAGTGGAGGATGAAATCTGAAAGGAAGAAGATAGCGAGGAAGAACCCATGATTGGCCTCCCTTCTTCTTCTTCTCCTCCTCCTCCTCCCTTCTTCCAAAACCTCTTTTATGAAGCGAATGAAAAACTCGAGAGAGAAAAAGGAGATAAGAAAGAGCACAGACAGACACGGCTCATACTTTGCCACCGAAATATGGAATCATGTCAACTATGAATTGGAAAGTCTAATGTCACCATGTCTCCATCCAGGCTTCCACCATGAGTCCATGACTCGTCTAATTCAGCCTATTTTAAATTTATAGTGTGCATTAATATCGATTATCTGGTACACATTAAAAAATTTATTTTGGTGATATAATTATCAATTGATAACTGAGTTTTTAAATGTATTACACTGTTACACACTTAGAGAGTGTTTAGTTTAACTTTTCAGAGGTGATTTTACAGTGTTAAGATAAACATATGAGAATAATTTTGTCTCTAGTGAAAATAGTTTTCTAAATTCTTTCAGAATATTTCAGACGCTTCCCTTTAGGTAAAAGTAAAAATATGTCTCACATCGTATAAATTATCGAAATGCCGAAGTTGAATTTTGAAAGTATTAGTAATTAGTTACATATATTTTTTTAATTATACGTTATCGTTAAATTTTACATTCAGCACTTTACTAGCGGCATATTTCGAAGCTGTCAACAATACATTATAGTTAAATGAGGAAGTCTTTCTAATATGTCAATAAGAGTTGATCTAATTAGTAAAGAATTAATTTATAACCCACAACTTCGTAAGAAGTGAAGATCTTATCAATGGCCTCTCATTATCAGTTTCTCACGGCAATTGGAATTGATACATGTTATGGCGCCAAAAAAAAATCGTTGCTCTACTCTTAATTAAAAAAATCACTATTTTAATCACAATTTAAACATAACCCTACCTTATGTTAAAAACTTGATTTCATATTTGGTTTTGCACTTTTTTCTTAATTCATTATTTTTAATTAATAGAATACTAATGTAAAATAGATTAATATTAGAAAAATCCCAAAACAATATCTCTTGAATTTCAAATTTTCAAATAAATCTTATTTATTATATTTTAATAGCAATTGATTACATTTAAAAAGTAAATAATAACAAAGATAACTTAATCAGAATTTGTAATTTAAATTTTGAAAGAATTAAAAACACAATAATATTTTTAAAAAAAGTAATCTTTTCAAAGAAGAGGTTAACATATTAGCTTGATCACCTGCTGATCCACATTAAGCGGGTTCAAGCCGGCTAAATACCAACTCACATGGAGGCCGACCTTTTTAGCGAGTCGGTCTGGATTCCCACTCCAAATTTGATGTCATAAATCTGACGTCATAAATCGCTAAAACTTAATTTAGTGCACTGATGTGTCCTTTCAGATCATTCAACGTTATCTTCGCGGAAAATGCGTCCAGTGATCTCTACAAATACTCTCGGATAAGCAGAAGACGATTTTTACAATGGAGGTGAATGAGAAGTCCAGAAATAAGTGGTATTCCCATGAATTAGCTCAGCTGTTGGCACAAGCCATAACTTACAAACAAAGCTATTGGACGTTCACCCCAAATAGAAAAAAGAAAGGGAGGGGGGGGGGGGCGTGGATAAGCAAACAAAACTATAGGGGATGTTTAACAAAAGCCTTTTTGCTTCCTTAACTTGCTTGAAGGGATGATCAAGGCTCCGACGCATTCCGTGAAGACCTCAATATTCCATTCCTTTCTTCTGCAAATCTGAACACTAACAGCTAGAGGGGCAATCAAAATATCCACCGACTTTTTTCTAATATGTTCCTCATCTTGTTTATGTTTATAACCAATATACCTATATTAATATATTAACATACAGTATAAAATATATAACAAGCTGTTAATTTATAAATCATAAACAATTCGGACTAATTCCTCGAATTTCATATAATGTATGAGAAAACAAATTTAGATAGAGGAATCAAATACCAAGGAAAACCATGATAAAAGAACCATGAGCAGAGTAATTTCCTTTTTGATATTAGTTGTATAAAATAACTATTTATCTCGTCGGAATCTCAAATAATTTTTCAACAATATGAACACTTCTCCAAGATCCGTATACAAAACCGGTCTTCAGTATAATCCCTCTTCATTCACACAACATTCTCCTCTCCTTCAAGAGTCCCACAAATTACCTTCAAAGTTTTATTCCTCAAGCATGGTCTTGGCTGCATCTACCAGTGTTGGTCTTAATTCACTGGAAGCTCGACCAAGCACCGTATATCCTTCCTTATCCTGTGCATCTACATCTGCTCCATGTCTTATCAGAAGGAAAGCAACCTGGAAAAAACCCCAGAAGGCAGAAGCCCTGGTAATTATGAGATCCGCTGCAATCTACTCTATCTATATAGACTCCAAGCTCGAGATAAATTCATATGCAAATGCCATGACCGATTAATAAATAATCCCCCAAGGTTCACATCCAAGTACAGTCAAACAAGATTCAGACCTCTATTGTCAAGTCAACAGAAAAATTGCAAAAAGCCAAATGCACTAGCATAGTACAGAAATATATGGGAAAGCTGTAAAACAAATTCATCAACCTGACGACTTAACAAGCTTACCTCTTTGTTTTGGCAAATCACAGCATTCATTAATGGGGTTTGACCAGCTCTATCAGCTGCATCAACCTCTGCTCCTTCTTCAATTAAAAATTCACACAGTTCAGAATTTCCAGTGCTCGCAGCACGATGTAATGGGGTGCTTCCAACCTGATTAAAGTTAAATCACATGAACAGTCACTTATATCAGCGGTCCTGAAAAAGGTGCTCTAGTAGATAAAACAAATACTAATAATCCATAAATATCTCAAGGCGGTCATTCTTCATAACCTTATCCTTAACGTTGATCTTGGCACCATGGGAGATGAGAATTTCAGCAATCTTCAGCCAACCTTTGCTGGCAGCATAGTGAAGTGCAGTTCGGCCCCCATTATTTTGCAAATTAACATCAGCTCCTGATGAAAAACATTTGAAATAATTTAAACATTATAAATGAAATATACTGAGAAATCCAGAAGTCTTGCACAGTTTAAGTAGGGGGAGTAAGACACATTTAGGCTTTTAAAAAATAAGATTATAGTTGATATAATGAATAATTTAAAACAAACCCCTCCGATATCACTCTCTAATACAGCAAGAGCAGTGACAGGAACGATTCCAAATTAGCAACTAGTAAAATATGAAGCTTGACAGCAGAAAGATAAAAAATTTATGAAATATGGACCTTTGTTCAACAATGTCTCAACAATTTCCAGATTCCCAATGCTAGCCGCAGAGTGAATCGGAGCCCATCCTTCTTCATCGATACTATTAATCACTTCTGTAGACCCATCAGCAGATGCTAGGATCTTCACCACCTGATTTCATATCAAAAGGGCAAAGATAAGATAAAATTTCCGAAAATGACCGCCCAAAAACAAGGACCTAGGGCTGCTCAGAAGCGAACAGCCACCAGGACTCAATTCCTCAAAGGGAAACCAGACAATTGCCAATACAGTTCAGCTCCGGTAATTCCACTCACAGATTCGAGGAAAAACAAAGAGAGGAATCGGATAATTAAGAAACACGAAGAAAGACAGACCTGAGAGTGACCGGATGAAGTGGCGACGTGAAGAAGGGAACGTTCATCCTCATTTCGAAGAGAGAGGGCCTTGGAGAGATTCTCCGGAGAGAGAAGCTGGAAGGTTGAGACGTCGCCGTTCTCGGCCGCTTTGAAAAGGTCCGCCGCTTTGACTACTTGTTGCTGCTCTGGTTTTGGAGGATCCACTTCCTTGTCCATTTCGTCACAATCAAAGGTACTGTAGTATCTGTTATGCCCGGGGATTTATTGCCTTCCCGAAATCAGGATTCTCGCTTAGGGTAAAATCGGAATTTGGCTTTTTGAAAAAGAAAAAAATTATTAAAATAAAAATAACCAGAGAAATTAAAAATTGTCAAAATTATTTTGGAAATTCTTCATCCAAATTCTCAAATTTTAACTTCTTGACATGAGATATCTACTCATCCTCATCTCTCTTGTTGCATTGATCTCTCTTCAAGGGAGACCATAATAATTGTCATTCATACATTTCCATACGAATGAATTACTCGTTACCAGCCATTGCATGTTCTTAAAAAAAATTTCATTTGCTTTTGTTTTGAAGCTGTTGTCTCGTCCATCGATATTGCCGCCGCCACCACCCAAGTTGCCGTCACGCCCTTCGCCATTATTGATAGTGGGGGAGGAAGTGCGGTCGCGAGGATGGCGCTTGTTTGGATCACCGTTTCAAATAGAAAAAGTTTATAAAAAAACATGAAATTGCAACTTATTTAGGGCCTGTTTGGGTGCTCCAAAACCATAGTTTCAGAAGCACTTTTGCAAAACAAGATAACCTCCTCCACATATTTACTTCGTAATCCGTAAAGCACTTCTGAAACCATGGTTTGGTTTCCATCCAAACACTCTCTTAGTGTGTTTGGATGAAACCAAACCGTGGTTTGGAAAAGTAATTCTGAAGAATAGATTCCGGGAAGAATAGATTCTGGAAAGAATAAATGTTATGAAAAAGTGATTTTGAGAAGTGAGAATGTTTGGATAGTTGTTATCAGAAGCACTTTTTATATATACAAATTACTAAAAAAAAAGACATAAGTTAATATGATAATTACAGAAAAAATAAATTTTATGATATATTTTAATTTGAAGGAATAAAATTGTTAATAATATATTTTTTATTAACATAATTAATAATACATAAGATAATATAATTAATAAATAATTAATATGTATATATATATTTAAAATATAAGATTAAATATGTTTATAAAAAAATATGTTTTAAAAAAAAAAACAAGATACATATCCTATAAGCTCTCACACTCTCCCTTTTTTCTTCAAAAGCAAAAAATTTCTACTTTTTCCAAAACCATGGTTTTGGTCCAAAACCAGTGGATGTTTGGGTGACTTATCACCCAAACCACGGTTTGGGGGTCCCCAAACCATGGTTTGGGGTGTCACCCAAACGGAGCCGAATTCTTAGACTAAGGGGGTATTTGGATATAACCAAACCATGGTTTGGAGAATAGTTTCTGAAGAATAGATTTTGGGAAGAATAGATTTTTTGAAGAATAGATTTTGTGAAAAAGTGATTCTGAGAAGTGAGAGTGTTTGGATAGTTGTTACTAGAAGCACTTTTTACATGTACAAATTATTAAAAAAGGCATAAGTTAATATGATAATTACAGAAAAAATATATTTTATGATATATTTTAATTTGAAGGAATAAAATTGTTAATAATATATTTTTTATTAACATAATTAATAATACATAAGATAATATAATTAATAAATAATTAATATGTATATATATTTATAAGATATAAGATTAAATATATTTATAAAAAAATATGTTTATAAAAAAAACAATAAGATACATATCCTATAGGCTTTCGCACTTTTTTTTTTTTTCCAAAAGCAAAATTTTTTTGCTTTTTCCAAAATCATGGTTTTGGAGCCAAAACCATGGTTTTGACTCAAAACCATAGTTTTGGTTTTTTTAAGGGCGTTTGGATGATTTTTGCCCAAACCATGGTTTGGGGTCCCCAAACCCTGGTTTGGGTTGGAACCCAAACACCCTCTAAATGGTTGTTTGGATGGGCTAAAAACTCAACCAACTTCTGGCCTTCAATCTCAGTTGAACTCAATAGAGGAAAATCTGACTTTTTTCATTTCAAACTGCAGTTTCAAACGGTAATCATTAAAAATATACCAACTCATATTTACCCTCATATTTTCTCTTCTATCTCATTTCCTTCGTTAGTATAATTAGCTTTTATTTAGACTAAATGAATTTTAATTTATATTCATGTTTATCCATTATATATATTTAATTAATTATCTACAATCTGTTTTTAAATTTTTCTTGGTGACATATGTTTTTATTTCATAATCTCACAAATAAACTATTTTTATTTTATCATAATAATTTTAGGTATTTTTTTAAACTATTATCACATTAAAAATATAAAATATCAAACAATATTATTTAATAAAGTCCATGCCTTTTTTAGTTATTTTACAATTGAATTCATTTTTTATTTAATTATCTAAACAACTTTTAACTTTTCCAACTGACTTTTTATAAACACCTATTTAAATATAAATTATATTATACTAACTGATATTTATCTTAATTTCAATTATAAAAATCAGTTAGACTAGAAGTAAGTTTTATCTAACGTCAATTCAAACACACCCGTCGAATCTTGATAGGAAGGGCTTTTGCCCCCCCTCCCTCTTATTGAGGGGATATTATGGTCTTTTACTTATTTGTTTATTTTCTTACAAGAATTTACTCGTTCTTCGAATTGAAACCGTACGCAGACCGCGTTGCGCTTTTCTGGCGAGAGAAGAGGGAAAGACAGCGTCGTGCTTTTGCGCATCGTCTGGGGAGGGGAGAGGGATAGAGTCAGAGAGAGAACCGATCTAGCAATCTCTCCTTTTCTCTTCCTATTTTTGAAGTACATTTTGATTGGTTCGGAAATTCTCTGTAAAATCACGTTAGATTGGGTTTCAGATCCTTCTACTGCTGATATTTAGAGGTACAGATTTATTTGTCCCATTGATTTGCTTTTGGTCCTTAACTTCTGTACTAGATTGGGTTTCAAGTCCTTTCAGATTTATTTGTTCCATTACTGGCTTCTCATTGGCAGAATGATGACTAAGCTAGACTTATTACTAGACTCGTAATATAATTAAAGTGCTCTCGATTTGTTGAAGAGCTGTGAATCAATAAGCAAAGTTGTTTTCCCAGTATAGAATCCATATTAATTTGTGGCCGTTTTTTTTAGCCTGAATCTTTTGATTACGTTTGACATGCCTTGGACATCAAAAGGAAATGTTGTTTAATTCCAAATCTACACTGACTGGTTAGAGAATAACTTGTTACCTTGTTGATCAGGTGGCCTGATTGGAAAGGCTTGGTTATAAACAGCGGAGGACTGATTGTCAAAAACCAGTTTCATGACAGTGTGATCGTGTCGGACAATGATCGACTGATATTTTTGTCGTTGATGCTGTTTCCTTAACAAAATTGCTTGTCCTTTATAATGTGGAATTTTGCTGCAAATCCATTGGCAAATATTAGAGTGAAAGGAAACTCTAGAGAGACAAGCCAAACTTGTTCAGACTGCTCAGATGATGAGGTCTTCTCTAATGCCAGCAAAGATGAAGGGTTGGAATGCCCCATATGCTGGGAATCTTTCAACATAGTTGAGAATGTGCCTTATGTCTTGTGGTGTGGACACACTCTCTGCAAGAATTGCATTCTGGGACTTCAATGGGCTGCTTTGAAACTTCTCACCCAACAAATCAAGATCCCACTTTTCGTTTCTTGCCCATGGTGCCAACTATTATCATTCCGATTGGTTTATAATGGAAATCTGAAGTTTCCTTGTAAGAATTTTTTCCTCCTTTGGATGGTTGAGAGCCGGAATGGTGATAGATATAAGCTTGTTTCTTCCAATGTGAATAGCCAACCAATATGTCCTCCCTTGAACAACTTTCTTCAGGGAAATCATGCTTCTAATTGTAACCTTAGGAGACGCTCAATTAATCTTGGTTCTGGGCAAAGGGAGTCTGATGGCAATGATGGTAGTAGGGATGGAACTAGACGCCTTTTTTCCCTTTATAAATCTCTGGATTTCTTCATTCATATTATGTCCAAATTCCCATTGGTCGCCATTTTTCTTGTGATCGCCTTTTTTGCAGTTCCATTTAGTGCTGTTAGTTTATCTGTTTACTTGTTACTCACCATAGTTTTTGCTGTCCCTTCTTTCCTGGTATTGTACTTTGCATACCCTACTCTGGAGAGGTTGGTCAAAGAAATAATTTCTTGAGATATGGCTTGACTTTATTATTTTTGTTCACTTGGAGGTTTTTGTACTTTTATGTTTCTTCTTCTTTTTCTTGGTAATGTTCTTCATAAATCAACTTGGGGTGAATCTTCTGTGAGCAACTCACTTCTGTTGAACAGGGAAATTGATTGTGATTCCTTTTACCAGCTGAGGACAATTAGTTAATGCATAAGAGAAATTTTAAGTGATGAAAATTTTCATGTGCCAAAATATTGAAGTTATGTAAGTTCAGAAATTTGTTTCATGCCTCATGCTTAAGTGCATTTTAGACTTAAACGGAAGACCAAGGGTCTACATGTATTGGTTTCCACTTTCAACCCTCCTAGAGGTTCCTTTTTCAATGTATAAAAAATTGTCAAATGTCCTTTCTCTTTCTGTGGCTTAAGTTTTTAAGGTTTGGATTGGACATTTATTGTGGCATTACTTATTGTAGCCATGTTATCATACCATTTTTTAAAAGCCTTTAGAATACTTAATGAAAATATATAGGGATGTAAGAAGCTAATAAAATGTCGTGGAAGTGGTATTTTAGGTAGTAAGGCCAATTAACATTCATTTTTATGAATTTTTATTAGCTTTTTGCATCAAAGACGACCAGGGAGAATGTATTTATGTTATTTTAGTCTCAGACACCAATGGCACCTATTGGATAAAACGTTTGCTTATTATCATATTTTTCCTCTGAATATATCCTCTAGCATCTTAGAGTAGTAGTGAAGGTAGGTGAAAAGTAATAGTCTAATGTGCTACTTAACCAAGATCGCCCTGAGTGATCCTTCGTTTATGAACATCTTCAATAATTTTGGACAGGAACTTCTTTCTGTGGAATAGGTGCAGCTTCTCATACAGTTTTTCATAAATTTTGTGGATTTGATATAGTTTAGCGCCATACATGATTTTCTTAAAGAGAGGGAAAAGGAGAGAATTATAGATACAATAATTGAAAGAAACATCTACTGATGGCCCCAAGCGATAGATATAATAGTTATCTCAGAAACAAGAGCATGGTCCCCGAGGCATTCCTGTTGTTCTGATTCTATTTGCCTTTTCTCTTGCTTTAAGCTCTTCCTTCCTTCGTTTTGCATCTGCTTGTTCTCTTGCTCCCCTTGCAATTTGATCAATACGGTCCACGTCATCTCGGAATTTGTCCATCGCTTTCAGCCTTCTTTGCTCCAGCTCACTCTGATATTTCAGAAAGATCATAAGCACACACTATGCAATATCATTGTTAATCATAAAGTTCGAATGAGTAAAACCTCTTGCATGTTCAGCTTGCGTTTTGCTTCCTTCCTCTTCTTGTTTTCCCAGGAATCTATTGTCTCTTTCAACTTCTCATACCTGACAATAATTTTTATTTAGAGTATGAAATATGAAAACCTATGCAATGTAAAGACAATGCAGGAAGCAAGGTATTTGCAGTGTATATTCAAGGAACTTCAATATGACACTACTGTCAAGTACTTTTGTTTGATCTTTTCAAGCTCAGCTTTCTCCCAGGCATCTGCTTCTGTGTCCCTGGTGGGTGGTATTGCTGAAGTTGGCGGCCTAGAAGATTCAGATTGTGCTGGTGCAGCAACTTTTGGTTCTGTGGTGTCAGATTTTGTCTTTAAGAGCTCTCTAAAACTTAATGTCTTCTTTGATGGCACACTGGCCATGGCCTTTTCATCTCCAGCAGGTGATGTTGGCTCCTTCTTCCCTTTTCCATCTGTGAATTTGAATGAATCTGCATTTGATTCAAACTTGTTAATCTAATTTATTTACCTTCCAAAAAATCTCTCTCTCTCTCTCTCTCTCTCTCTCTGTTTTTTTTTTTTCACTGGAAAAAACTTTTTGTCCAAGCACTGTCCTTAAGGTTAGGCAAACAAGGCTGAAGTTGGATAGTCCTAGTGATTGTTGTGTGTTCTTATCTGTTTACCTGAGAATCTCTTGGATCCACCAGTCTTCTGTTGTGGGATTTCTGAAATTTCTTGGTTGCTAGCTGCATATGCGGCGGCTGCTATAGCAGTGACATGTTCCAAGTCTCCAGACTGGTCATCCCGATTCATTTTCCTTATGAACTGTCTCTGAAACCAATTCTGACCCTTCTTCTTTTCTGCGAAAATTCCCCACTAGAATATGTCAACATTAGCCTCACTGATTGTTTGATCAGGCAGAAAGGAAAAGAACATAAGAATATGATAACCCCCCAGTTTTCTCTTTCCTCAAATAGAAAGTTTTCTATATTGGGACATGAGCAAGTGTTAATTAGTAGATAACAATTTCTTCCCTTCTTTTTAGCCCCTTATCTTTGTTAAACAATGTGGAAAAAAATCTTTTTTTTTTTTTGGGTTCAAGCAATGATACTATTATTTTTTACTCATACAAATAATTAAGTTCATAGAATAAAGAAATTTCTTTACCTTGATGAGATTGGGTTTTCTGCATTGATGTCTTCTGGTCTCTGCCGCGACTCAGATCACCTTTTTTCTCTGGTTGTGAACCGTCAACACTTGACCTAACCAACGTGCACAGCCAAAAAGATGATAATTATGATTCTCATATCAGTGTTAGTTCCCCACTAAACCCCAATTTCTGTTGCTGGAAAATCCCTTTATGATAGTAAATCTGATTGAACAAACCATCCTCGGTGACACAGATAAAGCAATCTTATTGGCATACCCGCTTGGTAAGACGATGCAAAATATATACAAGAATTTTTTTTTGTCTGGGATTTGTGCGTGCTAGAAGATCATGCAGTCTAGAATACTTGTAAGGAATAAAGATTCAGAATTACTAACCTTGTTAGATTCATGAATTTCTCCATAACCCTACACCAAGAACTTGTTCTGAAACCCTTTTGTAATCAATGGGTCATGGCTTTGTAGTAATAAGCTAGGTGGCGTTCATGAGAAGAAAGAGCGCAGAAGAAAAGGCGAAACCTTGTTTAGGTATTGCCATAGGCTGAGGTTTGAAAGGAAAGCAAGCAAGGTTAGATATATACTTGGCATGTATTGTCTGGTTTTCAGAATAAAAAGAAAGTGTCTTTTGGATGAAGATTGGTATTTTCTTTCCTTTCTTTGGAGGCATTCTCGTTCAATGTATTATTTGATCTGCTCCACCATATATCAATATTAATCTAAAAAGTAAATTTTATTATTTGAAAGTTTAATATAGCTAACTTTTCAAATTCTTTACCATGCCCAGTAGGTTCGCTTTTTGATGAATGTAAAAAGAACTGTTGAGTTGAGAATAAAATTAGATTCTGTCTTTGGCTTTAGCAATTCAACTGATATAACTGTGCAAAGATTCTATTGCACCCTGAGCCAAATATGGAATAAGATAAAGCCATAAAAATTTGACCTTTTTTTAAGAAAAAGAAGGGGCCGTCTGGATGTCACTGGTATCTATTCTCATTTGTGACTCGTTTCCTCCATAAAGAGTGATGATTAAACAATGTGTTTTGATCTGGCTAAGGAAGAAATGTAACTTGAAAAGGAATTAAAAGCAGAGAATAAGAATATTTTTCGCATCCTATACCAAATTTGAAAAAAAAAAAAAAAAATCCGTTGCATCTTATAGTGGAAGACAGATTTCTTTTTGGCATTGTTGTGAAAGACAGCCATGAAGAAAAGACTCCCACAAAGAGATGAATATGTCCACTGAAACATAACATGTATTGTAATGAACGATTGTCAAACAAAAGCATTGAAATATACAAATCGGCAATAGAATTAAATTTAAATATTATTACCCAAAGAATCAACCAATAAAGAAATCGATTCTACAACATTCAATCAATGCAATGAAGATACAGTATTTTGAAACTAAGCATAAGTGAGTGCGACAAGCATCCATGTTGGTGGGAAAAGAAGGATCCACGAGCACCAGTTCTATAAAAGGAATATTACAAGGCCCAAATCCAATATAATCAGCATGAAGTCGCTTTAAATAGTTTCATCTTTGAGAGTCAAATGGTGGTACTCCCAGGGCTATTCCAAAAATACCTGGTCGAGTCTAGCTTTAAAAAAGCAATCCAAACAAAAAATCGAGCTGGACTGCACCGGGTTGGACGTCAGGTTAGATTGGGTTTCGGACTGACTCAGACCAAATGGTCTGGTCTGACCTGACCCAGTGCTTACATTTATTTTCTTTAATTTATATTTTTTTAACCTAATCCTTCTGCCTCATTTAATTATTTCTGATAGTTTTTATTTTATTTTTAGATTAAGGTTGGTTTATTTTGTATACATGACATGACCGTCTATTATAAGTGAAAAAATGGCTACCAAATTTTTTTTAAAAAAAAATACATGAATGGCAAAGCAACCTGGACCTGTATCAGGCCTAACTAGACTAGCCCTTAGACCAAAATTTTCAGCCTGATTATTTTTCAAAATAAACTTTGAGATGATATCTTACCCAGTCCAGTTTGATCATTGCTCAGCCCTAGCACTCCCTCTTGAGTTTGAAACTTATTGGTTTGAGCACAGATCATGTCTAAATTAACGGTCGCTTTGAAGGTAGTAGAATTCAACATATCTAGTAGAAACTTATTATTTCTATGACTGAATGGAGCTGACCCTTGGAGCAATAAGCGTATGCACACAAATATGGCGAGCATTCATGTTACAGAGAGTACTTTCTTTTTTCTTTCGAGTTGGCAAACACCAAAATGTTTGTAGGTGCCGTTTGAACCCGCAATGTTAGCATCCCAAGGATGCCACCTATGCCCCCTGGGCCAGTGTTCATCGGCTTCTAGGGAGCGCTCGCCGCAATAGGGTTCTATTCAATAAGACATTGATCACGTCCAATAACTTGCTTTCAAGACACATACAAGTAACCAATAAAAGCTAGGAGCACAACAAACTAGTCTCTCATGACACAGTGAACCAAAATTTGAACTCCTGTTAAAAGATGTACTTATGTACTTATATTTAATGCTTGACAGTACTTCAAATAGGATTATCTCTATTAGGAGAATACATGAGCCTAGCAAAATAAAAAAATAAAAACACACACACACATGTACACACACAGTATACAAAGTAGCTCAAACCAAAAGTCACATCCATAATAATTTGGGTTAGGAATGGATGACGAAGTGTTAAGCAAATAATAGTTTCCTCTAATAAGTGTTTGTCTGCAATAAACCTTGTCATTAAATGCGTCATGCCCAATTGATCCAAATACCTCGTGTTGATTAGGAAATACATTGAGTAAAGTTCATAAAATAAACATTTTTACCTCAAATTCACAAAATAAGGAGAGCAAGGAATTGAAATTAAACGAGAGAATAATTGAAGGATGACCGAAGGCCATGCACAAAAATATAAGACCTCCACTATTAAATAAGAATATCAACATACTAAAAGTCATAATATCTTTAATAAGTTAAATTATCTAGTTTTCTTCATATAAATGAATATCACTATCAAATTAATAGTTATAAATTTAAGTTGCAAATCAAGTAAAATAAGTATCAAATTATTGGAGGTCACAAAAATAAAATTTTCCCTCTTCCTTCATAAATAGACAATATCACTTGCAAATTAGTAGTGAGAAAATTGTAAATGAGAGAACATGACTATTAAACCATGATAAGTCATGGTATCTTTAACAAGTGAAAATTTTCATTTTCTTTTATAGACAGACAAATCTCAGTTACAATAATTAATAAAGAAGAGCATCAAACCATTGAAATAGCCTTCAGTTCTGATTTTGGTATTCTCAAACTTTTATCGCCTTTTTAAGGTGAAAATAAAAGGAAGAGTTGATTTTTTTTCCTTCTTTAATGATTCGACAGACACCAGAACCTCAACCAAAAATGGAATTAAAAAAGGCATAAAAATAAAAGGCATAAAAATGGTTTTTTAAAAGAAATGAAAAGAAAGTTGTCTGGACGTCTGGTGCATCTATTCTCAATGTAGAATTTATTTATTTTGTCCAAAACAACTACAAAACAATGTGCTTCTATCTCACCAAAGAAAAAATAGGCACAGGAGTAAAACTGGAGACTGTACAGAGCGCATCTGGTATCCTACACCAATATTCATTTATTTATCTTTAGGAAAAAAATTAAAGGAAATTGATGGAGACATTTCTCATAGAATACAAGCTGGCTGGTTAAAGTGGAGGAAAGCTACAGGAGTTATTTGTGATAAGAAGGTACCTGAGAAACTTAAAAGAAAATTTTATCGGACTGCTATAAGACCAGCTATGATGTATGGTAGTGAATGTTGGGCAATAAAGGGAAAACAAGAGCACAAAGTCGGAGTAGCAGAAATGAGGATGTTGAGATGGATGTGTGGTCATACAAGAAAAGATAGGATTCGAAATGAAAAGATCAGGACAAGAGTTGGTGTGGCACCTATCCAAGAGAAAATGGTTGAAAATCGCTTAAGATGGTTTGGACATGTGCAGAGAAGGCTTTTGGAGGCCCCGGTGAGAAGGGTTGATCAAACAAGATGGAGTCCCATAAAAAGAGGCAAGGGAAGACCGAGAAGAACGTTAAATGAGGTCATTGAAAAAGACCTCCTAGTCAATAACATATCTAAGGATTGGGTTGTTGACAGAGTACGATGGCGTCGTGTGATTCATGTAGCCGACCCCACCTAGTGGGATAAGGCTTGTTGTTGTTGTTGTAGGAAAAAAAATCATTGCATCTTATAATGAAAAACATGCTTGTACAAATAGGCCCCCCACAAACAGATGGGCATATCCATTAAACGTCACAAATATAGTAATAACTAGTCACGAAACATAACAAATATATTGACAACATAAATTGCGGATGGAAAATTATAATCAATGGAAAGAACCAACAATCGATTCTAAGACAATCAATTCAATACACATACACAATATTTGACCATTGTGAAGCTAAGAAATCTAAAAAAACACATGATGAGCGAGAACATAAGAATAGGATCACTGCTAAACACAGGCAGGTGCATTAAGGTTGTTGAGACGAGCAAAGACAATGGAATCAGCAGCAACATTAATTGAAGAAGAAGGATCCACAAGCATTGGCTCCATGGAAGGAATATCTTGAGACTCAGTCAAACTCAAAACTTTCCCATTCAGCAACACAATGTCGCTTTGAATATTCCCATCCTTGGGAGTCAAATGGTACTCCTCTCTCATATTTGAGTCTGAAACTTGTTGATTTGGGTACAAATTCATGTCCATATTAACACTAACTTTAAAGGAAGTAGAATTTGACATGTTTATCAATAGCAAGCTCACAGCAGCCTAGAAAAATACAAGAAGGTGTGAATTTTATCAGTGGAATTTGGCAATAGAGAAAAATGTTTTATTATTTTTGGAAATGAATGCACAGAGCTTACCTTATTCTTAGAACAATGAGCATATGCACGCAAGTATGGAGAGCCCTCATTATTAACAGAGAGTACTTTGGTTCCCATAAGCCGATGCCATAACAAGGCTCTATTAAACAAAAGATATTATTAATAACATACCATGGCTTTCTTTTAAGATGCACACGTGTTGGAATCAAAAGCCTTACCCATAATAATCTGGGTTAGGGATGAATGATGTAGTGTTGAGTAGACCATAATTTCCCCCAATTAGTGTTTGTCTACAATAAACCTTGTGGTTAAAGGTTGATGTCATTCCGAGTTGATCCAAATACCTGTTTGTCAAAAAACACATCAAGAGAAGTTCATAAAAAGGGAATTTTCAAGAAATATGAAAAAAGGAGAACTAGAAAGGTGCTGATATTAAACAAGAGAATAATTGGAGAATGACCAGAAGCCATTAGCAAAGGTATGTGACACATCTTTGCCTCCACTATTATAAGTTCCTCCAGATTCCCCAACCCATGCTTGGGCCCATGGTGCATACTCTTTCACACTTGTTGATATGTCCTTGAATGTTTTAGCAACCTGACTTAGGAAAAATGGGTCTTGCACCTTATTAATCAAAGTCTTATCCACACCTACATTCATGGTATGAATGGAGTGTTAGGCATTTTCTCAAAAACCAAACACAAGATTATGTTTTCATTTTTCCTCTTTGTGTTTGTAAAAATGCTCAAAATAGAAAAGGAGAGAATACACAAAATGGTTAATTAATTCATATATGTGTGTGTGTATTTGCAATATCAAAAAGTCCATATATTTATACTTTTCAAAAGCTTAGTGGCAAATAACTCTTTTAAAAGACGTTAATTTCATGGAAAAATTAATAAGAACTAGAGAATAATAATGTTGCTCACCAGCACCCAGATTGTAAATATGATGAGTGACTCCATCAATAACATTAGGTGCGGTATTCTGTAAGAAGCTATCAAACCACTCTTTCTTGTAAAAACCACCAGGGGCTAGCACTTGGGGTCTTGTATCAGGTTCTGGGTAAAACATATTCACTAATTTTCTGAGTTCAGTGATATCTTTTGCATATTGCACACTTTCTATTCTTGCACCGATACCATCACCACATAGCTCATTTCCTACCATGAACAGACTTGTATCAGAAATCACATACGACTCACATTAATATACTTGGAATCGAAGTTCAAAGCAAAAAAGCATTGCCTTACCTAATTCATATGAATCTATTTTGTATCCTTTTGAAATAGTGTAAGTCATAAGGGTAGCAGCATTATGTGGGTTCCAATTACCTAGCCAAAGAATTTTGTCCTCCATGGATCTCCTCTTTCCATGGAGAGCATTCAACCCAAATGTGAGTTTGACTCTGCCACAACATCAATGCTAGATTATAAGAATATACTTCAAACAACACATATAGTTGCTGAGATAATGAGAGATCATGGTTTGGAATGATACATGATAAGAGTGTAAGATACCCGGTTTTGTTGAAAAAGTCATTGATTTGATCCCATCTAGTATGATTAAGGCATCCAGAGCTAAATCCAAACAAGCCACCTAGATTCTTTGTGAATCCTGTGCAATTTTTTGGATGTCTAAATCTATACACCACTTGATCTTCTAATGAACCTCCTAATCTGATTCTCAAGGAGTTAAATGCTACATGAACGAAAGCAAATACATATGAATATTTATTTGAATCTTTGAATGTAAATTAAAGTAGCTAGTTTTTGGCTATTATTGGAAGGAGAAGGGAAAATGTGATAAAGAAAAAATAAATTTTTACTTCACCATATTTTTACTGAAAATTCATAAATTGAAATTAAATTATAAAAAGAGGACAATTTCACAAAAGTTTACAAAAGTGCAAAAACACTAGAGAGAAAATTCTCGAATCATTCTTGTCCTTTTTCTTAATAAAGAATGAGGGGTATTTGTTCCCCTCCCCCGCAAAAAAAAAAAAAAAAGAGGGCCTGAGGGGTACTTGTGCAATATTAATATCAATGAAGGAAACTTCCTAAAATTGAAAAATATTCAAAATCACTAAGCGCCAATGACGAAACTTTCTGTGCTATGAATTTTTGTAAAGAAAGAAAATATTTTACCCTTTATAGCATTTATCATAATCTTGTTATTCAAATCCTGCCAACATGAAGAGAGCAAAAATAAGATACTAGTATATCCATGATATTTAATAAAAAATTGACGGAGAATTGTAAATTAATATATGTATGTATGTACCAGATTGAGAATGCCCGCTTGTCCCCAAGGACATTGACCATAATCACATTTATCAGAAGGCCACCAATCCAAAGTTGCACAAATGAAATTTTCATCTGTATTTGCTATTGGTGTTATCACTTTTACATCAAGTTTCACGTCTTCTGAATGGGTTACAGAAAACAATGAAACAAGAACACACAAGAAAGCTAATTTTGCTTCCATGATGGAAATTTGTAAAACAAGAAATGGGAGGGAGGAAGCACGAGAAATTAAGAAATGTTCCCTACATTTATATAGTCAATTGGGTGGTAAAATTCTTCTCTTTCCTAATCAGATGGATTTGATTTAGAAAATACGTTCCAAGTATATTTCCATTTGCTGTCAAAACAACATAACTATACTAATTGACAGCTAAAACAAACTAAAGAATGTATCAGTAATGCCTCCTTTATGAGCTGTCTCAACAAAAATGGGTTGGAATTTGGGAGAGAAATTTTACCTCTTATTCGATGTTAAAATTGACTTTTTTGGCATTAGTTACCAAAATTAGTATACCCTTAAATACCACTGCCAGATCTAATTTGTATTTCGTATATCAAGAGGTAATTCAATTGTTAAAAGATTGGGTTCTGGTTTGGTAGATCAAGTCTAGTCCAATCCAATCTTGGGTTATTACTAGACTTGACCAAATTAGGGACTGTCAAATCCAGTCCAACCAAAAAGTAGACTAGTCTTTGGATTGGGCTCTGGTTTGATTTAGTGTGTCCATTGTGCAGTCTTACTTTGAGACATCATCCTATCCTTCTATTTGCTAGCCTTAACTAAAATTCCATGTAATACAAAGTTCTCATGTTATGTGTCTCATTGATTGAAATTTTGGTTTCATTTCTTAATGTTTTCACGTCCATTTAATTCATTTTTGTGATGTTAGCTCTAAATAAATAATGTCAGTAGCAGTGACATCCACGTATCGATTGCGGGGGCTTGATAGGCAAAATTCTAGGAAGATTTTCTTTTCTTTTAAAATTAATTCTCATGATTATTATCGTTGGACATAGAATGGGGAAGGAGAAAGGAGAGGGATAGAGATCAAGAAGAGCGGACAGAGAGAGAATTGGAAAGAGAGGAGAAAATTCAAAGAGAAAGCAAATGCTATAATAAACTCAATTAATTCAAAAGGAGTATACTGAAAATAATTCTTGCTCTATTTATAAAGCTCTAAGCAACCTAATCCTAACTAATTAATCTTCAAATAAAAAAATTACAAAAATTGGAAACTCTATTAAATAGGACATAAAAGAAATTGCAGAAATAGTAAACTCTGCCAAATAGTAAATAATCTCTCATGCATCTAAACATAATCCAAATTATTTATTTTAAAGATAATTTTAATTAAAATACCAATATTTCAATATCATATTCCATCGTTTTTCCTCTTATTGAAAAGAACCCTCCTCTGAAGAGATAAAGAGCTGTTAAGACTCGAGCAAGGTGGGATTGATTTGGCGAAACTCTTTTTCAGCGAGCCAGGACGCATTTGTATTAGAGTAACCTTTCTAATGAACAATATAGCAGTGAACAAAACCACCAGAGATGAGAATAGATTCCTCATCCATGATAGTATCAATCACTTCCTTAGCTTGTGGACAGGTTGGTAGTGGCAGACTAAAGCACTGTGTTGCTTGAAACCTGTAATGACTTTTGAAAGATGTTAATTTCATGGAAAACTTGATAAGAACTAAGAGTTATGTTGCTCACCAGTATTCAAGTTGTAAATATGATGGGTGACTCCATTGACAACATTAGGTGTAATATTTTGAAGCAAGCTATCAAACCATTCCTTCTTATAAGAACCACCTACGGTCATGTAAAAGGATTTGGGTAAAACATATTCACTAATTTTCTCAATTATGTCCTTTGCATGTTGAACACTTTCCATTTTGTCATCAATGCCATCACCACAGAGCTCACTTCTTACCACAGATTAGCCTTTGATCATAAATCACAATGGCTAAGATTAGCTTTTTACAATGTATCACTTGTTTCACACTATGACAATGTATATGAGGAGAGAGGGATCAACGTGTCTAACAGTGAAAACTTCAGAGAATTTTATAAAAATAAGTTAAAGCGCAGGGACTAATTTATGAATTTGATAAAACTATAAAGACAAAAAAAAAAATATATGCACAGAACTAATCAGTATTTAAATGCTGTTTGAATCTTGAATGCTGAAAAATCTATTGAATTCAACCGCATTATTATGTCATCATAATATTAGGACCAGGTCAGTAGCTTTTCTTTCTTTTCTTCCAATTTTTAATTATTTGGTTGCAGCATTGCGCTAATTAGTCTTATTTGTTACTATAAAAAATAAGTCAGCCTTGATGTCCAAGAAAGTAGTCTTTCTACGGCTTCTTCCTCACTTGATTCTTTTCTATTATGATGGTATCGTATCATACTATAACATTATGTGGTTCTTAATAAGATCACGTAAATTAAAGCTATGTATTCAACACAAACGGTGAATGAATGGCTAGGAGTACCAAATAAACTATTTTGTATCTAATAAAAGAAATGACACACTTGATTTGTAGTTATATTTTTTGAAGGATTCAAAGGTGATATTGTAAAATATTTTGAAAGCAATTTTCAGATGGGCCCAAATCAATATTTTAATGTTAAAATTTTAAACGCTGAAATGTCTACTGAATTCAACTTTTATTTAGTTATCAATTACCATCTTGATTCTTAGTATAAAAGTCAGCTTGACATTCAATTTAATTTTAAATATAAAACCCAATTTACTTTGTCTTTTATATTTATCTATTTTCTTTAAAGGTAGTCCTTGTAGTAGTTACACATATTAAAAGTTTCATCAAATGGTAGTTCTAACTAATACACATGATTATTAAGGATATTTTAGAAAAAGATAATACCTATTTATTACAAATAACTAATTTAACTAATTTCTTTAATTTACTCAAATTAGTTAACCGACTTTGATATTAAGAACCAAAGATAGTAACCAGGACTTTGTCAATATGGTATTCTTGAAATAAAATAATGTCTTCTTGGCTTCTTGTTTAGTTGCAACTCGCCTCGTATGGTCAGTCTTTGCCTGTTAATGTAAAAAAAACTATATATATATATATATATATATATATATATAAGAGACCAACTTTTTTGTCTAAAAAAATAAAATCACATATTCTTTAGCTTCCTCCTCAAGAAATGCACATGGACCAAGCAATGAAGAACTTCTATAAAACCCCCCTCAATGTAGTTGCAGTCTAATCAACCATATATGTACAAAATAAACAGAAACAATTATTGATAGATGGAAGAGGAAGTTGGCCAAGTTGTGCTTTTAGGGCTATGGGGAAGCAGCCGGTGCACAAGGGTTGCATTAGCCCTTAAACTTAAGGGCATACCCTACAAGTATGTGGAGGAAGATTTAACAAACAAAAGTGAATTACTGCTGAAGAGCAATCCGGTGCATCAAAAAGTTCCAGTGCTCTTACATAATGGCAAGGCAATAGCTGAGTCACTTGTTATCTTAGAATATATTGAAGAGACTTGGAATCACACTTCCAAACTCTTGCCTCACGATCCTTATCAAAGAGCCAAGGTTCGCTTCTGGGTTAATTACTTTGATCAAAAAGTAAGTGCGATTTCCTTACTACCTTTCCTTATGGAAAGCAATTGATTATTTAGACATCAGTAAAATAACATCCAACACCTTGTTGTTATTTTTCAATAGCATTCAATATCTTAATTTTATTTACGATGCCCAATATCCTGATACATCTAACACCTTTTGATGTTATTTTTCAATTATATTTGGCACTTTAATCTTACTTATAGTTTAGGATACTGGATGCACTATAAATAAGATTAAATTGTTGGAAGCACAAAACAAAATTAATATCAGGATCTTAGATGCACCATAAATAAGATTAAGATGCTAAATGTAATTGGAAAATAAAGTTAGGGTTCTAAATGCTATTTTATTCTTTAGAGATTCTAATAAAGATTGATTTTGTTGATCTTAGATTGCTTCAGCCTCATACACCATCTTCTTATCAAAGGGGGAAGAGAGAGAGAAAGAAATTGAAAAGATGAGTGAAATTATTAGGGTTTTTATTGAAGGAGTGAAGAGAGATTTAGGTGACAACTTCCCTTATAGCAAGGGCAAGTCCTTGGGACTCTTGGACATTGTGGTGGGAACACAAGCTTGCAACTACAAAGCTGCTCATGAAGCCTTGAAAATGGAAGTGATTCATTCCCATATGAATTCAGAGTTCTTGTCATGGGTTGATGCCCTCAAAGAACATCCTACAATGAAGGAGACCCTTCCTCCTCATGACAAGTTGGTGGCCAACTTGACAGAGAAATTTGGTCCTCTCAATTAGATCTTGTTTTAATAACAAAATTACTATACTATATAAAGAATATAAATATAGTGCTTTCGTGTTCCATTTTGCATATTCTCATACTTGATGGTTTGTTGTAAAATAAAAATATGTATTAGCAATTGCTACTTTATATTCATGAGAGTTGTTCCTGCAACAAAATAAAAACTTGATTTGCTCATTGTATGATATGTCTGCTTTTATTTTGGAATGGATAAAGTTTGATTGAATCGCCTCCATTTCTCCCCCAGAAATATTTTTTTCCCCAATTTGATCTTGAAAATTATAATTTTATTCTTTGACTCTAATTTTTTTCTCAAATATTATGTCATAATATGCTCTTGTAGTGATGAGTTAATTTTATCAACATTCATAATTAGCAGTAGAAATAATTTGGATTCCTTGAAGAACTTAACATGCATCGTGAGAAAGTTAAATTCAATTCTTGGAAAATCGAACGAGACCAACCGTTATTCTGATTGTAAAATCGACGACTTAACACCTGGTCCTGTCCAAAATAATAGTCAAAGGGGGGTGGGAAAGCAAACCCGTATGACCTAATCAATCCAATTTTAAATTGATCAGAATCGGCAAAACTAATGGATTTGTTGGTTTGGTTAGGTTAATAAAAGGTTGAAGAAGAATGAGGAAAAATGAACATGGCCATAGATAATCCAATTTCAAATGACTCGCTTTGGGTTAAGGTTGTTCGTAGTAAATATGGCTGTGGTGATGATATTGCTCTCCATAAAGATATCCAAAGTAAGTTTTACCACTTGGAGAGGCATTTGAAATAATTAGACACATGTTACCACAAGTTTACAAGAATTTCGGGACAAGCCCCAAAGTGAGAGATGAATTTTAATAATGTGAGCCTTCCCATGAATTCAGAATGTATTTTGTGCATGACATAGAATGTCTCTGGAATAAGCGAGTTCCTATTCAGTGCTCATAAGGTGATGAGCACCCAATGCTCATCACTTGATGAGCAATCTGGACCATCCTGATCTATTCTGGACGGTCCAGATTTAATATTATTAAATAATTATTTTAAAATAGAAAAGATTATATTTTCAAAGAATAATAGTTAAGAAATTATCTTTATTTTTTATCCTATATCTATTAAAATAATTATTTTTAAAAAAATAAAAATAAATCTGGATTGTCCAAATCTGATTTAAGAAATATCACAGAAGAACAAGAAAGGAGCCAAAGTTAAATAGGAGAATAATTGGAGTATGACCAGAAGCCATTGGCAAATGTATGTAACAGGAGAATAATTGGAGTATGACTAGAAGCCATTGGCAAAGGTATGTGACACATCTTTGCCTCCACTATTATAAGCTCCTCTGGATTCGCCAACCCATGCTTGAGCCCATGGTGCATACTCTTTTACACTTATTGATATATCCTTGAATGTTTTAGCAACTCGACTAGAAAAAATGGATCTTGCACCTTGTTAATCAAAGTCTTATCCACACCTACATTTATCACATAGACATGGAGTGTTAGGCTTTTTCTTAGAAACCAAACACAAGATAGGTGTTCAATTGCCCTTTTTGTGTTTGTGAAAATGTCCAAATTTTAAAAAAGAAAATAGACAAGAAAAAAAGTTACTCAATTCACATATGTATATTTCCAACAATATCAAAAGGTCAATATATTTTATGCCTTTTGAAAGCTTTTAGTGTTAGATAATAAACTCTTTTTAAAGATGTTAATCTAATTTCATGGAAAACTTGACAAGAACCAGACTTATGTTGCTCACCAGCACCCAGGTCGTAAATATGGTGGGCGACTCCATCAACGACATTAGGTGATGTATTCTATAAGAAGTTATCAAACCATTCCTTTTTGTAAAAACCACCAGGAGCTAGGACCTAAGGTCTTATAGAGGAGTCTGGGTAAGACATATTCACTAATTTTCTAAGTTCAGTGATATCCTTTGCATATTGCCTACTTTCTATTCGGGCACTAATGCCATCACCACATAGCTCGTTTCTTGCCACAAATTTGACTTTGATCATATTTCAAAATGCACATTAACAAACTTTGACTTGAAGTTCAAAGCAAAGAATTTTGCCAAACCTAATTCATATGAATCTATTTTGTATCCTTTTGAAATAGTGTAAGCCATAAGGGTAGCAGCATTATGCGGGTTCCAATTGTTGGCGGCAGCACTTGCAGAAAACTGTTAGTCCGAGTCACGTCCTACGAACACTGTCCTTAAGAGCTATTCTGCGACCACCGGCAAATGAGGAAGCGGCACTCCCTAGGATTAAACAGACTCCTCCTGCAAGAATAGGGTAAACAGAATAGCAGAAGAGAAGATGAAAACCTTAGCGAGGCAGAGAAAATTCCAGAGGAGGGAAAGAGATGCACGAAAGCTCGAGTGCGGGATACTTGAGCCTCTACCCCGAAGCGCCTTATATAGGCCTCAACCCACTGCACCGTTAAACACAGATTAATCACGTTTAAATGTGATTAATATCGCCGTTTCAGATGTTGCAGTAATGAAGGTGCATGATGCAGCGGTTTCTGAACGTTGGGTGATTAAGGCACGTTAAAATTAGTTTAAACAAAACCGTTTCTGCAATTAAAGGATAATCCGTTTAGGTAACATTAAGGCTTTTACGTTTCTGAAGGTTTTAAAATTCAAAAGGCACTAAATCATGTTTCCAGGTAAGCTCTGAAATTATTAAAATTCATTTTAGATTTTGTAAAAACGTCTAAACAAAAAGGTGCCTTATCCGCTTTTAACTCGCGTGCAGGAGGGGAAATCACCAAATTTCCACTGCGTTTGCCTCCAGTGGCCCATGCTTATGCGCGCGAGATCCTCCTTCTCTTCTAGGCCCATTCACTAGCCCAAGAACACAAGTTTGTATTTATGGACTTGTGCCTTCACTCTCTTGAGCAATGTGGGACTTGTCCTTTTGACACACCCACACAATTTCCAACAATCCCCCACATGTGTCAAAAGGGACGCCATTTGCTGAGTTTCACACATGGATATAACCGTTGTATCTAATGGTCCTTTGGACTATGAACTAGACCTAGACCAATAACACTTAGTACACAAAGATGTTAGTGGTCCTATGGACTATGAACTCACACCTCTTGGGCGTATACTAGAGGCATTATCAGTCAGGTTATACCCCACCATTTCTATTGTTAACAGCGTTTTTGCACTTTAATATGGCCATGCATGTGCCTGGTGTATGACGAATGCTCTAGAGATTTTGCCACGATCTCATAGGAGCGGCCCTACTCCACATTCGTAGAGGTGATTTCATTAAGTGTACCTGCAATGAGCACACCGTCTTATAGGACTATGAGATCATTAAGAGCTTATGCTCAGCCTCACCAAAATGCATTCTAGCACTTTCTCACATACCATAGGAAGGGACTAACTGTTTATTTAGTGCTAGCAGAACTAACAAACGACTTGTTCTTACCTATTGAACCTTCTTCAAGGGATCACCGATCACAAAGGTTGGGTTGCCATCGCTGTTAATTTTGAATTGGCTTCAGTCCCATTCCTTTCGATGTTTCATAAATTTGTTTGCTCCCCAGAGGTTTCGTTAACGGATCCGCTAGGTTCACTTCTGACCTCACATAATCGATTGAGATTACTCCATCTTTTAGCAACTGCCTTATAATATTATGTCTCAATTGAATATGTCTGTTTTTACCATTAAAGGTTTTATTTTTAGCCGTAGCTATCGCCGATTGGCTATCACAGTGTAGTGACACTAATGGTGTTGGCTTTTCACCTAGTGGAATGTTCTTTAAGAAGTTTTTCAACCACTCAGCCTCAGAACCAGCCAACTCCATTGCAATAAACTTAGAATCCCTCGAGGATTTGGTTAGTATAGTTTGTTTGGCTGACTTCCACGTTATTACACCACCACCAAGATTAAAAATATAGCCACTAGTGGATTTTGTCTCATCTGAGTCTGAAACCCAGCTAGCATCACTGTAGCCTTCTAATACAGAGAGAAATCCACTATATAGTATACTATAATTCATGGTACCCCTCAAGTAACTCAATCCCCTTAGCAAAGCCTCCCAATGCTTACTGCTTGGGCTATGAGTATATCTGCTCAACCTACACACAGCATAAGCTATGTCTAGCCTGCTATAATTCATTAAATGTAGCAGACTCTCAATGATCTTTGCATATCTAGATTGAGCAACTGGATCTCCTTCATGTTTTGTTAAATGCATATTAGGATCATAAGGAGTGCTAACAGGAGAAACATCACAGTGTTCGAACTTTCTGAAGATTTTCTCAACGTAGTGCTCTTGAGAAAGTAGGATACCACATTTGTTCCTTATGATTTTAATGCCCAATATAACCTTTGCTTCACCCAGATCTTTCATATCAAAATTTGAAGCAAGAAAACATTTTGTCTCACGCACAACATTCATGCTAGTACCAAAAATAAGTATGTCATCCACATATAAGCAAATAATCACACAATCACCATTTACAAGTTTTGTATAGACACAACGTTCTACCTTAACAGTAGAGAAGCCACCACTCAACAAAACTTGGTCTAGCTTTTCATGCCACTATTTAGGCGCTTGTTTCAAACCATATAAAGATTTAACAAATTTGCAAACTTTATTTTCTTACCCAGGAACTATACACCCCTCAGGTTGGGTCATGTAAATTTCTTCTTCTAAGTCACCATTTAAAAAGGCTGTTTTAACATCCATTTGGTGAATAAAAGCTTGTGGATCGAAGCTAAAGCAATCAGGATTCTAACAGAAGAGATCCTAGTCACAGGAGAAAATGTATCAAAATAGTCAACGTTTTCTTTTTGAGTAAAACCTTTGGCTACCAATCTAGCCTTGTATTTATCAATTGACCCATCTGGAAAATATTTTTTCCTAAAAACCCATTTGCACCCAATAGGTTTCGCTCCTGGGGGCAAGTCAACCAAAACCCATGTTTTATTTTGATTTAAATAATCTATTTCAGCTGTAATAGCTTCTTTCCAAAACTGAGAATCTGGAGAAGAAATTGCTTCATGAAAATATTTTGGTTCACCTTGTACCATATAGGTATAAAAATAATCTCCAAAAGAGGTTTCTTTTCTTTGCCTTTTACTTCTCCTTAAATTCTCACTCAAACCATCATTTGAAGCTTTTTCAAAGGAAGAATTTTCAATTCTTTTGGGGACACGCTCAACTTTCAAAGGAAATATATTCTCAAAGAATTCTGCATCTTTTGTTTCAACAATTGTATTGTGATCCAAAAAATTGCTTTTCAAAACCAACAAACGATAAGCAGCACTTTGTTGAGCATAACCAATAAACATGCAATCAGAAGTTTTCGAACCTATTTTTCTCTTTTTAGAATCAGGCAATAAGAATTTTCCAAGACACCCCCACACTTTTAAGTATTTAAGATTAGGCACAAATCATTTCCACAGCTCATAGGGTGTCTTTTTAGTTTTCTTATGAGGTATTCTATTTTGCAAAAAACATGTAGACAACAAAGCCTCTCCCCACAAGTTATTAGGTGCAGCAGAACTCACAAGCATAACATTCATCATTTCTTTTAAAGTTCTATTTTTCCTTTCTGCAACACCATTAGACTCAAGCGAATAAGGAGGGGTTACTTCATGGATTATTCCTTTTTTTCACAAAACTCATTTAAAGCTAAATATTCCCCTCCTCTATCTAACCTAACTCTTTTAATTCTTCTACTAAGTTGATTTTCTACTTCTGCTTTATACAAAAGAAACTTTTCAAACGCTTCATCTTTATTCCTTAACAAATATACCTTAGTATATCTAGAAAAGTCATCTATAAAGGTAATATAGTATCTTTTACCTCCTCTAGTTTCAACCTGTTTTAAGTCTCCTAAATCAGTGTGAATTAAGGACAGTAGTTCAATTTCTCTTTGTGTAAAAAAATGTGTCCTCTTTGTTAATTTAGTCTCTACACATACTTCACATTTGTTTTCAGTATCACTTTTCAGTTCAGAAATTAGACCAAGGTTCTGCAATATTTTAATATATGATTTATTAACATGTTCTAATCTAGCATGCCACAAATCAAAAGAGTCAATCAAGTAAGCAGAAGAAGATGCATTTTCATTAATTTCAGCAACACTCAAGACAAACAAACCCTGATTGCAATATCCCTTCCCAATGAGAACATTATTCTTAGTCATGACAACTTTGTCAGACTCAAAGGATACTTTAACCCCAGCTTTCCCAAGCAGCGCCATTGAGACTAAGTTTGCCCTAACATCTAGGACATACAGCACATCGTTCAGTGCCAGGGTTTTTCCTGATGTGAGTTTCAGCACCACTTTTCCTTTTTCCTGAACCTTGGCAATTTGGGAGTTAGCGAGGTAGATGTGGTCTTCCCCTTCTTCAAAGGAGGTAAACATCTCTTTATTTGCACAGATGTGTTTAGTGGCTCCTAAGTCCACTACCCATTTCTTCACATCAGTCACAATGAGGGCTTGAGAGACCACTGCAACTATGACTTCATCATCACTACTATCATCTCCTTCTACCAAGTTCACATTTGGCTTAGGAGGATTATCACCCTTTTGAGTAGCCCTTTTCTTGCATTGCGCTACATAGTGCCCTGGCTTTCCACAGAAAAAACAATTGCCTTTCTTTTTGAATTTGGAGTTAGAGTCCTTGGATTTGTAATCAGATTTCTTATTCTTATTATTTTTGTTTTTGGGATCATACCTCTTGGAGCACGATTTCGATTCCACCAAGTTTGCTTTGGCAGCTATTTCCTTTCCCTTTAGGGCTTGTATAGCCTTTCTGTTTGTGTCTTCAATTATTATGTGGGTAATAATATCTGACAGGGACAGCTACTTCTGTTTGTGCTTTAAATGCTATTTGTAGTCACTCCACATTTCTGGCAGCTTCTTGATCAGTATGCCTGCTACGAACTCATCTAGCAGGTTAATCTTCTCAGCACACAGCTCCTCCAACAATTTGTGGTACTCGTTGATTTGAAGCTCGATGTCTTTCTCTTCGGTCATCTCCCATTTGCAGAAGTTCCCCACCACAAATTTCTGCTTACCAGCATCCTCAGCAGTGTGTACTTGAGGATAAGAGACTCTCATATCTTGTGTGCCTCCTTATAGACACAGTACACATCAAATAGGTCGTTAGATAAAGTACTGATGAGAGTGTGTCTGCAAACCTTATTAGCATGTGTCCAAATATCTTTCTAGGCTTGATCAGCATCTGGGGCTAGTTTGGACTGAATAAGAGTAGCAGCCATGCCATGCATATCAAGGATGGAGTAAATTCGCTCCTGCCACCGCCCGAAGTTCCTTCCGTCAAATGTCTCTATTTTAGATGTATCGAGGAACGGCCTAGGAATAGGTACTACTGCTAGGACAATAGTGACTGGGACAGCATCGTTGTCATTTTGACCAGTAGCGTTGCGAGGTTGCTCTATGATGTAAGATAGCTCTTAAGATTGTTGGCGGCAACACCTGCAGAAAACTGTTAGTCTGAGTCGCGTCCTATGAACGCTGTCCTTAAGAGCTATTCGGCGACCATCGGCAAATGAGGAAGTGGCACTCCCCAAGATTAAATGGACTCCTCCTGCAAGAACAGGGTGAACAGAATAGCAGAAGAGAAGATGAAACCTCAGCAAGGTAGAGAAAATTCCAGAGGAGGGAAAGAGATGTACAAAAGCTCAAGTGTGGGATGCTTGAGCCTTTATCTCGAAGCGCCTTATATAGTCCTCAACCCACTGCACCGTTAAACACAGATTAATCACATTTAAATGTGATTAATATCGCCGTTTCAGACGTTGCAGCACTGAAGGTGCATAATGCGGCGGTTTCTTAATGTTGGGTGATTAAGGCACGTTAAAATTAGTTTAAACAAAACCGTTTCTGCAATTAAAGGATAATCCATTCAGGTAACATTAAGGCCTTTATGTTTCTGAAGGTTTCAAAATTCAAAAGGCACTAAATCATGTTTCCAGGTAAGCTCCAAAATTATTAAAATTAATTTCAGATTTTGTAAAAACGTCTAAACAAAAAGGTGCCTTATCTGCCTTTAACTCTCACGCAGGGGGAAATCGCTGGATTCCCACTGCGTTTGCCTCCAGTGGCCCATGCTTGTGCACGTGAGATCCTCCTTCTCCTTTAGGCCCATTCACTAGCCTAAGAACACAAGCTTTTATTTATGGACTTGTGCCTTCACTCTCTTGAGCAATGTGGGACTTGTCCTTTTGACACACCCACACAATTTCCAACACCAATTACCTACCCAAAGAACTTTGTCCTCCATGGATCTCCTCTTTCCATGGAGAGCATTCAACCCAAATGTGAGTTTGACTCTGTAGCAACATCAACCCTTATCATAAAGGACATATATGGGACAACATATATATATAGATGCTAATATACTTAAAGATAAAGGTGTGAAATGTCACGTTATGTGATAAAAATTAATTGAATATACTTGGTTTTGTTGAACAAGTCATTGATTTAATCCCATCTAGTATGATTAAGACATCCAGAGTTAAATCAAAACAAGCCATCTGGATTCTTTGTGAACCCTGGGCAATTTTTTGGATGTCTAAATCTATACAATACTTGATCTTCTAGTGATCCTCCTAATCTGTTTCTTAGAGAGTTAAATGCTGCACCAACAGGAGAATTATCTGTATAAGTAATTCGATCTTTCAATGCACAACAACTAGTTCAATTTGCGGTAGCTTTTATTGGAAGGAAAATGGAAGAGAAGAAATCTAACAGAAATGAAAGAAAGAAAGGGAAAAAAAATGAATTTTAGGTTAACAATGATCATTTTACTTAATTTTATTAGATTGAAATTCCATACATCGAATTTGGAAGATTAATTCATAATTTCTTCCAAGGTGTTTGGATAAAACCCAAACCATGGTTTTAAAAGTGATTTTATGGTATATGAAGTAAATATGTGATAGAAATTACCTCAATTTGTGTGAAAGCACTTTTGAAAAGTGCTCATGGGGTTTGCCAAACAAGGAGAAAATATCATAAATCTTTTTCTATCTTTTTCCCTTTTTTATCGATTTAGTTGATGAATGAGGAGTACATGGGAACATATGAATGAATAAGAAGGCCTCCAAAAAATTCACAAAAAAAAAAAGAGCAAAGACTGAGCATCAAGGATGAAACTTTCATATGGCCATGTAATTTCATTGAGGTCTTACCTTTCATAGCATTTATCAGAATTTTGTTATTCAAATCCTGTCGATATGGAAACAACAAAGGATAAAATACTTATGATTGTTTTTTATAGCAACAATAATTTCAAAAGAAATTTTAAATGGTTATTTACCAAATTAAGAATGCCTGCTTGTCTCCAAGGACATTGACCATAATCACACTTATTAGAAGGCCACCAATCTAAAGTCGCAAAGATGAAATTTTCATCCGTATTAGCTATTGATGTTATCACTTTCACATTAAGCTTTACATCTTCTGAATGGCACACTAAAAACAATGAAACAAGAATAATATACAAGAAGACTGATTCTGCTTTCACGATGGAAATTATGATGAGAGAAAAGAAGCACAAGAAAACTAGGCAATGTTTCCTATATTTATATGTTCAATTTAATGGTAAATTTATTCTCTTTCCTACTCAGATGGATGAGATTGAGATCATGTTCCAGGTATATCTCCTTTTGTTTTCAGAATATTATAACTAATCATTATTGATTGTTAAAATAAAGAACGCAACGGTGTTGTCTGTTCCCGAGTTGTTTTAACAAAAAAGGGTTAGAAAAGAAAATCCGTTCTATTCAATGCTAAACTGGACCTGTCACTTTAGATATTAATTACCAAAATTAACTTACCCTTAATTATCACTGTCTTGGAAAAAAATTATCAAAGCCAGCTGATCTAAGTATAAATGACAAGGAGCAAATTAATCTTAAAAATATTATTTGTAATATTAGTTTTTGATATTGTCTCACTATTTGAAATGTTGAATTTTATTAATTTAAACAAATTCATAATTAGATAATATAATGGGTTAAATGAAAATTTTTCCCTCAAAAACTTTTCTTTTTCCGTTAGCTGGTCCTAATGGTATCATAAACCTTTGACTGGCTCAATGTTTTCCTAAAAAGTTTCAAAAATGACACCTATTATGGTATATGCGCACGCTCACGCCCTCAATCCTCTTAGATATATTCCTCCACCATCTCTGCACTTCTTCCACTTGAAAGAGATGCAATCCGCCATTTATGGTGGCTTGAGTTAGTTGAAGTTCAGAGTGAGCTTTTGTATTCATAAAGTCTCCCGATCACAATGCAAAACTCTATTCATAAATATTATTCTATGCAATAAGAGCTTTCCAATAATGTAGGATGTGTTTAAATTAGCGATTAAAAAAACTTTTATTTCATCTAACTTTTATAAATATGAGTTAGGGTAAAAGTTATTTAGCGTGTGTTTGATATTACTTTTGGGCCTCCAAGTTTGGGTGCATTCCAATTAGTAAAATTTACTTTTTGGTTAAAAAGGATGTTTGGTTAGCCATTTTTGGGATCTGACTTTTTGGATCCAAATGAATTTTTAGGGGAAAACTCCTTTGGGTATGTTTGGATTGGCGTTGGATAAAATTGACTTATAGTTTAACTGACTTTTGTAACTGAAGTTAGAATAAAAGTCAGTTAGTGTAATATGATTTATGTTTAGATAAGGTGTTTATAAAAAGTCGGTTGAAAAAGTTAAAAGTTGTTTAGATGATTAATAGAAAAGTTAGTTTAGTTGTAAATAACTAAAAAGGGCATGGACTTTATTGAATAGTAGTGTTTGAAATTTTATTTTTAATGTGATAATAGTTTAAAAAATATGTGAAATTATTATGATAAAATAAAAATAGTTTATTTGTGAGATTATAAAATAAAAATATTTATTACGGAGAAAAATTTGAGAACACATTGTAGATAATTAATTAAATATACATAATGGATAAACAAGAATATAAATTAAAATTTATTTGGTCTCTAATTAAAGTAAATGAAATCACATGACTAATTAGATCGTAAGCTTTTCACAATTTTCCCATAAGTCAGTTAGAAAAGTTGATTCAGATTGCGTTGGATAAGTCAGTTAGAAAAGTTATTTTTTCCCTTAAGTCAGTTAGAAAAGAAATCTCATCCAAACAATTTTATGAGCTATAAAAAGCCACTAACCTCAGTTTTACGCTTTCCTATGCGCTCTTGGCTTCTCCAACTACAATCCAAACATAGCCTTTATCTTGCTTTTATCGTAGGTAGAGTGACGGAGCAGTGAATATTATCGTTTAAATCTTTTATCTGCCCATTTGATCCTCGTTGTTCACTCCTATCTTCTCCACTTGTGGCTGATGGAAGAAAAAAAAGGGCAAGGACTGAGCCAAGCACGCCATCTTCCTTCCTCTCCCCCTTAGGTTCTTTACTTAGGTTAAAAATACTGCATTTGTATTATTTTTAATTTATACATATATATATTTTTATCCATTAAATATATTTAATAAGTATTTTAGTACTTTGCAATTTTTTGTGATAATAAATTATTTTTATTTTTTAATATTTCTTTTACAATTGTCACATTATATACATATAATACTAAATATGCATTACTTGATAAAATTCATGTCATCAAAAGTTGCTTTTTCATAATTATCCAAATAAGTTTTTATTAGTTTATCAAACTAACTTTTTATAAAATTCAATCTCATACTATTTGACTTCTACCCCAACTTGAGTTTGCAAAAATCAAATTAAAAAAGAGTCACTTCTGCCACCACTAATCCAAACATATTCTTAATGTAACGTGATTTATGTTGGGATTAACTTTTATAAAAAAAATTAGTTTGACAAGTTGAAACTTGTTCAAATGATTAATAAAAAAATTAAATTTAAACATAAAATTACTAAAAGGACATGAATTTTATTGAATAATACATATTCATATTATATGTTTATAATGATAATTCTTAATTGGCAAAAAAATGATAATTCTTAGAAAATAATTAAAATTAAATTTTTAAAAATATAAATAGCACTAGACACTGATATTCTGTGTATACAAAATTTGCAGAGTACCAATGCTCCATGCGTGTAAAAATTTATTTTTCATTGTCATCTTTTTCTCCCTCAATAGTATTGATGCAAAAACTCCATCAAAGTGACTTCTGCATTGAAGTAGCTTGTTGCCCAACAATTAATCGGGAAAAAAAAATTAATACAAACACATGTTCAAGCTTAAGAGCTTGTTTGGAGCTCTGTTCAAAACTAACTTTTAGGTAAGTTTACATAAGTCAAGACAAAACTCTCCTCACATACTTATCTCGTATTTCGTAAATCATATTTGAAAAGTTACTTATAAGTCAATTCAAGTAAACCCTAAATCTTGTGACATTGTGCTTTTAGCGATTTCCAATGCATTTTTTTGTCCAGAACGTCAATCCAAACACTGGCATAATTATTTTTAAACTTTTAAGAGAAATAGCACCAAATGAAAGTTAAGTATATAAAAGGAAAATTTTGAAGGCAAATGTACTCTTTAAGCCTTATTCAATTGTTTTGAATTTTTAATAAAATATTTATTAAGATTCTCTTGTCTTATGTAATTTACCTTTATTATGTTGCCTTCATTAGTATTCCTTGTGGTTTTTATAAGAACCCTTCCAGAAAATCTTTATTATAAAAACTACAAAATTTGATAGAGTACAATTATTTATTTTCACAGACACTCTTCGTAATTTTAACTATTTCTTTCTCTTTAGGAAGAGAAAATAGGGATACATGTTGGCTTTTATTAAAAGTACTTTTGAAATGTTACATAATAATTTTTTTTTTTTTATTACTTGGCAACTTTGCCCCCTGCATATAACCTTCTTTCCTCCCTCTTCACTCTCAGACTCGACAGCCTCCAACTTGCTGACTTCTGGTGATCGCAAGGTAGGTCGGTGAATGACGCGAAGGCAATGGAGAAGGGAGGATGGCATTGCTTTCTGCAATCTCCCGAGTTCTCCTTCCAGATCTGTCACCTTCCAATCATTCAAAGTCTTTCGGCCTTCTTCCAGTCATTCACTTGCAAGTCAAAATCACTGCGTCCTCCAGATCTGTCTTTGATCTCACCATCATCCTCCATTCAAATACTTGGCGTCTTTCAAATTTTACCCACAGAAGTCACGTCTTTCAGATCTTATCTTTAAAAACAGGATTAGATTTTTGTGGTTCTTTACAAATCTGGGTTTGATTGTGATAAACTGATAAATGAGCTTGTAGTTCTTGATTGTTGCTGAGTTTGATTTTATCGGGAAGGGGAAGATTTTCTAATAATGGAGTATCTAGGCGTTAGCTATGATGGCAATCTTCAACTCCATCTCCCGCCGATGGAGATGAATGTTGTCCCATTTTAGAGCATAAAATCGACGAATCAGTTAGTGAAAATCTGTGGGGTGAGTGTCGTTTTCTGCCTCTCCATCGCCTGCGAAACCATCTCGCTCAAGTACATCCCAGTGTCGTTTAATCAGGCCCTTGGAGCAACCACTCCCTTTGCACCATTTGGTGAACAAGAAAAGGGAAGCTTGGTTTACTTACGCCACTCTCGTGCTTGTCATTGTATGGGTCATCATAAGCCACTGGGGTAATAAGATTTTCATCCTTTGTTTTGGATTTTGAATCATTTCATTACAAATTGACACTTAACCTCAATTAACTTGTTCCGTCGAAGAAAACCTCTGGGTCCGCTAGCAAAAAATGGGATAGAAGATTGAACCCCCTCTCTTGCTTTGAATCAATCGACCTTTGGCTTTAAAACAAAACAAACAAAATAAATTAAGTTTTGAGTAAGCGAAAAAAACATATCAGCCACCAAGTAGGATTTTTTGGATCAAATTTGAGCTGAGTCATGGGATTATCAACATAATGTTTATGTTAACATAGGATATGGGTACACCATTTTAATTATTTTAGGATACTGAATGCACTAAAAATTACTTTAAAATACTAAACGTATCTAAGAAAATAGTTCGAGATGTTGAGTGCATCTTAATCCTAAAATTATTTATGAATTATATATTATCACTTCTAGAGTGTGTTTTCTGTAAAAAACCGAATGAACAGCACATCTTAACTTCCAATCTCCCAATCTGAACCTCAATTCTATATCCCATACCTAGTCAAATCTACTCACACTAAGTGCGACGTTATCAACTAAAGCAACTGTTGAATTTGCTGGGCTCTCGTGCAATGCCTGTGAATTAGAAATAGGATTAACGTGCAAATCTGCCTCCAGAGTTACCGTTTATGAATAATATTGCCTTGAAAGTTTTTTCGAGTTTAATGGTACTTCTAAAGTTTCAAAACGTAACAATGTTACCCCTTTTAGTTAAAAAAAACCCAATACAGATTATTAAAAAATTAATGTTGACCGTTACATTTTTAATATTGGCCACTAATACTTTCAGGACAATTTTGAATCTAAAAATTTTTTTGGGATAAAATTACTCTTAAGCCAAATGATCTGCAATTGTAATAAAAAAAAAAGTTATGGTAGTTGAAGAATGATGGCCGTTGCTGGTTAATAAGCAGATGTAAATCCCCTTCTTATAAAGGAGATTATGATGTGGATGATATGCAGTATTCCGTTCCAATTTCTCTCAACCTTCCTCTATTCTTCTTCCTCTCTTTGTCTCTCTTCCTCTGTTCCTGTCTCTTTTCCCTTTCTCTCTCATCCTAATTATATTTTACATAACATAAAAACTTTCAAAACAAATTTATTCCTTAACTCTTAATAAGTTAACATGCTAGTCGATTAATGAATATAAGATCTCGTTTGCAAACCTTTATATGCAAACCTTTTAATACATACTACCTCCGATCCTTAATATAAGACCTCATTTGACTTTTATTTTGATCCTAAATGTAAGATCCCAATCCACTTTATCTCTCATATTTATCTTTTCTTTTTTAAGGTAATCCTTCTAATAATGGTAGTTCTAACCAATACACTTGATTAGCAAGGATAGTTTAGGAAACACAACACATATTTATTACAAATAACTAATTTAACTTATTTTCTTAATTTCCTCAAATTAATCAATTAGCTTTTATAATTAGGACCGGAGGCTATAGTATTTTTAGTACTACCTCCGGTCCTAATTATGAGAGTCAGTTGACTAATTTGAGGAGATTAAGGAAGTAAGTTAAGTTAGTTATTTGTTATAAATAAGTGTTGTCTTTTCTAAAATATCCTTACAAATCAAGTGTATTGACTAGAACTATAATTATTAGAAGGACTATCTTGAAAAAAATTGAGTAAATATGAGAGACAAAGTAGATTAAGGTCTTATATTTAAGACCAAAATAAAAGTCAAACAAGATTTTATATTAAGGACCAGAGGTAGTACTATTTTTCCGGAAGTGTAAGGTTAAAATGAGCGAAAACTTTTAACAAACTCAATAAGATGTATTTTACTATTTTTGGGGAAGTTGACTTTCTGTGAGCTCATATTTGGTGAGGATTTTGAGATATAAGGTGAAGTGTATTGTTTGTTGGGGAAAAAAAAAGATGAAGTGTATCATTTATAATTTGCATATCAATAATGTTTTTTTTTTAAAATATTGTTTATGCATCCAGAGAGTAAAAATTTTATTTAGGCGAAATAGTTTGTAGTACCTGTCACCTTGGACAAATCACAGCTAAACAAAATCACAGCTAAACAATCTAGATATTACTTAACTGAAGCTGTTTATCAATGGCTCTATATATATTGGACAAAATTAAATACCGTACAACTTGTAGTCAAAATGATGGAATTGGAAGAAGGAAATCGCATTTTCAGACTAATATATCAAATCAAAAATAATTTTGCATTAAAAATTGGGAAAATTTTAATAAAACCTGACTGAAATACCTGAACTGAATTAAGACTTACATTTTTAACAAATTCTTAATCAAGTCATGAGGCTCAATTTAGGATTTCTAAATATTGTTAAATGACTAAAATACCTCTCTTTACTAGAAAAAATTGATTATTTTACTCCTTCTAAATAATCTCTTATCTCTTTTGGTGAAAAATAATCTCTTATCTCTTATGATTATTTTTTAGAACAAGCCCAAGTAATCTAATAGTATTCAAAATTTGTATATATACTAAGCTTCAAAAATATTCTAATAAAAAATTTTAAATTAAGACATAAATAGCCTTAAAATAAATATTTTTTATTTTTTGTTTGTCTCTATTTATTTTAAGATCTTAAAATAATTTAATTACATGAAATATTTTAATATTATATTGTTATAATTTACTTTAAGTTTTATATACTTAAACGTTGGATTCACAAAATAAAAAATATTTATTATTTTATTCCGTTTTGAAATATTATTTATATCAATTGCAAATATTTTTCTTCAAAAGGTTCTTATTTGATTAAAATAAAAGAATTTATAATTTAAAGTACTTAAATTATTTGATCAAAAGGTACTTATTTTATAATTTAAAGTACTTAAATTATTTGATTAAAATATTTTTGAAGGTTTTAGTTATTTATATACAAATTTTAAACATGATAAAAATTATTTATGTGTTTTTAAGTCTCACAAAATAATCATAACACATGAAAGACTACTTAAAAGTAACAATCATAAATTTCTAATGAAACTGCATAGCTTGATTAGAAATTCATTAAAAGTATAGGCCTTCATTTGAATTTAGATATTTCAGCTGAATTATATTGGGATTCTCCCTTAAAAATTTCAATAAAGGAGCAAAAGACATTAATAATTTAACAGACAAAATAAAATTATTTCATGCATGATACTTACGTCAAATTTTTTATATTCATTATATCAAATTCACCTATCACATATGACTATGTGTCCTATTTTATTTTTGAAATACTAACATTTAGTAATACTTAATTATAAATTTAAGTGAAACGAAAAAAGACACATAGTTATGTATGATTAGAGAACTTGACTTAATTTCTCTATAAATTGTTTGGTGTTAGAAACTGAAAAAAAAAGTTGCAAATTTTATAAACTAGTAAAAAATTGTAAAAGATAAGCATTAAATCATACACCTATATTTATTAGTTAAACTTAAAATTTTTTCTAAATAAATTAAAACAGTTTTTCTAATTTTTCAAAATTTGACATTGAAATGTAAAAGTTTAATTGATATTCTAATCTTGACTTGTTACTCAAGATGATGGGATTCTTTAACATATTGAAAATATAAAAATATAGTCATGATATAGAGAGCATATGAGCATTTTAGAACCAAAATGCTCATTTAAATATTAATGATTGTGATTATAAAAATTTGAAAATGACTTTGGATATTAAACAAAGCACAAACATGATGACTCTAGTGATAATAAATGGTGTTGAGGTAGGTGGAGATAATGATGGATACGAGATTATTCTAAAGAATTTGACAATAGAGATTAGTATACATGCTTAGACCATAGTTTCGTTCTTAGGGAGTATGCTTGTTTGGTCAATCATAGACTCACACTTACTAGGAGATTGTTAGAATGTGTATATAGTGTGCACAAAGATTTAGAAATGAAGATATAATCATAATGCCAAAAACTTAAGCCGATATCAAACCTTAAGAATGGAGTACTTACCTTAGACTTGGCCTCTTGTCCGCATGACTTTGGTTGCCACATGATCAAACCTAGTCCACACAATACTCGATACGTTCTATTTCCTTGCTCTTAAAGGAGGTTTGGCCTCAAATCTTGTAAAGGAGGTTTGGCCTTAAATCTCTCTTAACAAAAGTAACATCAAATCTGTACAAGTTTTGATATCAAATCTGTACAAGTTTTGATATCAAATCAAAGAACGAAGCACTAAGCATTGTACCAAATGTTTAAGCTGACAGTAGAGGCTTAAACACCCCTCAAACCAACTTTAAGTATTACTTGGCCGAACATAATCCACACCCCTCAGACCCCTGGATGCATCGCATCACATTACTAATAACATGATGGGTGATCAAACCTTAAGAACGAAACACTAACCATCGTGCCAAGAGTTTAAGTCGATAGCATAGACATATGCCAATTCCTTCAAGTAAACTCAAACATGGGCCCCCAGTCTCCACGGACTTTAGGTACCACTTGGCCGAACCTAATCTTAAGAACAAAACACTAACCATCATACCAAAAGTTTAAGCTAATAACATAGGTGTAAGCCAATTCCTTTAAGTAAGCTCAAGCATGGGGCCCCCAGTCTCCACTGACTTTGGGTACCACTTGGCCTAACCTAATCTTAAGAATGAAACACTAACCATCATGCCAAAAGTTTAAGCTGATAGCATAGATGTAAGTCAGTTCCTTTAAGTAATCTCGAACATGGGGGCTCCAATCTCCACAGACTTTGGGTATCACTTGGTTGAATCTCATCTGCACCCCTCAGATCTGGGACATATCGCATCGCATTGGTGATAACATGATAGCTGACTCTAAGACACCAAAATAAAATTTACCACTTACCTCCTTACCTTGTTGATGTTGTCACTTATAAATGTTTATTAGTCAGCCAGGATAGAATTCTTCCTTATATTGCAAGAAACTAACTGTTAGGCTCAAACAAAATTCTCACAAAATTATTGAACTTTTGAACAAGTGAGCAAACTAAAATTAGAACAAGGTAGGATACAGCCTATAATAAGCTTAGCACAAGTTAAACCCTTAGAAAAGATATCAATAAATATGAGGTTTTGTTATGAAATAATTGAAGAGGAAGGTTTACCATATAAAGGGAAGAAAGCGAGTTCCTTTAAGTAATCTCAAACATGGAGCCCCCAATCTCCACAAACTTTGGGTATCACTTGGCTGAACCTCATCCGCACCCCTCAGATTTGGGACATATCGCATCGAGTTGGTGATAATATGATAGCTAACTCTAAGACAACCAAAATAAAATTTACCACTTACCTCCTTACCTTGTTGATGTTGTCACCTATAAATGTTTATTAGTCAGCTAGGATAGAATTCTTCCTTATATTGCAAGAAAGTAACTGTTAGGCTCAAACAAAACTCATGAATTCTCACAAAATTATTGAACTCTTGAACAAGTGAGCAAACTAAAATTAGAACAAGGTAGCATATACCCTATAATAAGCTTAGCACAAGTTAATCCCCTAGAAAAGATATCAATAAATATGAGGTTTTGTTATGAAATAATTGGAGAGGAAGGTCTACCATATAAAGGGAAATAAGAAAGAGAACAATGTCACTTCACTCTAAAATTAGACATCTAGGTTTATAACTACTAAATAATATATATCATAACTAATGGAACAACAAAATTTTAAAAAAATAGAAAGCGCAATAAAATCAATGATTAAATTGTTTCCTTTCTATCATAAAAAGATTGAAACATATACTAATGTGGACATAAACAATTACTCTATGGATATTGTTATGGCGATTAACATCATCATCTAGCCATATAGAAAAAAATGCCAACATGATAAAACAAGCACATCCAATAAAACGAAAACAAAAAAGATGGGGTATCATTCCTTAGCCAGCCAACTTGTGAACCAAAAAGAATTGAAAAGAAATCTGGCTAAACCCCTTAGTTATGAATAACTCATCAAAAACTTAACTATCAAGACTAGAGATGTCTTTAACATTTAAAAACACGGAGAAAACAAAAAATGCTAGCAAAATTGGATATTATGATGTAAATGAAGTCATATGCATTAAAGTGAATCTAAAGTGTCAAAAATATAAAATAGTTCAGAGGCTTGTATTCTTATTAAAGAGTAAGTCAAATACCACAAAATATGACATTCACGATTATATAAAATAAGCAAATATTGTATCCAAGTTTCTAAAAGTTCTCCATTTCATTCTGCATTTCATGAAATATCAATTTTTTTAAGGTAGAATCAATTGGAAAAAATATGTATGATCATACTACATTTAAAAGTAATCAATGACAAGCTATCATTCAATATAAGCCAATTATTATCATCTGAAATTCACCAACCTTAAATAGCCTTGAATAATCATGTGTTTGTTGTCTATAATCACATTTGATATGATAAATTGTGAATACAAGTAGTGCTTTATACTTTGGATCATTTTGATGGTTGAGTTAACAAAGTGTTTCATGTCACGAACAAAATGAGCAAGATAACATGTTTAGATTGTGAGATTTGAAAGAACAAGAGAAATACAAACTAAACTCACAGGAGAGAATTCTAAATAAATAAATAATAAATATATTAACTCATCATGGCATTTCTTGGAAAAACTACCCATGATATTAGAGGTATTCATTCTAAAGGTATTTTCAAACATATTTCCAGACAAATTTGTATGTGTGCTTGTGTAACTTAGTAGGAAGTGATATATCTTGAACAAAATAAAAATAGAATTGAAAAGAAAGTCAGCTAAAGCTCATATCCTATGACATCATATCATATCATATCAAACAAAAGTCATCTGAACCCCTTAGTTATGAATAACTCAAAAGGTTAATTGTAAAAATTATAGTTATTGTCTTCAATATTTGAAAACATGGAGGAAACAAGAAATACCAGTTCAATTTGCAAGTTTGTAGAGAAGCAATAAAAAAAAATTTAATATTACAACATAAATGAAGTCAAATGCATCAAAGTGAATCCAAGACGTCAAAAGTATAAAGTAGTAGATGATTGTATTCTTATCAAAGAATGAGCCAAATATGACAAAATAAGAAACATGAGATAACTAATAGGAATTATATCATCTAATATATCACCAAGAGCACACATTTTAATCATTATTTTGGGTTTCTTTTCCTTCTTATATACCGATAAATGTAAACAATACCTTCACTAATAATAAGATAGGACTTAAATGCCCAAAATAGTTGGGCATGCGAGAATAATTGCCCAGCACGTGAATTGTCCTGCAAGTAGCAAAATAATTATCTATCTACATAATTACATGCATGCAATGAAAATCCAAAATAAGTAATCATTTGGTTGCTTTCACAGGTCAAGAAGATAAATGGTAAAGAAAGAATATGAGGTCTATATGAAAATTAAAAAAAAAAAAAATTAAAGAGTTCATTGTAAGATTGTTTCTTGATCATGGATCTTAAGGAAACTATACTAACAAATAAACATAGGTGCCTCAAATAACCAAATTTTTTATCAGAACCCCTTTTTGTAATTAGATGTATATGCAAAGAAAAATTGCAGGAGGACCAAGAAAGAGGCACCCAGAAGAGAAACCACATTAAGTCTTAATAATGGGGTCTCTCAGGTTCTAGTATTTCTTTTGCAAACGCAAATAACATTTAAGTGTTAGCATTTCCTTTGAAGGTCGACATTTGATCTCAACAAGCGTATGTGTAAACCTAAAGGCATATAACCTTAAAAATGAAGTATTAGATGCTTTTTTGTTTAGAGAATTTATTAGCAGCAATCTTCCACAAGATTATAATTATTGTCCAAATGTTTCAAATGAACCTTAAAAATGATGATGTCACGATTATATGAAATACGCAAGTATTATATGAAATATCAATTGTTTTAAGGTAAAATCAACTGGGAAAAAAAATGTATAATCAAGCTACAGTTAAAAGCAGTCAATGACAAGCTATTATTTAAGATGAGCCAGTTAATATCATCTGAAATTCACCAACCTTTCAAACACATTTCCAAAGAAATTTGTGTGTGCGTGTGTAGTACATACACGTGGTTACGACATCTGAGACAGTGAAATCCATCAACTAAGACAGCAAAGAATATATAAAAGCAAAAGAGCGAACACTGAAATATATACATATTAGTGTCAGTTAAGAGAAAGTTACAAGGCATGACCCTGTCCTTCTGAAAAAATCATTTGAAAACAGTATAAATAACAAGCAGATGTAACAATGGAGGTCAATTATGAGGCGCGTTAGCTTCCTGTTAGCCCTCATTACTAACTTGTTCTTTTTCTTTCCTTATCACATCAACCCCTCAACAATTAACAACTCAACAACTCAAACAAAGCCAGAACAACTTTTATCTCTATATACCCAATCTGCCACATAATTTAACTTAAAACTATGATTCGACTAAATCTCAAGTGAAACCTACTCATTTGTAGCTTCAATTACTATAAAATGTTTCCTTAATAGGAAGCTTTGGCATGCCGAATAATCACAATCACAAGAAACAGCGCTGAGTGTAAAACGGTTTAAGTTACATAAAGAGAATTAAAAAACTTATCAGTATCATACTCTGGAAGAGGCCCTTGGATCTAGAAAATAGTGAGCCAATTGTGTTGAAGGAATTCGATAGATACTTGTGGGAATCTTGTTCATCATGCTGAGAATAACTGCAAGAGATGATCTCATAAATAAACTATTAGAGTTGTTAAGATTGTATTACTACAAGCACAAACCTGTTCAGGCAAGTGTAACAGTGGAGGCCATTCTGGAGCATTAGGAATTGCACAAGTTGTAATTGTAACTAAATCTGATGGCCATCTCTATTTAGTACAAATGCAACCACACCTTTTTCCTGGTTTATCCAGATGCCGTCACTAGCCAAGATGATGAACTCAGTGTCCTCAGTAATGTTTTGAACCATCACATCTGTTTCTGCAGTAATGCCGTCTTTCCACATAAATCACAGTTACGGATAAGGAAAAAAAGGTAGTATCGGTTATATAAATTAAAATTACTGACCAGGATTATAATGATCATTGAAAAAAAATGTAAGTTGAAGAGAAATATGCATTGATTATTTGTTCTTCTAACATGTCAACAAAATTTGCAAGAAGTTGACAATGGAAAAACACAAAATTTGCAAGAAATGTTGACTAGTTGCAGAGGACAAATGGGAATAATAAAATGAGAGACGTATATTTATCTCTACATTTTGTTTCTTTAAACAAAGATATATGTGCATTATTGTCAGACAAAACCCACAAAAAATATATTTGCCCAAATGGCATAAGTTTAAGAATGAGGTGTATCTGTTTCAAACCCATCAAATTGAAATAAATGCTTACCAGACTCTAAACAAATCTACATAAGAATCATGGAAGAAAATATGTGTATTATCATCAGAAAGACCCACAGAAAATATATTTTCCCAGACGCAATAAGTTTAAGAATGAGAGTTATCTGTTTCAAACCCATTAAATTGAAATACATGCATACCAGACTCTAAATAAATCTACATGTAAGAATCATGGAAAATATGTGTATCATCATCAGAAAAAACCCACAGCAAAAGTATTTTTCCAGACGCGATAAGCCTAAGAATGAGAGGTATTTGTGTCAAACCCATCAAATTGAAATACATGCATTCCAGACTCTAAACGAATCTACACAAGAATCCTGGAAGAAAATAATCCCAGTTTCAGTCGATAGGTTATGAACTTATGAACTTATGCTACAATCAGCAAGGCTGCTTCAAAAACCATTGTATCCAAAGTTAACATATGGCAGTTAAAAGCTCTGAACGAGCCTCTGGATTTACAATGTTTAGACCAACAGCTTCGTTTAGAGTCCCCAATGAACATGAAAAGTTAAGAAATGGAACAGAGGGAGGGAGGGAGAGAGGAACCTGTAAAGCCGAGTTTTTCTGAAGGAGAGTGTTAGCGTGAGCCCAGAAGCTCGCAGAGCCACTAGGCAAATCCGCCATTGATGACCGTTATATTCAACTGAGTGAGTCAGATTGCCGGATTTGAACTCTCGAAGCAATACACTTCCAACCACCAAGCCATAAGTTTGATAAGTGACCATTAAATTCAATTAGATGGACGCTGATCGTCTTGAGATATACAGCCGTTTGCTTACAACGATCCGAAATTTGAATTTTCATTTTATCAATTTCAGTGTGATCAATTATTACCCATCTCAATCAAATAACTTCCCAATCACAATTTAATGATAAATTTTTCTGTTGGAAAAAATTAATAATTTTTTCCGTCCAATTCCTTAAATATATGATTTTTTTTATACAACAAAAAATAAAGCAATTATTATCAACCTCAATCAATTAACCTCCTGATCACAATTTAATAATAATGTTTTCTGTTAGAAAAATAATATTCCTCCTTAGCGTAAATATAAGACTCACTTTATAATGTATTGTACTACAAAATAGGTCTTATATTTAGGACCGAGTAATAAAATTTTCCATCCAATTCCTTCAATATATGATTATTTTTTGAGAATAAGTTCGCTAATTTCAAATAAATGTAACCGTAATTGTAGGGATTTGCACGAAACATATTTTAACTGGAATTCTCGAATTAATACATGTGACTTGCATTTATTATTGTTCCGTTGGATAATTTGGCAATTAAAATTTTCAGATTTTAGAAATAAAAATTTATGTTGAAAAATTTAGTTATCTTTCATTTAAAATCTAACAATACCAAATTTAAATTGACTAATAATAATTTTAAATATTAAATAGGAAAAATCTCATTTAAAGCTAACTGAAATAGAAAAATTTAGTGCCTAGATTATATAAATTTTACTCCATTGGAGTGTTTATCACTCACGTGTGTGTATTGGACAAAACTGAATGCCGTACCGTACAAATATAATTTAGGATTAAAAATTGTTAAAATTCCAATAAAAGAGAAAAAGTCATTAATAATTTAAGAGTAAAATACATTAACTATCTTTCTATTTTACTTAAATTATAAAAACCTTTATTTTATTTTGAAAACATATATAAACTTCTCTTCAAATTAAAATATACGTTACAAAAACCTTCCTTATATTTTTAAGATTCAATTTTTATCTATTTAACCGTTAGTTGACCGTTAAGTTTGACGTTTAAATTTTTATTTTGACCAAAATATCCCTCTTTAACATAAATATTATTTAGACATTTATATTTCTAAAAAATAATTTTTGATACACAAAAAGTAATTATAATACATGTATTTTCAAAATTTTTAATATGTTATAAAATTTTTAATTTCAATTATATTATAGAATTATATAATTTTAGTTCCTCATGAAATATTGAAACTTAAGATTTTTTTTAAATCGCTAGAAAATATTTTGAATGCTTATTTTTTTATCACATAATATAAATTATACAAGTTTGGAAACTTATATAAATCATTTAAATTTACCTTTGTATTCACTAAATTACTTAATTTTTTGGCCCAATATGATAAAAACATTAAACAAACAACAATTTTTTAAAAATAAAAAAAAGTAAAATTAAGGTAAAAGAGAAAATCTTAAATTCTTTGATATAGTTTTAACCAAGATTTTGGGATTTAGTATTATGAAGGGTAATTTAGCAAATAGAAAGTATTTCAAGATAAATTTGAATGAAAAAAAAAATCTTTTCAAAATATTCTTAATGGAGTTAACAGTTTGGATTTGAGTGTATGTTTTCAAAATAGATGAGAGGTCTGTGTAATTAAGACAAAATATAAGGGAGGTCAGAGTATTTTACTCATAATTTAATGCACAAAATAAAATAATTTAACTACCTACTTCATAGAAGGTTTGATGTCAATAACTGAAAAAATAGTTGCTGATTAGGGTTATTATAACTTTTTCTTCTTGAAATTTGGTCTCATTTTGGTTTTAGTCTCTCAAATTTTAAATTCATCGTTTTAGTCCTTGAAATTAAGTATGTCTGAAAATGTTAGTCCTAGTATGTGCATGCAGCACTTTTGCCATTTGCTTACCTACATCTTTATCCATTTTTGTGGTTCTCTCTAGCAAATAGTCTGACACTTTTCTTCATGCACTACAAAAAAACATGTATTTTGTAGTAGTTAAAATATGAATTTTCTAGGGGTTATAACTTGAACAAATAATATTTGTAGCGGTTAGACAAACTGCTAGAAAATCAAGTGCTAGAAAGAGATTTCTAGTGGTTATGGGAACTGCTACACAGTATGATCAAAATGCCAGAAAATTTCTAGCGGTTAAAATAACTTTTAGAAAAAATAAGTAGCGGAACAGGAGTAATACGAAATTTCTAGCCGTTTATAACCGCTAGAAATTGCTGATAAATTTCTAGCGGTTAATTAAACGCTAGAAAATTCTGAGCGAAATTTCATTTTGCCGGTAAACAAAAATTTTCATTTTGGCGCCAAAAATTTCTAGCCGTTAATAACCGCTAGAAAGTTCAGAGAAAATCAAATTTTGCTGGGAATCAAAATTTTGGACTTGGCGCAAAAAAAAATTTCTAGCGGTTCATAACCGCTAGAAATATGGCAGAATATTTAAATTTTACGAAATTTGTCTCACTTTTTTTTCATTTTCTAGCGGTTTGGGAACAGCTAGAAATTTTATTCTAGGCCAAAAAAATAAATTGAGATGTTTGATTATTAAAAAAATATAATATTATAAATTTAAAAACCATTAATTAGATTATATTAGAGAATTTTTGTTAATATGTATAATTACCAATGTATTACATGTTATACATTTGAATTTTGTAATAAATAATAAGTACTCCCTCCGTTCCTTATTATAAGAAACAAATAACCAAATTACGTTGATAACAAAAAACAGTTAAAATTAGTTGAGGACAATTAAAGTGTAAAAAGTATAATATTTTTTTCCAACAATGCCCCCATTAATAAGGAGAGAGAGTATGAGAGAGAACAATTATATTATTGAAAGAAAAAGAAGTGGGAGGGAGAAAGAGTATGAGTTGGAGACAAAACAAATAGGGGTAAAATAAGAAATCAATACAAAAACATAGAGACAACTTTTAAGTGTCTCTTATATATAGGAACATACTATAAGCATCAAATGTCTCTTATAATAAGGAACGGAGGGAGTAATTAAGTTATGATTATGTCAAATGAAGTGAATTAAATTTAATAAGATAGTTGAATTAAAGATAAGATAGTTTATAATATTGAACCTAAACTGTTATGTTGAGAAGTGCTTGAATCAGTTGAGGAAGGTATAACAAATGTGAAGAAAAAAAATCTAAAAGAAAAGGAGAAAAAAATATGTTAATAAATTATAAATAAGGACAAATAAAAGATATTAAGACTTACAAAATAAAAATCACCTTACCAAATAATAAAGAGAAAAAACCACCATATGAGAGAGTAAGAAAAAAAGAGAGAATTATAAAGAAGAATGGGGAAAGGAAGGAAAAGAGATGGGGTAAGTGAATGAAGAGGTGAGGTGGTATTTATAAGAGATCAGTGAGACATTTGTAGCTGTTTTTTTGCAGTGTTTTGATTCATTGTGTAGCGGCCTTGCATTTTCTAGCGTATAATAAAACTGCTAGTATTTGTAGCGGTTTCACAATTTGTAGCGGTTATGTAACCGCTACAAATTGTAATTTTTTTTACTTTTTAAAAAATTGAACCAATTTTAATTTATACATATTTATTTATGAAAGGCAAATTTTTTGAATGATAAAATTTTTTGAAACTGCTATTCTTGATCATCATCCTGCCTAAAAAGAGATATTAAAAAAATTATGTTAGAATTATAATACATTTAGAAGAAATTAGTAATTAGTAGTTAATTATTTAAATAATTTAAGAAAAGACATATACCTCATAATTACCAAATTATCGTCTTCTTGAGGAAAGAAGTTTTCAAAATTCAGGGGTAGGAAGGGTTCATTGTCGTAAATAATGTCACCATCACCTATATCATAAAGATCCCGTGGCTTGAGGTAAACGACCATATTTCAGTCTCTATGTTTCTCATTCTCGACATAGTAAACCCGGTGTGCCTCGAAAGCAAGAATATATGACTCATCATCTTTAGATTTCCCCGTATGAATAAGTATAGAGAAATTAACAGAGGTGATGGCTAAGTGGTCAGTAGTGAGTCCCCGTGAAGTTGTCATATTTGCCTAGGAGCACTTGAACAGTTATGGTGAAAAGCTAGTAACTCAACCTAATGATGTCAATTAGCTTTCCATAGTAAGTGACACCTCCAAAGTGCATATCGCCGTTACTGTTGCTAACATAACATCTCATCCCGAATATCCCGTAAACTCCAGAGTTTTGTGTGAGTAATCCCTGATCACGTCCAACTGTACAGAACTTGAAGCCGTTGACATTATACGCGATAAATCTTCGTGCATGGTCTAACAAACCGAGATAAAGAGCTTTGAATTCATCCGTGTATGGGCTGTTGTCATTACATATTCGACGTGTAAACCAACGGAGAAACTCTTTGTGAACTCTTTTATCAATGTCAGTGGAACGCGCACGCCTCCGTAGCTGCTACCTGAGGTAACTTCTAAACTCACTACAGTGAAATGTAATTTGTTAGAAGAGTCAGTGAGAAACAAATCTTCGTGCATGGCCTAACAAACCGAGAGAAAGAGCTTTGAATTCATCCGTGTATGGGTTGTTGTCATTACATATTCGACGTGTAAACCAACGGAGAAACTCTTTGTGAACTCTTTTATCAATGTCAGCGAAACATGCATGCCCCCGTAGTTGCTACCTAAGGTAACTTCTAAACTCACGACAGTGAAATGTAATTTGTTAGAAGAGTCAGTGAGAAACAAATATAGTGTAAAAATTAGTGAGCTTATATAATACTTACTGCATCAAGGGTTCAACTTGGTTGCAATTTATCAAAACATGTCTGTGTGCCTGGAGTTTCTCTGTGGGAGTGAGTCTGAAGAAATCATATTCTCTAACTGGCTTCCCGACAAGAGAAAATGAAGTTGATGTGGAAGGACCAGGAGGAGAATCATCTACGCGACGCGGGTGGTTAAAAGATGTCTCCATGTCATCAAAGTACCTTTAACAGAAAGTTAGGACCTTATCTCTTAAATAACCTTCTGCTATTGACCCCTCAAGCCATGCCTTATTCCTAACATATGATTTTAATTTTTCCAAGTACCTGTAGGTTAATATTCCATTAATAATTACGAGCAAATGAAATAACAATGTGAAATTTAAAGAGGCGGGGATAAAAGATAATCTAGTACCTCTCTATAGGGTACATCTATCGATAATGAATTGGGCCAGCAACCTTTGCTTCTCGAACAAGATGGACAGTCAAGTGAACCATAATAGAGAAGAATGATGGAGGAAATATCATCTCCAAGTGACAAAGTGTAAGAATTATTTTATTTTGCAGCTGATCAAACTCTTCCACTATCAAGACCTTCGCACACAATTTCTTGAAAAATGAACACAATTCCACCAAAACCACTGATACATCAGAAGGAAGTGTGTTTTTCAAGGCCAATGGAAGTAACTGTTGCATAAGAACACGGGAGTCATAACTTTTTAATCCAATAACCTTTCAAGCGTGCAGATTGATACACCTTGAGATGTTGCTAGAATATTCATCAAGTACTTTTATGTTATTTAGCATTGAAAGAAAGATATCCTTGTTCTGCTTCGTCAAGATGAATTTAGCTGGTTGAAACTTGTCATTTTCATTAGGCCAAGCCTCTTCACTTATTCCCCAGGCCCATAAATCTTTTATAGCTGCGAGATGGTCTTTAGACTTTCCAGCTTCGTTGAGCAACGTATGTAGCACATTATCGCACACATTTTTTTCAATGTGCATAACATCTAAACTGTATCATAGCAAATTAGATTTCTAATAAGAAAGAGTGAAAAATATGCTTTTCTTCTACTATTGCATAGGTTGCGCATCAGATGTCCCACAAGATCATTGTCCCAATCATTTGGGATCCACATTCTTACCAAACTTGACATTAACATCTTCTAACTACCGCAAAATATCCATACCAGACAAAGTAACAGGAGGATCTCTCTTCTCTTGTTTTCCAGCAAAGCGAATCCGTTGCAATCTAAATCTGTGCTTGGAATCGAGGAACCGTCGATGTCCTATGAAGCAGCACTTGCAACTGTGTGGAAGGCGACATGGCACGAAATCAAAATTGCACTCAGGACAGGCCAACCCAGTATGTAGGTTCCAGTCAGACAAAGTTCCCAAACCGAGAAAATCACTTATTGTCCACATCAAGGCTGTGCGGAGATTGAATAGTCGCTTGTCATATGAGTCATATGTCTCAACACCGTTCGTCCACAGGTCGATCAATTCGTGTATCAATGGTTGTAGGTATACATCTATATCATTTCCTGGTGCTTTCTTGCCAGGAATGATCATGGAAAGCAAAAAGGAGCTTGCTTCATGAACATCCAAGGTGGTAGATTGTATAGAATTAACACTACCGGCCAGATATTGTAACTTGTGCTCATGTTTCTGAAGGGATTAAAACCATTGGTTACCAATGCAAGATGTACATTTCTAGGATCACTGGCAAAGTTTGGAAATTTCACATCAAATGTTTTTCATGCCTCCAAATCTCATGCGTGCCTTAACCTGCCATCTAGATTTTTCTCAGTCACATGCCACCTCATATGCTGAGCCATTTTTGATGACATATACATTCTTTGTAACCGCAGTTTCAAAGGAAAGTATCTAAGGAAATAATATATTAAAAATTTCAAATATCAAATATTTAAAGACTGAACAAGTAACACATTATAATCAATTGTATTGAGAATTTCAAATATTGAATATTTAGAGACGCAACAAGTAACACATTATAATAAATTATACCTGAGAATTTTGGCTGGTTCTTCTTCTGCTTTTCCCCCCTCTGTACTGACTTATAGTGAGACGTCTTACATCTCAACAAATTTTCTTGTTTGCATCATCTCCCCAGTACAACATACAGTCATTTGGACATGCATCTATCTTCTTGTAGCTCAAGCCAAGCTTGTTAATAATCTTCTTTGCTTCATAAAAAGATAGATGGAATTCACCTTGAGGGAAAGCATCTCCCAATAATTCCAATAGCATGGACATCGCCTTGTTAGTCATATCACACAAGAATTTGGTATGATACAACCTTACCAAGAATGACAACTTAGAATACCTTGTCCACCTAGAATAAAGAGGCTTATCAGCTTTGCTCATGAGGTCAAAAAATTCTTGAGCAGTTTTGTTTCTAAGAAACTCCAGTTGAGGCCCCTCTACTTCATCTTTATTGGGATCATCACTTTTGTGAACGCCAAAAGCATCACGCAAAACATTGTTCACAGCATTGGTTTCATCCACTCGAACTCCCATCCATGAAACTATTGGAGCTAACTCAGCAACCATATCTGGTCATTCCCGATGTAGTTGCCAAAATACACACTCTCGCGGGAAGGGCTTAAAGATAAAATGTTCTTTAACAATATCTCTGGGATGCCATTTCTTGAAATTATATTTTGGACATGGACATTGAATCTTACCATTTACAGTGGATTGGCACAAGCAAAATCCAAGAAATAGTTTAGACCAACCAAGTATTGCAGAGTCGACCGGTGCAAGTTGATCCATATCCTATCCATCACTAATGTTGCTCAAATTTTGTGAACATATGACATGGGAAGCTTAAAGAGAAGTTAAAATGAATTTCAAATGGAGCTCTTCAGCTTATAAAGGAGGCTGCCAACAGATACATAATGGTTAATTTTTTGTAGCGATTCTAAACCCCGAGAAATTTCTAGCGGTTTTAATAGCTAGAAATTTGAATTCAGAAGCATTTTCTAGCAGTTACAAATTTTCTAGCAGTTACAAACTGCTAGAAGTTTCGAGCCGGGAGGAAAATTTGAAATGCCAACAATCATCCATTTTCTAGTGGTTTATAACGGCTAGAAATTTTTTTACCAACGGTTATTTATTTTAAATTTGAAATGCCAACGGTTATCCATTTTCTAGTGGTTTATAACTGCTAGAAATTTTTTTGCCAATGGTTATTTATTTTCTAGCGATTTACAACCGTTAGAAAGTTCGAGGGAGGAGGGAAATTTAAATTTCACTGTAACGGGATGGCTTTTCTAGCGGTTAGTTCTGTAACGAGGTGACTTTTCTAGCGGTTAACTAACCCGGGAAATTGTTAACATTTTTCAATTTTTGTAGCAGTTTATAACCGCTAGAAAGTGTCAGTTAGAATAAATTAATATTTAGTAAATTAAATTTTACAAAAATAATAAAATAATAAATATTTATTAAAAGGTATCAATAATATATGTATGCATAAAATTAAAAAAATTCCATGATATGTTAAATATTAAAATACATATTCCAAGAAAGAATTTTAATGTTAAAAGGATATATGTTTAGCATGTTTTATATAGTGCAATAATATATTAATTAATACTTGATATAAATAAAATTATAAAAACAAATAATAAAACTAAACAAATAAACATAAAATTTAAATAAATATTCGCATAAAACATAAGATAATAAAATCCAAATCCAAAGAAAATCCTACGCAAGTAAAACAGGAAAAATCAGAGGTGAGGGGCAGAAGCAGCATCATCGTGATCGTCGGGCGCTGGATCCTCCTGCTGGTTCTACTGGGGGTAGGCAGGCTGCTGATCATGCTAGGGCTGGATTGACTACTGGTCGTGTAGGGGCTGGACTGGTGGCAGGTGTACGTCAGGGATCTTGGGAATCGAGATGTTTGGAGAGATAGTGATCACCACATCATGCATGGCCATAGTAGCTGCCTTTAACTGGTCAAGCTGCAACTGGAACTGACGATCAAGCTCCTCAATCCTGGCCTCCATCCCTTGCCTGATCTCCTGTTGCAGCTCGTTTGAAGATGAGGAACCTGGCCGCTTCGCTCCTGTGCTCGCCTGAGAGCTCCTCGCAGTGTATGAAGGGCCAGCGCAACCCGAGCAGGGCAACCTAGTCGATGTGGGTCCAAGACCAAGCCCACTAACTTGACCAGGGTGCTATGCTTGACCACGACCCGCTAAAAGTGAGGCGGTGGGCTCGGTATCGACTTGAGTCATCCGCACCTATCAAAATTAATATAAAGATATTAATTAGTATGAAATAATATTTATACTGTGATATGATATTAATATTTAATTAATTACTTACTGCCATCTCCTCAACCTCATCCAACGCTAGCTCGTCTCGAGGTCTGTATAGAATCGGCCACATCTCGCCACAGGTGGGGTGTGTATCCCCGCTCCTACCATGCCTTTTCCCTCTGTAAATGAAATGAAAGAAATTATTAATTACAAATTAAATACATATACACATTTAACAAATTCTTTTTAATTACTTACAATCTCATTATAAGTGATAGTAAAGCTCCTAGATCCAGCCCTATGACGTATTGTCTGCTGCCTGGCACTCCCAGTATTTCTCTGGGAAAGAGCTAGAAACAAAATGTAAAAAAATTAAATTAAATTAGTCAAATTGGACAAAAAATAAAAAAAATTATAATTAATGCAATATTATCATACCATCTGCTTAGCCGACATCCTGAAATAAACATAACTCGACCAGTCTTAGAGCAAGACTTCACCAGGTATAGCTGACAGTATCTCCCGCAGGGGCCTCATCTCGTTACTTTTCTTCTCCCGCCATAGGTCAGCCCTCCTGTTCTTCCATGCCACCCCAAGTCTTTTGATCATATTCGCCCTCAATTCCTCTCCCAGTATGAATTTACTTTGTAATTAAAAAGATAAAGAATTATATTCATTTCACTAATATAAATAAAAAATAAATTAAATAAATAACAAATTATAATCAAACAATTAAGCAATTTAAATAAAATATATATTCATTTAACTAATTTAAAAATATTATAAATAAAAAAATAAATTACATCAATAACAAATCATAATCAAACAATTTAGTAATTTAAATAAAAATATATTTTCATTCAACTAATTTAAAATTATTATAAGTAATAAATTAATGAAATAAATAACAAATTATAATCAAACAATTAAGTAATTTAAATAAAAAATATATATTCATTTAACTAATTTAAAAATATTATAAATAAAAATAAATTACAGCAATAACAAATCATAATCAAACAATTAAGTAATTTAAATAAAAAAATATTTTTATTCAACTAATTTAAAAATATTATAACCAATAAATTAATGAAATAAATAACAAATTCTAATCACACAATTAAGTAATTTAAATAAAAAATATATATTCATTTAACTAATTGCAAAATATTATAAATAAAAATAAATTACATCAATAACAAATCATAATCAAAAAATTAAGTAATTTAAATAAAAATATACATCCATTCAACTAATTTAAAAATATTATAAGTAATAAATTAATTAAATAAATAAAAATTTAAATACAAACAATTAAGTAATTTAAATAATAAATATATTTTCATTTAACTAATTTTAAAATATTATGAATAAAAATAAATTACATCAATAACAAATTATAATCAAACAATTAAGTATTCATTTAAATAATTTAAAATATTATAAATAAAAATTTAAATAAATAAATAATTAAAATCAAACAATTAAATAATTTAAAAACAAAATATATATTCATTTAATTAAATTAAAAAAATTATAAATAATAATTTTGTATTACCTTCATCATTTCTCAACCTTGTTGCTTCTTTTCCAGAGTGATTTTCTTCCAATCCATCACACAAACGGGGAACAGGGTCCACTGCTAACCAAGAAGGCGCATATACTTATTATACAGCTGATCACCTTTCTTGGTTGATTGGCCTAATTCATTCAGCAGCACAACCACCCGTCCGCTCATCGTCATAGACAACTCTCTGGCTGTCAGCCTCCTATAGGACCTGTTCCCCTCAGAGTTTACAAAATTTAATTAAGAAATTAATTATATATTAATTACTTAAAACAATTTCTATATAAATTAAATAGTTGTCAAATTTAAAAAAGTTAAATAAATACTTATTCTCAAATTCTACTTCAAAACCGGTATGGCGTTTGGGAGTAGGACGCTGCTCAGTATGGAGATTCTCATTTTCTTGAACCTGCTCATCCTCCTCCTCCTCTTCCTCACCAGTACCACCATAGGGTTGTTCATCCCCCGAGAAATAAGCCTCCTTAGTCCGCTGGATATCATCATGCTCCATGAAACTAAGGATATCCTCCTCGTTTAGATCGTAGTCATGAATACTCGGAAATGACTCACCAGCATTATGGACCCCACCACCATGATCCTCGCTAGGTCCTGCTCTCTCAACATCAATCGGCTCCTTTCCTGCTCGACGACTCATCCTAATAATAACAAATAACAATTGTAATGAAAAGTATATTTTACAACTAACAATTATTAAAAATAAATAAGTATATAAAATGATAATTATTTCTATTAACTCTAAATAATAATATCAAATAATATTAATTGAAAAACAGATATTCTTATATTTAAATTTACCGTTAACTCATAAAAAAAAACTACTTCTATTAACTCTATAAAAACTAGCCTACTATAAAAAAAATTTTAATTAACTCTAGCTAAATTAAACTAGTCTATCAAACTTAACATAAAAAATATTATAAAATAAATAAATAAAAAATAAAAACAAAAATTATTTATAAATAAATTACTACTCTTACCTGAAAATATAGATCTGCAATTGAATCTAGATCTGGATCTGGATATACTTCGTGGAGAGAATTCGACAGAGCTTCGCTTCAAAATTTGCCAAAACAGTGAAAATGGCATGATGGGAGGGTATATATAGGCCATGATTTTCTAGCAGTTTTTGTGGAACTGCTAGAATTTTCTAGCGGTTTAAATAAAACCGTTAGAAATTTCTAGTTGTGACACTCCGCCACCACCTGCATTCAGCCATGTGTCACAACTCCTCGAAAAAAATAAAAAACTTCTAGCGGTTTTAAGGGAAACCGCTAGAAACTTGGTTGCATTAGTAGCGGTTTAGTAACTGCTAGAAAATGGAACGATGATTTGCATTCTCTAGCAGTTCCATCAGCAAAACTGCTAGAAATTAAACACTAGAAGTATGACGCCAACTTCGCACCAAAACGTGCGAATAATTGTGGCGGTCACTTTCTAGCGGTTTACTGCTAATCGCTAGAAAATTCTAGGGCCCACTCGATTTCTAGTGAAAGCGCTATGAATTTCTTGCGGTTTGTTTAAAAGCTGCTAGAAATTTTTGAATTTGTAGCGGTTTTATTTAACCGCTAGAAATGTATTGCTGCTAATTCAACCTTTTTTTTGTAGTGATGTCATCGACAATCTTCCATTAACTGAAGATGAATTGGTTTGTGTATATATGTGGTGGGCCTCAGGGAAGAACTTGCCTCATCAATACGTCTCTTTCGGCCGATCACTCTTAGGAAGGCCAAGAGTTTTGCCCGCATGTAAGAAGTTATGCTTAAATGGCAGATCAAGAAGAACGAGACCTAAGAGGTATTTGTTGAAATGCAAGAATCGTCTAGCATCAGTGGGCAATGACAAACGAGTCCTTAAGATGTTTGTGAAGCCAAGTGCAAGAAACCCATAAAGGTTTTATTGATAGAAGAATGAAAGTTTGAAGCCCCTGTTCCTGAGCAAGAAACTGAGAGCGTTAGTGAAGCCACAACCATGAGACTGAGCTTCTTAGAGCCACCGCTGACGTGTTCGCATGTCACATGAAAGACTGAAGATGTGAAGGTAAGTTTGAAGATGACGATAAATAGAGTTATGGTCGCCGCGAATGGAGTTGTCAATACTCTTCACAAACCAGAAATGAGGGGGAGTGTGGTAATCGCTTCTGGACAGTAGTTCAAAGCCATCTATAAGGCCAAATCCATGCGTCTAAACCTTTTGGGGGTCAACACATTCGAGTGGGCTTTTTTACCAAAATATGATAAACAATAAAACTATATACCAATATGTTGCACTTTTAAAAGTAATTACCAATATGTTGCATTTAAAATCGTTCTTGACAAAAATGACTTTCAAATTACACACAAGTCGTTTTTGGCGTGAACGATTTCAGAAATCATTCTTAGCGTGAATGATTTCACTTTTTAATTTTTTTTTAAAAATCAAAAAGTGAAATCATTCACGCGAAGAACAATTTTTGAAATCGTTCACGCCAAGAACGATTTCACTTTTTCCTATTCACTCCCGATACGAGAAAATCTCTGCTAATTTTACATGCAAAAAGAAGAATATCTGACAATGCTCCCGTGAGGCTATAACATCTATGGCTTTATATATATTACATGTGAATTACTTCATCAGAGACTTATACTGGATTAAAATTTGAAAACCCTAATTTTTAAAATTTTTTAAATAGAGCTTGATGAAATTTTCTATCATTTCCTCTTCTTTTTATTTTTCTCATACCAAACAGTACCTAACCAAAAAAAGTTATGCTTTGATTGTAAATTTTTAATTGTAGCAATTAAGTTGTAGGACTAAATTATTATTATTATTATTATTTTGGTCACAGGCATAAAAGGCCCATGCCCAATACTTGATTTTTCATCAAACCGAACAAATGCCACAGATAGGCTTTTTCACTAAAATACTACAAACAGTAAAATTATATACCAATACGCTGCACTTTTAAAATATTTAATAATATGCCATATACTTGAAATCATTCTTTAGGTGAATAATTCTTAAAGTCATTTATCTGGTGAATGACTTCTTCATAATTTGTCCTTGATGTGCGTGAGGTGAATGAAAATCGTTCTTCTAGTGAACGACTTCAAAACTTCATCTGTTCCTAAATGACTTCTCTCTCTTCTCTCCTGATTAAAATGATTAGTATAATGATTTATTAATCATTTGAATGACAAAAGCATGACTAAATAATGAGAGAAAAATGTTGATAATTACATAATGATGTTAAAACAATTGTGAAATGAGTATAAGATGAATATTAATTAAAAATAAAAAGTAATAAATATTTTATTGTAAAAAATAATAAATAAAGTTTAAGTTTACAAAGAAAAAATTATCCACCTTACTGATAATGACTTCCAGTGCCATATCTTGGCCTTCTTCTTCATACGTTGTGGCCATTGTTGTTGTATGTCAATTTCTTGAGATTCAAGTGTCCCAATTGTTTGTGTAGTTGGTGTGTTCAAATCAAACCAAGGTGATTCATTTAAATGTATAGATTGTCGAGAAGTGATAAATGCTTCATTTGATGGTCCACCATGTTCAAAAGTAGAAGCATTGTATTTAGCTAAAAATAATGCAGGATTATCTAATAAAGTCATGAATGGTTGAAATTGAGAAGGATTGGTTGAGTTGGAAGGGGATGATGATGATGGTGCCATGTAATGAGACTCAAGTTGTGTAGGATCGACAAAGGTGAAGGGGGATGATGGTAACGGTGATATGTCACAAGCCTGAGTAAAAATTAGAGATTCTTGTTCCCTTGTATTTTCGTTTTCAATTATAGGTTGGGTAAACAAGTAACCACCGCATTTCTTGCTTGGTCTATCACGAGGAATTTGTGGTTGAGGCAACTCAATTGTTGGTGGAGCAGGCTGAGGGTTCATATTAAAACGTTGTTCTCTAAGTGAAAATAAAATGTTACGTTGGTCGTGAGTAACCCTGTCTCGATAATCAACACAACTGGGGGCATGTTGAAGGAGAATTAATTGAAAGCTTGTATAACTTCTCTACTATGTCAAACTAAAATAAATAATAAGATATAAGATAATAACACTTTTTGTGTAAAAGAAAATGATATAATGGTGAAAAGATGAAAAACTTACCTCACGACCTGTATTGCCACTGATACGTTGAATCCATCATCTTGTATGTCTCCGATAATAGCGCCCATAATAAGTGGTAATTAAACATTTTCAAAAACAATAATTAATTCTTAAATGACCAATATAATTGGAAAGAGTTAACCAAAAACATTTACGTAGAAACTATGGTAGAAAGAATAAATCATACAATAAAAAGAAACTACCATAGTTATAAAAGACTCCCATAATTACTTTAAAAGAACGAAACCATGGTAAAAAAGAACAAAACTAATCAAATAGAAATCTACCATAGCCATTAACAATTTACATCCATAACAGTGCAGTAGCCACTATTCCAGAGTAGTAGAGATAATTAATGTAACAAGAAGTAATCAATACTTGATTTTTCATGTGTGTAATAACTCCATCATGAATATTGATAAAGCCCAATTTTTATAAATTTTATCCCACATTAATTTAGGATTTAAATGATAATTTTGAACTTAAATGAACTTTTTATGCATTATTGGATTAATTGGTTGATTTTTGGGTTTTGCATAAAAATTGAGATTTTGGATTAAAAATATAAATATTTTGTGATTTCCTATTTTTGACTTGGAATTAATTTTTTCTATTTCTTTGGAAGCAAGTCTCATATTTTTAGAAAGATTACTTTTTGAAAGTTTTGCAATCTCTTGCCTAATTTTTGTGCATACTTAATATTTAATTTTTTAATTATATTTGGATATAATCTACATTAATGGATGCATTTAAATTCTTGTAGGTCAAGAAAGAGTACATAGGAAATTCAATGGTGTAAGATTGTTTCTTAGAATCTAAGCACAATCTAATGACTGATATCAAGTGGATCAATTAAGTACTAGTGGGCTTGAGTTTTGTATCCAAAAAAATTTTCTTTCTCCCCCGCTAAAATAATCCTCTAGCCTATGCCATATCTTCCCTCATCCGTATTCACCATATATCATCTCTCACCATCATCACTCCACATATACAAAAGTCTCACGCCCTCTCTTAATTTTCATTGATTGACTTCCTTTTTTTTTTTAATATTATAATAAATATTATTATTATATCTATATATATATATTTTTTACATAAATCCTAAAAATTAATTTAGGATATTACAGAAAAGGCAAAATGAAAAAAAGAAATTATGAGTGTTCTTCATTCATTTTAGTTTTTCATTACTTACACCTTATTTTTATTTAAAAAATATATGAAAGCAATAGTTCATTAGAAGTGGGTAGAACACTGTTTTTTAAATTTACCAACTTAATATATACCACATATTTGATATTTAGGGTGTATATATAATTATTTTTCAGTTTTCTTACCAAATCTAAACTTCTCGAGAAGTATATTTTCATAAGAAAAAATAATAATCATATACTAAAAAAAATGAAGCTTATATTAAAATCTTAACATCTTAAAACAATATAACAGATAATAGTTTTACTGTTAAAATAAGAGGCACTTAGCTTAGAAAGAGTACAAATATTCTATATTGTTGAACCACCACTCACCTCCTAAAAATTAGAATAATGAAATATTAGCTCATGAAGGGTAGTATGGATAAAAATCAAATTGTATATCACAACTGTAAATTTTTTAAAAGAAAAAAATAGAATAAAAATAATATACCTACAGTAGCAGTAAAAAAACTCGTCTTGTTTGAAAGCAAGAGTAAAAAAATAACAATATAAGAGAATAATGAAAATGAAATTTTAGAGATGAAGTAAAAGAAAGAGAAGAAGAAGTAATTCATATGTAATATATATAATAAAGCCATATACGCTGTAGCCTCATGGGAGCAATGGGATTCTCATATCCATTGTCAGAGATTCTTATTCTTGCACGCATAATTAGTCTTGCACGCATAATTAGTCTTGGACACATAATTGGCAGAGATTCCCTCGCATGGTGAGTGAATAGGAAAAAGTAAAATCGTTTTTGGTATGAACGATTTTACTTTTTGAATAAAAAAATTTAAAAAGTGAAATCGTTTGTGCTAAAAACGATTTCTAAAATCGTTCTTGAGAAGAACAACTTTCAAATTATACACAAATCGTTCTTTACAAGAACGATTTTAAATACAGCATATTGGTAAATACTTTTAAAAATGTAACATATTAGTATTTTATTTTGATTAAAAAAACCCATTTGAGAGTGACAGAGAAGAACTTCGATGCAAAGATGACAAACAAAACGGGGGTGAAGAAGCATGGGTTCTCCTCTAGATGTTGCAACCCAAGGACAGGGCAAAACACAAGTTTAGCATCTGTGAGTAGTGAGTCCCAGCATTCACATTATAATAGTCTCTCAAGTAAACTCTGTTTTCTTGAGTCTTGTTTGCTCTATGACACGAGTCTAGAAACCCAGCAACATCATGAAGGCGGACAAAGTAAAGGAACAAGATTCCTCTTTACAGTTGACACTAGTTCTTGGTTCTTGGTTCTTGGTTCTTGGTCGACGGTCTTTGTCTCCTTTGTGTGGTCGAATCCTCTTTCTTCACCATTTCTGTTTCTCATGCATACCCGAAGCACCATGTAGAGCAATGATCATGCGCATGCTTCAAGAAGGACGAAACTAGTTATGCAGTGTATGTGGCACGCAAGAGCTCAGTTTGAAAAGTCAAATGCCCAGCTATCTTCCCCCCTCTTTAAGTGGCAAAAGTACTATGCGATACGCGGTTATATGGGCTTTGTTTTTCAAGAGAACGGCCCAAGTACGTTGCTGTATTGGATTGATTCAATCAAGCCTCCAACAATTATGGTTCAAATTTGGTTCAAGGGACAGCTAATGAAAATGCTCCAAGGCTCTGGTTGGGTGCAGGGCTCTGTGTACCTTGAGGGCAAGGGTCTTTGGGGAGGGGGGTATTGGTATGTAATTGTAATAAATAAAAGAAAGTTAGTTAGGATAGTTAAGAATGGTGGCCATTACTGGTTAATGGCTATAAGTAGATGTAAATCCCCTTATTGTAAAGGAGATTATGATGTGGATGATATGCAGTATTCCATTCCAATTTCTCTCAACCTTTCTCTGTTCTTTTTCCTCTCTTTCTCTCAATCTCTCTTCCTCTCTCTCTATTTTCTTTTGTTCCCGTCTCTTTTCCCTTTCTCTCTCATCCTAATTATATTTTACATAACATAAAAACTTTCAAAACAAATTTATTCCTTAACTCTTAATAAGTTAACATGCTAATCAGTTAATGAATATAAGACCTTGTTTGCAAACCTTTATATGCAAACCTTTTAATACGTACTACCTCCGATCCTTAATTGACCTCAATCTACTTTATTTCTCATATTTATCCATTTTTTTTCAAGATAATCCTTCTAGTAATGGTAGTTCTAACCAATACACTTGATTAGTAAGGATATTTTAGGAAAGACAATACATATTTATTACAAATAACTAATTTAACTTATTTTCTTAATCTCTTTAAATTAGTCAATTAGATTTTATAATTAGGACATGAGGTTATAGTATTTTAGTATTATTTCTATTTGAGCGAAAACCCTTTAACAAACTCAATAAGATTTATTTACTATTTCTGGGGAAGTTCACTTTCTATGAGCTCATATTTGGTTAGGATTATGAGATATATAAGTTCACTTTCTAAAATTTTAATAAAACCTTACTAAAATACCTAAATATGAATTAAGACTTACACTTTTAACAAATTTTTAATCATGAGGCTTAATTTATAACATACCTCTCTTTAATAGAAAAAATTGTTAAATGACTAAAATACCTCTCTTTAATAGAAAAAATTGATTATTTTACTCCTTCTAATTTTACCCAAGTGATTTAATAGTATTCAAAATTTGTATATATACTAAGCTTCAAAAATATTATAATAAAAAATTTTAAATTAAAAAAGAAATAGCCTTAAAATAAATATTTTTTATTTTTTGTTTGTAGATGTTTATTTTAAGATCTTAAAATATTCTAATTACATGAAATATTTTAATATTATAATTTTATAATTTACTGTAGTTTTATATACTTAAGTAAACGTTGGATTCACAAAATAAAAAATATTTATTATTTTATTCTGTTTTGAAATATTATTTATATCAATTACAAATATTTTTTAAAAAGAATATTTTTCTTCTAAAGGTACTTATATTGTAATTTAAAGTACTTAAATTTTAAACACGATAAAAATTATTTATGTGTTTTTTAGTCTCACAAAATAATCATAAGATATGAAAGACTACTTGAAAGGGGTAGAAAAAAAAGAAACTCAATTTTTCTTTCAAATTAAAGAGATGCATGCTAGTCATTTAGTAACAATCATAAATTTCTAATGAAACTGCATAGCTTGATTTGAAATTCATTAAAAGTATAGGCCTTAATTTGGATTTAGATATTTCAACCGAATTATATTAGAATTCTCGCTTAAAAATTTCAATAAAGGAGCAAAAGATATTAATAATTTAACAGACAAAATAAAATTACTTCATGCATGATACTTACGTCAAATTTTTTATATCCATTTTATCAAATTCTCCTATCACATATGACTATGTATCTTATTTTATTTTTGAAATACTAACATTTAGTAATATTTAATTATAAATTTAAGTGAAACGAAAAAAGACACATAGTCATGCATGATTAGAGTACTTGACTTAATTTCTCCATAAATTGTTTGATGTTAGAAATTGAAAAAAATAGTTGCAAATTTTATAAACTAGTAAAAAATTGTAAAAGATAAGCATTAAATCATACACCTATATTTATTAGTTAAACTTCAAAATTTTTTCTAAATAAATTAAACAATTTTTCTAATTTTTCAAAATTTGACATTGAAATGTAAAAGTTTAATTGATATTGACTTGTTACCAAAGATAATGGGATTTTTGAACATATTGAAAATATAAAAATATAGTGATGACCTAGAGAGCATATGAGCATTTTAGGACCTAAATGCTCATTTAAATATTAACGATTTCGGTTATAAAAATTTGAAAATGACTTTGGATATTAAATAAGGCACAAAGGTGATGACTCTGGTAATAATAAATGGTGTTGAGGTAGGTGGAGATAATGATGGATTGAGATTATTCAAAAGAATTTGACCATAGAGATTAGTATATATGCTCAGACCATGGTTTCATTCTTAGGATAGTATGCTTATTTGGTCAATCATAGACTCACTTACTAGGAGATTGTTATAATGTATATTATAGAGTGCGCAAAGATTTAGAAATGAAGATATAATCATAATGCCAAAAACTTAAGCCGATATCAAACCTTAAGAATGGAGTACTTACCTTAGACTTGGCCTCCTGTCCACAAGACTTTGGTTGCCACCTGATTAAACCCAGTTCACACGATACTCGTATGTGCCATTTCCTTGCTCTTAAAGGAGGTTTGGCCTCAAATCTCTTTTAACAAAAGTAACATCAAATCCGTACAAGCTTTGATATCAAATCAAAAAATGAAGCACTAACCATTGTACCAAATGTTTAAGCTAATAGCAAAGGCTTAAACACCCCTCAAACCAACTTTAAGTAAGCTCAGACATGGGTCTTCTAGTCTCTACCAACTTTAGGTATTACTTGGCCGAACATAATCCACACCCCTCAGACCCCTGGATGCATCGCACCACATTGGTAATAACATGATAGGTGATCAAACCTTTAAGAACAAAACACTAACCATCATGCCAGAAGTTTAAGTTGATAGCATAGACGTATGCTAATTCCTTTAAGTAAACTCAAACATGGGCCCCCAGTCTCCACCGACTTTAGGTATCACTTGGCCGAACCTAATCTTAATAACAAAACACTAACCATCATGCCAAAAGTTTAAGTTGATAACATAGATGTAAGCCAGTTCCTTTAAGTAAGCTCAAGCATGGCCCCCCATCTCCACCGACTTTAGGTACCACTTGGCCGAACCTAATCTTAAGAACAAAACACTAACCATCATGCCAAAAGTTTAAGTTGATAGCATAGATGCAAGCCAGTTCCTTTAAGTAATCTTGAACATGGCGCCCCCAATCTCCACAGACTTTGGGTATCACTTGGCTAAACCTTATCCGCACCCCTCGGATCTGGGACATATCGCATCGCATTGGTGATAACATGATAGCTGATTCTAAGACAACCAAAATAAAATTTACCACTTACCTCCTTAACTTGTTGATGTTTGTCACTTATAAATGTTTATTAGTCAGCCAGGATAGAATTCTTCCTTATATTGCAAGAAACTAACTGTTAGGCTGAAACAAAACTCATGAATTCTAACAAAACTCAGGATAGAATACTTCCTTATTGAACTCTTGAACAAGTGAGCAAATTAAAATTAGAACAAGGTAGCATAGGGCCTATAATAAGCTTAGCACAAGTTAATCCCTTAGAAAAGATATCAATAAATGAGGTTTTGTTATGAAATAATTGAAGAGGAAGGTCTACCATATAAAAGGGAAGTAAAAAAGAGAATAATGTCACTTCATTCTAAAATTAGACATCCGAGGTTATAACTACGAAATAATATATATCATAACTAATGGAACAATACAATGTTAAAAAATGGAAAGTGCAATAAAATCAATGATTAAATTGTTTCCTTTCTATCATAAAAAGATTGAAACATATGCTAATATGAACATAAACAATTACTCAATGGATATTGTTATGGCTATTAACATCATCATCTAGCCATATAGGAAAAAAAAATGCCAACATGATAAAACAAGCACATCCAATAAAACAAAAACAAAAAAGATGGGGTATCATTCCTTAGCCAGCCAACTTGTGAACCAAAAAGAATTGAAAAGAAATCTGGCTTGCCCAAATCCAAAGACATCATAATATCACAAACAAAAGTCATCTAAACCCCTTAGTTATGAATAACTCATCAAAAACTTAACTATCAAGACTAGAGTTGTCTTTAACATTTAAAAACATGGAGAAAATAAAAAATACCAGCAAAATTGGATACCATGATGTAAATGAAGTCATATGCACTAAAGTGAATCTAAGATGTCAAAAATATAAAATAGTTTAGAGGCTTGTATTCTTATTAAAGAGTAAGTCAAATACCACAAAATATGACATTCACGATTATATAAAAGAAGCAAATATTGTATTCAAGTTTCTAAAAGTTCTCCATTTCATTTTGCATTTTATGAAATACCAATTGTAAATGAAGTCATATGCACTAAAGTGAATCTAAGATGTCAAAAATATAAAATAGTTTAGAGGCTTGTATTCTTATTAAAGATTAAGTCAAATACCACAAAATATGACATTCACGATTATATAAAAGAAGCAAATATTGTATCGAAGTTTCTAAAAGTTCTCCATTTCATTTTGCATTTTATGAAATATCAATTGTTTTAAGGTAGAATCAATTGGAAAAAAATATGTATGATCATACTACAATTAAAAGTAGTTAACAACAAGCTATCATTCAATATAAGCCAGTTATTATCATCTGAAATTCACCAACCTTAAATAGCCTTGAATAATCATGTGTTTGTCTATAATCACATATGATATGATAAATTGTGAATACAAGTAATACTTTATACTATGGATCATTTTGATGGTTGAGTCAACAAAGTGTTTCATTTCATGAAATAATTACGAACAAAATGAGCAAGATAACATGTCTAGAATGTGAGATTATGAAAGAACACGAGAAATACAAACAAAACTCACAGGAGAGAATTCTAAATAAATAAATAAATAATAAATATACTAACTCACCATGGAATTTCTTGGAAAAACTACCCATGAAATTAGAGGTATTCATTCTAAAGGTATTTTCAAACATATTTCCAAACAAATTTGTATGTGTGCTTGTGCAACTTAGTAGGAAATGATATATCTTGAACAAAATAAAAATAGAATTGAAAAGAAAGTCAGCTCATATCCTATGATATCATATAATCATATCATATCAAACAAAAGTCATCTGAACCCCTCAGTTATGAATAACTCAAAAGGTTAATTGTACTATAGTTATTGTCTTCAATATTTGAAAACATGGAGGAACCAAGAAATACCAGTTCAATTGCAAGTTCATAGAGAAGCAAAAAAACAATTGAATATTATTATATAAATGAAGTCAAATGCATCAAAGTGAATCTAAGATGTCAAAAGTGTAAAATAGTTCAAATGCTTGCATTCTTATCAAAGAATGAGCCAAATATGACAAAATAAGAAACATCAGATAACTAATAGGACTGATATCATCTAATATGTCACCAAAAGCACACATTTTAATCATTATTTTGAATTTCTTTTCCTTCTTATGTACTGATAAATATAAAAGATACCTTCACTAATAAGATAGGACATAAATGCCCAAAATAGTTAAGCATACGAGAATAACTGCCTATCTCAAATCAATGTCAAATGTTAATATCCCTAACTCTCAGCACATGAATTGTCCTGCAAGTAGTAAAATAATTATCTATCTACATAATTACATGCATGCAAAGAAAATCCAAAATAAATAATCATTTGGTTGCTTTCACAAGTCAAGAAGTTAAATGGTAAAGAAAAAGTATAAGGTATATATGAAAATTAAAAAAAAATTAAAGAGTTCATTGTAAGATTGTTTCTTGATCATGGATCTTAAGGAAATTATACTAACAAATAAACATAGGTGCCTCAAATCAACTAATTATTTATTAGAACCCCTTTTTGTAATTAGATGTATATGCAAAGAAAATTTGCAGGAGGACCAAGAAAGAGACACCCAGAAGAGAAACCACATCAAGTCTTAATAATGGGGTCTCTCAGGTTCTAGTATTTCCTTTGCAAACGCAAATAACATTTAAGTATGTGGGAATCTAAAGGCATATAACCTTAAAAATGAAGTATTGGATGCTTTTTTGTTTAGAGAATTTATTAGCAATCTTCCACAAGATTATAATTATTGTCCGAATGTTTCAAATGAACCTTAAAAATAATGAAGTCACGATAATATGAAATACGCAAGTATTATATGAAATATCAATTGTTTTAAGGTAAAATCAACTGGGAAAAAAAATGTATAATCAAGCTACAGTTAAAAGTAGTCAATGACAAGCTATTATTCAAGATGAGCCAGTTAATATCATCTGAAATTCACCAACCTTTCAAACACATTTCCAAAGAAATTTGTGTGTGCGTGTGTAGTACATACACGTGGTTACGACATCTGAGACAGTGAAATCCATCAACTAAGACAGCAAAGAATATATAAAAGCAAAAGAGCGAACACTGAAATATATACATATTAGTGTCAGTTAAGAGAAAGTTACAAGGCATGACCCTGTCCTTCTGAAAAAATCATTTGAAAACAGTATAAATAACAAGCAGATGTAACAATGGAGGTCAATTATGAGGCGCGTTAGCTTCCTGTTAGCCCTCATTACTAACTTGTTCTTTTTCTTTCCTTATCACATCAACCCCTCAACAATTAACAACTCAACAACTCAAAGAAAGCCAGAACAACTTTTATCTCTATATACCCAATCTGCCACATAATTTAACTTAAAACTATGATTCGACTAAATCTCAAGTGAAACCTACTCATTTGTAGCTTCAATTACTATAAAACGTTTCCTTAATAGGAAGCTTTGGCATGCTGAATAATCACAATCACAAGAAACAGCGCTGAGTGTAAAACGGTTTAAGTTACATAAAGAGAATTAAAAAACTTATCAGTATCATACTCTGGAAGAGGCCCTTGGATCTAGAAAATAGTGAGCCAATTGTGTTGAAGGAATTCGATAGATACGTGTGGGAATCTTGTTCATCATGCTGAGAATAACCGCAAGAGATGATCTCATAAATAAACTATTAGAGTTGTTAAGATTGTATTACAACAAGCACAAGCCTGTGCAGGCAAGTGTAACAGTGGAGGCCATTCTGGAGCATTAGGAATTGCACAAGTTGTAATTGTAACTAAATCTGATTGCCATCTCTATTTAGTATAAATGCAACCACACCTTTTTCCTGGTTTATCCAATTCGCTGGGGCAATAACAATCAACAGGCAGAGTTTGTTATCAACTTATTATCAAGTTCTTTGGTAAGATCAAAACATCAAATGTGAAAATACCGTTTGAGTTCATTATATGCAAATATTCTAATGGAAAACGTTACCTTCCAGATGACGTCACTAGCCAAGATGATGAACTCAGTGTCCTCAGTAATGTTTTGGACCATCACATCTGGTTCTGCAGTAATGCCGTCTTTCCACATAAATCACAGTTACGGATAAGAAAAAAAAGTTAGTATCGGTTATATAAGTTAAAATTACTGACCAGGATTATAATGATCATTGAAAAAAAATGTAAGTTGAAGAGAAATATGCATTGATTATTTGTTCTTCTAACATGTCAACAAAATTTGCAAGAAGTCGGCAATGGAAAAACACAAAATTTGCAAGAAATGTTGACTAGTTGCAGAGGACAAATGGGAATAATAAAATGAGAGACGTATGTTTATCTTTACATTTTGTTTCTTTAAACAAAGATATATGTGTATTGAAAAACATTTTGTTTCTTGAAATAAATGCTTACCAGACTCTAAACAAATATACATGAGAATCATGGAAGAAAATATGTGTATTATCATCAGAAAGACCCACAGACAATATATTTTCCCAGACGCAATAAGTTTAAGAATGAGAGTTATCTGTTTCAAACCCATTAAATTGAAATACATGCATACCAGACTCTAAACAAATCTACGTATAAGAATCATGGAAAATATGTGTATCATCATCAGAAAAAACCCACAGCAAAAGTATTTTCCCAGACGCAATAAGCCTGAGAATGAGAGGTATCTGTTTCAAACCCATCAAATTGAAATACATGCATACAGCACTCTAAACCAATCTACATATGAGAATTATGGAAGAAAATGTGCATTATCATCAGAAAAAACCCACAGAAAATGTATTTTGCCAGACGCAATAAGTTTAAGAATGAGAGGCATCTGTGTCAAACCCATCAAATTGAAATACATGCATTCCAGACTCTAAACGAATCTACACAAGAATCCTGGAAGAAAATAATCCCAGTTTCACTCGATAGGTTATGAACTTATGAACTTATGCTACAATCAGCAAGGCTGCTTCAAAAACCATTGTATCCAAAGTTAACATCTGGCAGTTAAAAGCTCTGAACGAGCCTCTGGATTTACAATGCTTAGACCAACAGCTTCGTTTAGAGTCCCCAAAGAACATGAAAAGTTAAGAAATGGAACAGAGGGAGGGAGGGAGAGAGGAACTTGTAAAGCCGACTTTTTCTGAAGGAGAGTGTTAGCGTGAGCCCAGAAGCTCGCAGAGCCACTAGGCAAATCCGCCATTGATGACCGTTATATTCAACTGAGTGAGTCAGATTGCCGGATTTGAACTCTCGAAGCAATACACTTCCAACCACCAAGCCATAAGTTTGATAAGTGACCGTTAAATTCAATTAGATGGACGCTGATCGTCTTGAGATATACAGCCGTTTGCTTACAACGATCCGAAATTTGAATTTTCATTTTATCAATTTCAGTGTGATCAATTATTACCAATCTCAATCAAATAATTAACTTCCCAATCACAATTTAATGATAAATTTTTCTGTTGGAAAAAATTAATAATTTTTTCCGTCCAATTCCTTAAATATATGATTTTTTTTATACAATAAAAAATAAAGCAATTATTATCAACCTCAATCAATTAACTTCCTGATCACAATTTAATTAATAATGTTTTCTGTTAGAAAAATAATATTCCTCCTTAGCGTAAATATAAGACTCATTTTATAGTGTATTGTACTACAAAATAGGTCTTATATTTAGGGCCGAGTAATAAAATTTTCCATCCAATTCCTTAAATATATGATTATTTTTTGAGAATAAGTTCGCTAATTTCAAATAAATGTAACCGTAATTGTAGGGATTTGCACGAAACATATTTTAACTGAGTATTCTCTAATTAATACATGTGACTTGCATTTATTATTGTTCCGTTGGATAATTTGGTAATTAGAAGAGATTTCTGAATAAAATTTTCAGATTTTAGAAATAAAAATTTATGTTGAAAAATTTAGTTACCTTTCATTTAAAATCTAACAATACCAAATTTAAATTGACTAATAATAATTTTAAATATTAAATAGGAAAAATATCATTTAAAGCTAACTGAAATAGAAAAATTTGGTGCCTAGATTATATAAATTTTACTCCATTGGAGTGTTTATCACTCACGTGTGTGTATTGGACAAAACTGAATGCCGTACCGTACAAATATAATTTAGGATTAAAAATTGTTAAAATTCCAATAAAAGAGAAAAAGTCATTAATAATTTAAGGGTAAAATACATTAACTATCTTTCTATTTTACTTAAATTATAAAAACTTCTATTCTATTTTGAAAACATATATAAACTTCTCTTCAAATTAAAATATATGTTACAAAAACCTTTCTTATATTTTTAAGATTCAATTTTTATCTATTTAACTGTTAGTTCACCGTTAAGTTTGACATTCAAATTTTTATTTTGACCAAAATATCCCTCTTTAACATAAATATTATTTAAACATTTATATTTATAAAAAAATAATTTTTGATGCACAAAAAGTAATTATAATACATGTATTTTCAAAATTTTTAATATGTTATAAAATTTTTAATTTCAATTATATTATAGAATTATATAATTTTAGTTCCTCATGAAATATTGAAACTTAAGATTTTTTTTAAATGGCTAGAAAATATTTTGAATGCTTTTTTTTATCACATAATATAAATTATACAAGTTTGGAAACTTATATAAATCATTTAAATTTACGTTTGTATTAACTAAATTACTTAATTTTTTGGCCCAATATGATAAAAACATTAAACAAACAACAATTTTTAAAAATAAAAAAAAAGTAAAATTAAGGTAAAAGAGAAAATCTTAAATTCTTTGATGTAGTTTTAACCAATATTTTGGGATTTAGTATTATGAAGGGTAATTTAGCAAATAGAAAGTATTTCAAGATAAATTTGAATTAAAAAAAAACATCTTTTTGAAATATTCTTAATGGAGTTAACAGTTTGGATTTGAGTATATGTTTTCAAAATAGATGGGAGGTCTGTGTAATTAAGACAAAATATAAGGGAGGTTAGAGTATTTTACTCATAATTTAACACACAAAATAAAATAATTTAATTACCTACTTCATAGAAGGTTTGATGTCAAGAACTGAAAAAATAGTTGCTGATTAGGGTTATTATAATTTTTTCTTCTTGAAATTTGGTCCTATTTTGGTTTTAGTCTCTCAAATTTTAAATTCATCGTTTTAGTCCTTGAAATTAAGTATGTCTCAAAATGTTAGTCCTTGAAAGTGTAACAGTATTAAAATTGTTAAAGCGTCGTAAAGGCATTAAAGTGATAATATAGAATTAACAGGTGAGGTGTTTTTATTTCCTTATTTTTCTTAAACGAGGTTTCTTTTTATCTTTATCTACTTTTTTTATTCCTCAACTGCAGATCTATTAAAAGGTTCTTTCTATGCAAATCCTATACCAAATAGGCCTACAACAGAGGCATCTTTGATACAGCAGTAAAGGCAAATCAAAACAGAGTTTTGTTTACTCAGCCATTTCTTGCCCTTTGGCTATTATAAGATATGTAAAATGGCTGATATGGAGTCAACTTTTGCTTTACTGTATTCTCAACGTTTAGAATGAGTGGTTATTTTTCTATAGAAAATACCCTTAGCGCAAGAGGTTACATAACTATGTCAAATTGTCATCTGAGTCATTAAGTTCTGTTTTCTTATCACTTTTTAACTCTAAATGACCAAATTAGGAAGTGTTTTCAACTCTGGTGCTTGTGAGCATTTGTATCACCTAGGATTTTGCATGTTCTGTAGTATCCATCATACTGTGGATCAAATATATGGCCCAGCAAAGCATCACAGGAATGTGAAGTGGGTATGTCCTATACCAGTTTTGCGTGTGCAGCAGTTTTCCATCAAATGTTGCTGGAACTATTTCCTCTTATGTTACTTGAATAATAACGTAATTGACGATTGTAGTCCATAAGCTGTTTTTTTGGATTTACTGTTTGTATGTGCATGCAGCACTTTTGCCATTTGCTTACCTACATCTTTATCCATTTTTGTGGTTCTCTCTAGCAGATAGTCTGACACTTCTCTTCTTGCATTACAAAAAAAACATGTATTTTGTAGTGGTTAAAATATGACTTTTCTAGCGGTTATAATTTCAACAAATAACATTTGTAGCGGTTAGACAAACCGCTAGAAAATCAAGTGCTAGAAAGGAATTTCTAGCGGTTCCCGGAACCGCTACACAGTATGATTAAAATGCCAGAAAATTTCTAGCGGTTAAAATAACCGTTAGAAAAAACAAGTAGCGAAACGGGAATGATACGAAATTTCTAGCGGTTAATAACCGCTAGAAAGTTCAGAGAAAATCAAATTTTACTGGGAATTGAAATTTTGGAATTAGTGCAAAAAAATTTCTAGCGGTTATGAACCGCTAGAAATATGGCAAGATATTTAAATTTTACGAAATTTGTTTCTCTCTTTTTCCTTTTCTAGCGGTTTGGGAACCGCTAGAAAGTTTATTCTAGGCCAAAAAAATAAATTGAGATGTTTGATTATTAAAAAATATAATATTATAAATTTAAAAACCATTAAGTAGATTATATTAGAGAATTTTTGTTAATATGTATAATTACTAATGTATTACATGTATACATTTGAATTTTGTAATAAATAATAAGTAATTAAGTTATGATTGTGTCAAACAAAGTGAATTAAATTTAATAAGATAGTTGAATTAAAAATGAGATTAGTTTATAATATTGAACCTAAATTGTTATGTTGAGAAGTGCTTGAATCAGTTGATGAAGATATGACAAATGTGAAGAAGAAAAATCTGAAAAGAAAAAAAAATATGTTAATAAATTATAAATAAGGACAAATAAAAGATATTAAGACTTACAAAATAAAAATCACCTTACCAAATAATAAAGAGAGAAAAACCACTATATGAGAGAGTAAGAAAAAAAGAGAGAATTATAAAGAAGAATGGGGAGAGGAAGGAAAAGAGATAGGATAAATGAATGAAGAGGTGAGGTGGTATTTATAAGAGATCAGCGAGACATTTGTAGCTGTTTTTTTGTAGCGTTTTGATTCATTGTGTAGCGGCTTTGCATTTTCTAGCGTATAATAAAACCGATAGTATTTGTAGTGGTTTCACAATTTGTAGCGATTATGTAACCGCTACAAATTGTAATTTTTTTACTTTTTAAAAAAATGAACCAATTTTAATTTATACATATTTATTTATGAAAGGCAAATTTTTTGAATGATAAAAATTTTTGAAACTGCTATTCTTGATCATCATCCTACCTAAAAAGAGATATTAAAAAAATTATGTTAGAATTATAATATATTTAGAAAAAACTAGTAATTAATAGTTAATTATTTAAATAATTTAAGAAAAGACATATACCTGATAATTGTCAAATTATCGTCTCCTTGAGGAAAGAAGTTTTCAAAATTCAGGGATTGGAAGGATTCGTTGTTGTAAATAATGTCACCATCACCTATATCATAAAGATCTTGTGGCTTGAGGTAAACGACCATATTCCAGTCTCTATGTTTCTCGTGCTCAACATAGTAAACCTGGTGTGCCTCGAAAGCAAGAACATATGGCTCATCATCTTTAAATTTCCCCGTATGAATAAGTCTAAAGAAATTAATAGAGGTGATGCCCAAGTGGTTAGTAGCGAGTCTCCGTGAAGTTGTCGTATTTGCTAAGGAGCACTTGAACAGTTATGGTGAAAAGCTAGTAACTCAACCCAATGATGTCAATTAGCTTTCCATAGTAAGTGATGCCTCCAAAGTGCATATCGCTGTTATTATTGCTAGCATAACATCTCATCCCGAATGTCCTGTAAACTCTAGAGTTTTGTGTGAGCAATCTCTGATCACGTCCAACTGTATAGAACTTGAAGCCATTGACATTATACGCAATAAACCTTTGTGCATGGTCTAACAAACCGAGAGAAAGAGCTTTGAATTCATCTGTGTATGGGCTGTTGTCATTACATATTCGATGTGTAAACCAACGGAGAAACTCCTTGTGAACTCTTTGATCAACATGCACAATTATATTAACTACTATTGGTTAACTAGCATGCTTATCATTTGGAAAACTCAAACATGCAAAGGCCAAAGCAAAAAAGTATAAAGAGCAGTCACATTATAATCGAGAAAGTCCAACCACAGAATAGAAATTAATCATGCAATAATCAATAATGCTAAGTTAGTATTAGTAGCTAGGTTTAACTTGCTACCTTGCTCCAAAAGCTTTGGCTTTCTTTCCTTCTCTTCTTTTCCTTCACAAATATCAAATCTTAACAATGCAATTCATCAAAAAGGGTAGCAAGAATCATTAACCAACCAAGAAAAAGCAAGAACATAAATCAAAAATGATTTTTGATCCATAAAGCTCCCTCCTTTGTTCACCATTTTTGGGCTTATTTTTCTTTAACCTTAAAAATCACTTCTTGACTTATTCCTACATGGTTTTTCATATAGATTCCAAATATGTGCTTAGATCTAGGAAAATAAAACTGCTTCTTTTAGCTACCCTTTGACCGAACCACTAGAAGACTTGAACCAAAAATCACAACTTTGCTTTAAAGCTTCCAACACTTGTTCCTTTTGATTTACCCTACACCATTTCTTATTTTAAGCATCATGGAAGCTTTAAAACATTGCAAAACTCATCCTAGGGTTCAGTCAATAGCTTGGCCGAAAATAATACTCAAAGAAACAACCATGAAAAATGCTTTAAAACAACCTACAATCACTTGCAAACACTAGGAACTAGCTTGTGTTGTTGTGTTTTAACAAGTACGATGAGCAAAACTCCCTTCCCCCCTAAATATTCAGTTCGGCCAGCACTATTTAGAGAGAGGAGACAAATTTTTCAACCATAAAAATTGAAGAAAAGAAACCAAGACACATCTAAAACCATGAACTCACCTTAGATCCTTGCTTGTATGACCAAAGTGCTCACTTCCTCTTGCTTTTCTCTCCAAGCTCTCTCTTTTCTCTCCTCTTTCACTCTTGGCCGAAACACTCATCTGAAATGAGGGGGAGATGAGCTTGTTTAATGCTTCAAAATATCTCAACCACCATCTTTAATGATAGTCCAAGTGTCATTACCCCCTTAATCTTGATTTCTCTTTCATAATTAACAAAAATCTAAAAGAAATTAATTACTAAAGTCAAAATCCTCTCCATTTGAGGAGTGACACTTGGCAAGTTCAAATCCTCTCCATCAAGAGCTTGACACATGGCTCAATATGATCCCTTTGATTTGCAAGACACTAATCTTGCTTTATCAGTGTACTTTGGCTTTGAGTTTGACTTCTTTTCTATAATTACAGTAGCTTGGCCTCTGTAATTATTTTTTGTCAGATCCTTAATTTAATCTCCTCATTTTTATCTTCCCAAATTGCCCTCTTTGCCTCAAAATTAATTTCCTAATAATTAAATAAAAAGGAAAATTAATTTCCCTCTCTTTAGAGATTTTCCACTTTTCACCATTATTTGGAAAAATCTTGGATACTTGAGGGTCTTCATTTAATTCCATAATTCCTTATAATTCCTTGGGGTCTCATAGGAATTTTCTTAGAATTTTATTCCCCTTAAAAATATTTATTTGGAATTTTCTAAATAAAATCCCTTAATCAGCCTAAATCACCCTTAAATTCTCTTATAAATTATTTAAGGGTAATTTGGTCATAAAACCAACTTTATAATTTCATATAACTCTCAAAGGATATTATCCTCATTTTTCCTTAATTTTCCAAGGCTTAGAAATATTTTCCCTTATTTAAATTTTGACCAATTTTCCTTAATTAGTCAAATTTCCATGGTTGGCTTGGAAAATTACTGAGATTATCTTCCACCAAAATTCTCCTTATTATTTTTAATCCTTAATAATTTGTGAATATTTCCTATTTCTAATTATTATAATGCTGGATGTGACACTTCTCTTCCGCCATTGCATAGGTTGCGCATCAGATATCCCACAGGATCATTGTCCCAATCGTTTGGGATCCACATTCTTACCAAACTTGAAATTAACATCTTCTAACTGCTGCAAAATATCCACACCAGACAAAGTAACAGGAGGATCTCTCTTCTCCTGTTTTTCATCAAAGCGAATTCGTTGCAATCTAAATCTGTGCTTGGAATCAAGGAACCGTCGATGTCCTATGAAGCAGCACTTGCGATTGTGTGGAAGGCAACATGGCACGGAATCAAAATTGCACTCAAGATAGGCCAACCCAGTATGCACGTTCCAGTCGGACAAAGTTTTCAAACCGAGAAAATCACTTATTGTCCACATCGAGGCTGTGCGGAGATTGAATAGTCGCTTGTCATATGAGTCATATGTCTCAACACCATTCTTTCACAGGTTGATCAATTCGTGTATCAATGGTTACAGGTATACGGCTATATCATTTCCCGGTGCTTTCTCGCCAGGAATGATCATGGAAAGCAAAAAGGAGCTTGCTTTATTATAATGTGTTACTTGTTCCGTCTCTAAATATTCAATATTTGAAATTCTCAATTCAATTGATTGCAATGTGTTACTTGTTTAGTCTTTAAATATTTGATATTTGAAATTTTTAATACATTATTTCCTTAGACACTTTCCTTTGAAACTGCGATTACAAAGAATGTATATGTTATCAAAAATGGCTTAGCACATGAGGTGTTATGTGACTGAGAAAAATCTAGATGGCAGGTTAAGGCACCCATGAGATTCGGAGGCATGGAAAACATTTGATATGAAATTTCCAAACTTTGCCAGTGATCCTAGAAACGTACATCTTGTGTTGGCAACCAATGGTTTTAATCCCTTCAGAAACATGAGCACAAGTTACAATATCTGGCCGGTGGTGTTAATTCTATAGTGAGACGTCTTACATCTCAACAAGTCTTCTTGTTTGCATCATCTCCCCAGTACAACATACAGTCATTTGGACATGTATCTATCTTCTTATAGTTCAAGCCAAGTTTGTTAATAATCTTCTTTGCTTTATAAAAAGATAGATGGAATTCAGTTTGAGGGAAAGCATCTCCTAATAATTCCAATAGCATGAACATCGCCTTGTTAGTCATACCACACAAGCATTTGGTATGATAAAAACTCACCAAGAATGACAACTTATAATACTTTGTACACCCAGAATAAAGAGGCTTATCAGTTTTGCTCATGAGCTCAAAAAATTCTCGAGCAGTACGTTTCTAAGAAACTCCAGTAGAGGCCCCTCTACTTCATCTTTATTGGGATCCTCACTTTTGTGAACACCAAAAGCATCACGCAAAACATTGTTCACAGCATCGGCTTCATCCACTCGAACTCCCATCCATGAAACTACTAGAACTGACTCAGCAACCATATCTGGTCATTCCCCATGTAGTTGCCAAAATACACACTCTCGCGGGAAGGGCTTAAAGATCAAATATTCTCTAACAATATCATGCCACTTCTTGAAATTACATTTTGGACATGGACACTGAATCTTACCATGTACGGTGGATTAGCACAAGCAAAATCCAAGAAATAGTTTAGACTAACCAAGTATTACAGAGTCGACCGGTGCAAGTTGATCCACGTCCTATCCATCACTAATGTTGCTCAAATTTTGTGAACATATGACATGGGAAGCTTAAAGAGAAGTTAAAATGAATTTCAAATGGAGTTTTTGGGCTTATAAAGGAGGCTGCCAACAGATACATAACGGTCAAATTTTTGTAGCGATTCTAAACCTTTAGAAATTTCTAGCAGTTTTAACAGCTAGAAATTTGAATTCAGAAGCATTTTCTAGCGGTTACAAATTTTCTAGTAGTTACAAACTGCTAGAAGTTTCGAACTGGGAGGGAAATTTGAAATGCCAACGATTATCCATTTTCTAGCAGTTTACAATCGCTAGAAATTTTTTTACCAACAGTTATTTATTTTAAATTTGAAATGCCAACGGTTATCCATTTTCTAGTGGTTTATAACTGCTAGAAATTTTTTTGCCAATGGTTATTTATTTTCTAGCGGTCTACAACCACTAGAAAGTTCGAGGGAGGAGGGAAATTTAAATTTTACTATAACAGGGTGACTTTTTAGTTTTTGTAGCGGTCTATAACCGCTAGAAAGTGTCAGTTAGAATAAATTAATATTTAGTAAATTAAATTTTACAAAAATAATAAAATAATAAATAGGTATTAAAAGGTATCAATAATATATGTATGCATAAAATTAACAAAAATTCCATGATATGTTAAATATTAAAATACATATTCCAAGAAAGAATTTTAATGTTAAAAGGATATATGTTTAGCATGTTTTATATAGTGCAATAATATATTAATTAATACTTGATATAAATAAAATTATATAAACAAATAATAAAAGTAAACAAATAAACATAAAATTTAAATAAATATTCACATAAAACATAAGATAATAAAATCCAAATCCAAATCCAAATAAAATCCTACACAAGAAAAATAGGGGAAATCAGAGGTGAGGGGCAAAAACAGCATCATCGTGATCGTCGGGCGCTAGATCCTCCTATTGGTTCTGCTGGGGGTGGGCAGGCTATTGATTGTGCTAGGGCTGGACTGGCTACTGGTCGTGCAGGGGCTAGATTAGTGGCAAGTGTACGTCAGGGATCTCGGGAATCGGGATGTTTGGAGCGATAGTGATCACCACATCACATATGGCCATAGCAGCTGCCTTTAATTGGTCAAGCTGCAACTAGAACTGACGATCAAGGTCCTCAATCTTGACCTCCATCTCTCGCCTGATCTCCTGTCGCAGCTCGTCTAAGGATGAGGAACCCGATCGCTTCGCTCCTGTACTCGCCTGAGAGCTCCTCACAGTGTATGAAGGGCCAATGCAACCCGAGCGGGGCAACCTACTCGGTGTGGGTCCAAGACCGAGCCAGCTAACTCGACCAGGGTGCTGTGCTCGACCATGACCAGTTAAAAGTGAGGCAGTGGGATCCAAGGCAGACCCTTAAGACTCACGTAGCTCGCTATCGACTTGAGTCATCCACGCCTATCAAAATTAATATAGAGATATTAATTAGTATGAAATAATATTTATACTGCGATATGATATTAATATTTAATTAATTACTTACCGCCATCTCCTTAACCTCATACGATGCAGGGCTGTCTCGAGGTCTGTATAGAATCGGCCACATCTGGCCACAAGTGGGCGTGTATCCCCGCTCCTATCATGCCTTTTCCCTCTGTAAATGAAATGAAAGAAATTATTAATTACAAATTAAATACATATACACATTTAACAAATTCTTTTCATGTACTTACAATCTCGTCATAGGTGATAGCAAAGCTCCTAGATCCAGCATTATGAAGTATTGTCTGCCGCCTGATGCTCCCAGTATTTCTCTGGGAAAGAGCCTGAAACAAAATGTCAAAAAATTAAATTAAATTATTCAAATTGGACAAAAAAATAAAAAAATTATAATTAATGCAATATTATCATACCATCTACTCAGCCGACATCCTGAAATAAACATAACTCGACCAGTCTTACTCCAGGACTCCACCAAGTATATTTGCCAGTATCTCCTGCAAGGGCCTTGTCCCGTCACCTTTCTTTTCCCCCCACAGGTTAACCCTCCTGTTCTTCCATACCACCCCAAGTCTCTTGATCGTATTCGTCCTCAACTCCTTTCCCAGTATGAATTTACTTTGTAATTAAAAAATAAAGAATTATATTCATTTCACTAATATAAATAAAAAATAAATTAAATAAATAACAAATTATAATCAAACAATTAATCAATTTAAATAAAAAAATATATTCATTTAAATAATTTAAAAATATTATAAATAAAAAAAATAAATTACATCAATAACAAATCATAATCAAACAATTTAGTAATTTAAATAAAAATATATTTTCATTCAACTAATTTAAAATTATTATAAGTAATACATTAATGAAATAAATAACAAATTATAATCAAACAATTAAGTAATTTAAATAAAAATTATATATTTATTTAACTAATTTCAAAATATTATAAATAAAAATAAATTACAGCAATAACAAATCATAATCAAACAATTAAGTAATTTAAATAAAAATATATTTTTACTCAACTAATTAAAAAATATTATAATTAATAAATTAATGAAATAAATAAAAAATTCTAATCAAACAATTAAGCAATTTAAATAAAAAAATATACATTCATTTAACTAATTTCAAAATATTATAAATACAAATAAATTACATCAATAACAAATCATAATCAAACAATTAAGTAATTTAAATAAAATATATATATATCCATTCAACTAATTTAAAAATATTATAAGTAATTAATTAATTAAATAAATAAAAATTTAAATGAAAAAAATTAAGTAATTTAAATAATAAATATATTTTCATTTAACTAATTTCAAAATATTATGAATAAAAATAAATTACATCAATAACAAATTATAATCAAACAATTAAGTAATTTAAATAAAAAATATATATTCATTTAACTAATTTAAAAATATTATAAATAACAAATTAATTAAATAAATAAAAAAATTTCAATCAAACAATTAAATAATTTAAAAACAAAGTATATATTCATTTACTTAAATTAAAAAATTATAAATAATAATTTTATATTACCTTCATCATTTCCCAACCTTGTTGCTTCTTCTCCAGAGTGATTTTCTTCCAATCCTTCACATAAATGGGGAATAGGGTCCACTACTGATCAAGAAGGCGCATATACTTATTATACAGCTGGCCACCTTTCTTGGTCGGTTGATCCAATTCATTCAGCGGCATAACCACCTGTTGCTCGTCGTCATAGACAGCTCTCTGGCTGTCAGCCTCCTATAGGACCTGTTTCCCTTAGAGTCAGCAAAATTTAATTAAGAAATTAATTATATATTAATTAATTAAAACAATTTCTATATAAATTAAATAGTTGTCAAATTTAAAAAAGTTAAATAAATACTTATCCTCAAATTCTACTTCAAAACCGGTCCGGCATCTAGGAGTAGGATGCTGCTCAGTATGGGGATTCTCATTCCCCTGAACCTGCTCATCCTCCTCCTCCTCCTCACCAGCACCACCATGGGGTTGTTCATCCCCCGAGAAATGAGCATCCTCAGTCCGTTGGATATCATCATGCTCCATGAAGCTCAGGATATCCTCCTCGTTCAGATCGTAGTCATGAATGCTCGGGAATGGCTCACCAGCATCATGACCCCCACCACCATGATCCTCGCTGGGTCCTACTCTCTCAGGATCAATTGGCTCCTTCCTTGCTCGACGACTCATCCTAATAATAGCAAATAGCAATTGTAATGAAAAGCATATTTTACAACTAATAATTATTAAAAATAAATAATTATATCAAATAATAATTATTTCTATTAACTCTAAATAATAATATCAAATAATATTAATTGAAAAACAGATATTCTTATATTTAAATTTGCTGTTAATTCATATAAAAAAAAATAACTACTTCTATTAACTCTATAAAAACTATCCTACTATAAAAAAAATTCTATTAACTCTAACTAAATTAAACTAGTCTATCAAACTTAACATAACAAATATAAAAACATAAATAAAATAAAAAATAAAAACAAAAATTATTTATAAATAAATTACTATTCTTACATAAAAATATGGATCTGCAACTGAATCTGGATCTGGATCTGGATATACTTCGTGGAGAGAATTCGGTAGAGCTTCGCTTCGAAATTCGCCAAAACAGTGAAAATGACAAGGTGGGAGGGTATATAAAGGCCACGATTTTCTAGCGGTTTTTGTGTTCTAGCAGTTTAAATAAAACCACTAGAAATTTCTAGTTGTTACACTCCGCCACCACCTGCATTCAGCCATGTGTCACAACTCCTTGGGAAAAATAAAAACCTTCTAGCGGTTTTAAGGAAAACCGCTAGAAAGTTGGTCGCATTAGTAGCGGTTTAGTAACTACTAGAAAATGGAACGACAATTTGCATTCTCTAGCGGTTCCATTAGCAAAACCGCTGGAAATTAAACACTGGAAGTATGGTACCAACTTCACACCAAAACGTGTGAACAATTGTGGCGGTCACTTTCTAGCGGTCTACTACTAACTGCTAGAAAATTCTAGGGCCTACTCGGTTTCTGGTCAAAATGCTACAAATTTCTTGCGGTTTGTTTGAAAACTGCTAGAAATTTCTGAATTTGTAGCAATTTTATTTAACCACTAGAAATATACCGCTGCTAATTCAACTTTTTTTTATAGTGATGTGTCATCGGCAATCTTCTATTAACTGAAGATGAATTGGTTTGTGTATATATGTGGTGGGCCTTAGGGAAGAACTTGCCTCATCAGTACATCTCTTTCGACCGATCACTCTTAGGGAGGCCAAGAGTTTTGCCTGCATGCAAGAAGTTATGCTTAAATGGCAGATCAAGAAGAACGAGACCCAAGAGGTATTCGTTGAAATGCAAGAATCGTCCAGCGTCAGTGGGCAATCACAAACGAGTCCTCAAGATGTTTGTGAAGCCAAGTGCAAGAAACCCATAAAGATCTTATTGATAGAAGAATGACAGTTTAAAGCCCCTATTCCTAAGCAAGAAACTGAGAGCGTTGGTGAAGCCACAACCATGAGACTGAGCTTCTTGGAGCCACCGCCGACGTGTTTGCATGTCACATGAAAGACTGAAGACGCGAAGGTAAGTTCAAAGATGACGATAAATAGAGTTATGGTCACCATGAATGGAGTTGTCAATACTCTTCACAAACCAGAAATGAGGGGGAGTGTGGTAATCGCTTTTGGACAGCAGTTCAAAGCCATCGATAGGGCCAAATCCATGCATCTGGACCTTTTGGGGGTCAACACATTCGAGTGGGTTTTTTTACCAAAATACAATAAATAGTAAAACTATATACCAATATGCTGCACTTTTAAAAGTATTTACCAATATGCTGCATTTAAAATCGTTCTTGACAAGAATGACTTTAAAATTACACACAAGTCGTTCTTGGCGTGAATAATTTCAGAAATCGTTCTTGGCGTGAATGATTTCACGTTTTAAGTTTTTTTTTAAATCAAAAAGTGAAATCATTCACACAAAGAACAATTTTTGAAATCATTTACACCAAGAATGATTTCACTTTTTCCTATTCGCTCTCGATACGAGAGAATCTCTGCTAATTTTGCATGCAAAAAGAAGAATCTCTGACAATGCTCCCGTGAGGCTACAACATCTATGGCTTTATATATATTACATGTGAATTACTTCATCGGAGACTTATATTGGATTAAAATTTGAAAACCCTAATTTTTTTAAATTTTTTAAATAGAGCTTGATGAAATTTTCTATCATTTCCTCTTCTTCTTATTTTTCTCATACCAAACAGTACTTAACAAAAAAAAAAGTTATGTTTTGATTGTAAATTTTTAATTGTAGCAATTAAGTTGTAGGACTAAATTATTATTATTATTATTTTGATCACAGGCATAAAAAGCCCATGCCCAATACTTGATTTCTTGTCAAACCGAACAAAAGCCACATAGCAGGCTTTTTCACTAAAATCCTACAAACAGTAAAATTATATACCAATATGCTACACTTTTAAAATATTTACTAATATGCTACACTTAAAATCATTCTTTAGGTGAATAATTTTTAAATTCATTCATCTGGTGAATGACTTCTTCATAATCTATCCTTGATGTGCGTGAGGTGAATGAAAATCGTTCTTCTAGTGAACGACTTCAAAACTTCATCTGCTACTAAACGACTTCTCCCTCTTCTCTCCTGATTAAAATGACTAGTATAATGATTTATCAATTATTTGATTGACAAAATCATGACTAACTAATGAGAGAAAAATGTTGATAACTACATAATGATGTTAAAACTAATTGTGAAATGAGTATAAGATATATATTAATTAAAAAATAAAAAGTAATAAATATTTTATTGTAAAAAATAATAAATAAAGTTTAAGTTTACAAAGAAAAAATTATCCACCTTACCAATAATGACTTCCAGTACCACATCTTAGCCTTCTTTTCATACGTTGTGGCTGTCGTTGTTGTATGTCAATTTCTTGAGATTCAAGTGTCTCACTTGTTTGTGTAGTTGGCGTGTTCAAATCAAACCAACATGATTCATTTAAATGTATAGATTGTCGAGGAATGACAAATGCTTCATTTGATGGTCCACCATGTTTAAAAGTAGAAGCATTGTATTCAGCTGAAAGTAATGCAGGATTATCTAATAAAGTCATGAATGGTTGAAATTGAGAAGGTTTGGCTGAGTTGGAAGGGGATGATGATGAGGGTGCCATGTAATGAGACTCAAGTTGTGTAGGATCGACAGAGGTGAAGGGGGATGATGGTAACGGTGATATGTCACAAGCTTGAGTAAAAATTAGAGATTCCTGTTCCCTTGTATTTTCATTTTCAATTATAGATTAGGTAGACAAGTAACCACTGCATCGCTTGCTCGGTCTATCACGAGGAACTTGTGGCTGAGGCAACTCAATTGTTGGTGGAGCAGGCTGAGGGTTCATATTTAAACGTTGTTCTCTAAGTGAAAGTAAAATGTTATGTTGGTCGCGAGTAACCCTGTCTCGATAATCAACACAACTAGGGGCATGTTGAACAAGAATTAATTGAAAGCTTGTATAACTCTACTATGTCAAACTGAAATGAATAATAAGATATAAGATAATAACACTTTTTGTGTAAAAGAAAATGATATTAATGGTGAAAAGATGAAAAACTTACCGCACGACCTGTATCGCCATTAATACGTTGAATCCATTGTCTTGTATGTCTCCAGTAATAGCCCCCGTAATAAGTGGTAATTAAACATTTTCAGAAACAATAATTAATTCTTAAATGACCAATATAATTGGAAAGAGTTAACCAAAAACATTTAAGTAGAAACTATGGTAGAAAGAATAAATCATATAATGAAAAGAAACTACCATAGTTATAAAAGACTCCCATAATCACTTTGAAAGAACAAAACCATGGTAAAAAGAACAAAACTAATCAAATAGAAGTATACCATAGCCATTAACAATTTACATCCATAACAGTGCAGTAGCCACTATTCCAGAGTAGTAGAGATAATTAATGTAACAAGAAGTAATCAATACTTAATTTTTCATGTGTGTAATAACTCCATCATGAATATCTATAATCCCAAAAATATAACTAAAACCAATCATGAATGGGCTGTAGCATTTGAAGTCCACCAAAATAACTACCACCACTCCTCATATCAATTGCAATCAAAATAATAGTCACCTATACCCAAAAAGGGCTCTGCCCAATAGCTCAAATCTAGAATGCAGCGAAAAAATTAAACATATGTTAAGTTTAACAAAAAGGCCCTAAAGTTTGGCAATATACATCAAACAAATCATATATACCAAAATAGAGGCTATACAGAGTTGGAAGAGCAACTCAAGCCTTGGACAACTTCTCCTTAAGACCAACATCTAAACCCTCGCTTGAAAAAAATATTAAATAACCACGGGGTAAGTCAAATTGACCCAGTAACCACAATTCCAATTCAACAAGTATACAGGGGGTGATTACAAGATAGTTAAGCAGGCAAAGTATAATTTTAAATAACATATAAGGTAAACATCTTTACAGAAAACAATATATAATAGTTTCAAAAGATAACTTGCATGTACAGAACTTCATCAACCATCCTTATAACCAACCTTCTTGTAACCGTTGACAGAGAACCCATAGGCTAATAATACATAACAGGATTTGTCTCTTTAACAAGACTGCACCAAGCTCTCCAATAATGAGATATAACTCGATCAAAAGTTGTAGAGCTCATATCGGACCATGGGTTCCCTTTCCTTGGAATACGGAAAGGTGTCATGTCCATTGGGCTGACTCTTGACCCGGCCAAATGAAGGGTGATATCAAGGGCCCTAAGAATGTTAAAGCCAGTCATTAGGCACCAAGTGGCGGCTATACCATGTGGTATAAATAATCAAACCTCCCACAATTACATTTCAGAACAACCCGATGCAGCACAACCCAACCATCTAGTTCCACACAATTCAATATTCATAAAGTATTCTCAGATTCAATAATCAAATTTGTTCAACATCAACAAGATGTTCATAGGATGAAATAATTCATGCCCACTTAACTAATAAATTTATCAAAACAAATTTTCAAATATACATGTGTGTGTATATATCACTTTTTATACATAAACCACTATAACATATAATGATAACATTTATAATATCAACACATGCTTATAATCACATCAACAAGTATACAAGGTAAATTAGAAAGTGGTTACCTCAAGTTCTTGATACAAGAACAAAAATGAGAGGATTCAAGACCTAAGAGCCCAAACCAAGCTCACTCTATAATAATAAATTAATAAACATATATTAATATAAAAAGACTAATTAATATAGCATTAAAATAGTTTATTAACTAAATTCCCATAATTGGCTTACTTTAAAAAAACTATCTTTAGGAAAAATAATAATTAATCTATTCCTCCAAATAACAATTTTTAATACTTCCCAACTCTTTTTCTCTCATTCACATTATTAATAAGAATGATTCCTTTAAATCATCCACAAATCTCCAAAAAGTGATTACTTTAACTCTTAGAAAAATAACCATATATTAACTATGCCTCAAATAATTATTACAAATCATATTCCCTTCTTTCATTAGTCATTCCCCATTCATTAGAATCAATAAATTATAATATTTTTTTCAATTTATTCAAAACACCCAACTTCCACTAGTTAAAGTCTCTCCAAGAATAATCAATATTATTATTTCAACAAAAATCCTCAAAGTTCAAGCATTGAATCCTCAATATGACCTCCAATGAACTAACTAAGAGATTAAATTTGAAATTAATATCATCATTAACACTGATCATAACTTTCCAACCAAACCCTAACTTACACTGCTTCAAATCAACCATCCAAATAAAAAATCTAATAAAAAATCTAAGTCATAAGACTCTTATTCTAACCACATAAGCTCTATTAATATCCTAATAATAAGTTAGAAACCTTAAAAATTAAAAATCTAACAAGCCCTAATGAACTTTATTTTCTGCCATACACTTACAAAAATAAAAAGACAAAGCTAAATAAAAATAGTAGGATGAAAATAGCTTACCTAAATATCTTATATGTACCCAAGTAGAGTCCTTTCTTTCTCACACCCTCAATCTTCCTCTCACACTCACTCACTGTCACAGCAGTGGTGATAACACAGACCAGGGGAAAGCGAACGAACCAGAAAGGGGAGGGGGAAAATTTGAAAGTGGGCACGTGACCCCACTTGAAATGCCATACCCCATATATATATATATATATATATATTTAAAGAGGCCACGACCCAAATCAGGGGATTACCCCCCCTCCGTCTTTAGGCAGGGGGTGGCCATGTACCACCCGCTTTCCCTTTTTATTTTTTTATATAATAAATAATAAATTTTTTATATAATTTTTGTTTGTTTATTTATTTTTTTTATAATTTATTTCTATATCACAAAAATCATTATTTACAATTTATTTAATAATATTTAATTTTAAATATTATTAATTAACCTCATACTCATATAACTTAAATCCTATAATAAGATAAAGAAAAAAAATGGAATGTTACATCTCCAATACCATTGCATGTACTGAGATGTTCAATCAAGTTCATCAAGTGCTATAAGAGCATTAACAATTACATGTGGCCATCTGTCCCATGCTTGAATGAAGTCCGAGTATTTATCAATCTAATTTGTAGTTGTTCTACCTCATAATTGGATCGTGTGATAATTTTCCAAATGAACAAGCATGGAAGGAATTGGTTGCTGACAACCAAATTGCCGTAGTACACGATCAGGATGATGCCATTCTATAATATTAAAACATATTAAAGGAACTGAACTATGCCAAATTTCGGGTGTTGCTAAGCAATACTCAGGAATCAATTGGCGCACATAAGGAGATTCATATGGCTACCACATTATCTCATCATCGGTCATTTTATTCAGAAAGCTCCTATATCGGATTAAAGATGCAACAAGTGAATGAGGGGTTTTGTCTCACATTTTCCATATGTTATTACAAAGAAGTAATGTTAAAAACTGTATAATTTTAATAATATAAGAGCATAACAAATAATTGGTGAATAAATTTAGCACACCTAAAAACCCAAAGGAGGTAAGAGAGGGTAGATATTAGATTGTGGATTTGGATACATAGGTTGTTGTGGTGCTAGCATAGGAAAATGATCACATACCCATAAATGAAGTAATGATAAGCATCCTCCAATCCTATCCTCAGTTGGGTTAGTAGCATTACAGAATTCTCTATACAGGTGAGCTAAAATTGCCGATCCCCAACTATATTTTTTAGCTTCTTGAAGATCATAAAGTAGTGGAAGGTACATTATATACACCCTGCTACCCGATCTATCTGGCTTGAGATATCCACCAATCAACTTGAGGATATATGCACGAGTGAATTGTTGCACTTGTACATCATCTGCATTATCAGGTAGGTGATTAAAGTTCTCTTCCAACCAACTTATAAGTAGTCGCTACCCACTTAGCCTATCTGCAGATGGTCTAATACCTAGAAGACATTCACACACCTCTTCTGGAAGTTGTGCCATTTTAAAATGTCTCTGCATAAGTTAAAGGACAAATTCCAAATAATGTAAAAGAAATCAAACTAATTATAATATAATCTTCATAAAACATAATGTTTTTATTCCAAAAAGTGAAATATATAATTTATTGTCAAGATGCTACACTTTGTGGACAAGTAGAGCGGTTATGACCAACTTGTCGACATAATCCACACTTGTTAGGTTCATTGGATGTGGTCTAATCCATTTCATTTTGTATTCGACTTGAGCGAGGACATCATTTATCTCTAATCATTGATGGGTTAGGTATTAGAAGAAAACAACCAATCTGTGGCTAGTAAATCTCATCTCCTATTGGTTGGAATGATTATAAACCATTTGTATGGTTTCCAACCGAAAAAGTAGATCCACATATTGTAAATGGTCTATGCTCACTCGTGTACAAGCAGCAATGGCATGCATACATGGAAACTTTTCTGCTTGAAACTCTCCATAATCACATTTTTTGTCAATCAAATTCACCTTGCAACACCGAAAAAATTGACAACATCAAACATTATATGGTTCCATAACCTCAAATGATGTTGCTATTATGCTAAAATCTTGAACTACACACGCAGATGCACTTTGTGTTGCTATGTCTAACTTATTTGTCATTATCTCCTGAAAATACCTTACTAACCATAATTTGAGCATGAACTTATTGGGCACATTTCACAAAATAATTATTGACTCTATACATGGTTGTCTTAACTAAACCTATTATTGGTAGACTTCTAAAACCTTTAAATACATTGTTCATGTACTCTACAAGATTAGTTGTCATGTGTCCAAAACGAAGACCTTCAAGGTCATATGCACGTGACCATTTCTCTTTTGGGATGGCTTTGATCCATCTAGCTGCAGGAGTATGGTGCAATGCTATTTCTGTTAATTCCCTGTCAACAACATGACATTCATAGGCTTACCCTACATATTTATTAGCACTTGTTAGAATGATCATAAAATCATATAGTTATAAGATTATAAAAAACACAAGGAATTTCACCGATATTTATAAACTTCTATTTTAACCAATTTGTTCCATTTGTTTTGTGAAGATTTGAAATCACGTGTCGTAGACAAAAAACATGATGTCTATGTGGCGGTTGCCATCCAACTTGGGTTGAGCAACAACAGCCAAAATTGAACAATGTCTATATGAAATTAAGTATATTCCTGTTCTGTCTTTTACAACACATTGGCGTACAAGGTGTAAGAACCACACCCAAGTAGATCTTGTTTCCCCTTCAACTATAGCAAATGCAAGTGGCACAACATTTCTGTCGCCATCTTGCGATATTGCCATAAGCAATGTGTTCTTGTATTTTTCATATAAGAATATTCTATCAACTTGTATAATGGGCTTTAAATATGAAAATACATCTATGCATGGCTTGAATGCTCGAAAAACACGATGAAACATTTCTATCGGCTGACTATTTGTATTGACTTGAGAGCGTTGTTTGTTTGAAAAATATATGCATGACCCAGGCATGAAGTGTTAAACTGCAGCTAACCATCTTAGGAGCAAGGAATATGAGGTCTCCCAATTTCCAAAAGCAATCACAATTGCTAATTGTTTTGCCTTCCATGCTTTCCAATATGACACAGTATAACCAAATATTGATTGCATCCTCTCAATAATTTGTGACACTTTCACATGTGGTTTGTGAGTTATCGTTGCCATAATGCAGGATGATATAACATTTACGTCCAACTTTCGATGGTCTTGAGTTAATGATATGCTCAAGCATGCGTGAGGGCCCCCATATTTTGTAATTTGCCAATAGTTCTTGCTTTCTTTTTTCCAAGCCCTCACTCTCCAATTGCAATTTTCTCCATAATTAACACAACGATATTCTCCAATTGCAATTTTTTTCAATATTTAACTCTTCATTATCATTAACATGCAGAATATCTTCTAATTCACCAAATTCAGGAGTTGTACCTGACTCAATATGAATTTGTGACAAGGAAGCATTTGCATCCTGATTTTGTTCGTTCATCTCATCATATTCATTGTCATTGCCACCATTATCATCCCCATTACCAGCATTTAAATGATAATCATATTCTTCTTGATCCTTTGATTCATCTATGATATCTTCTATGTGAGGAAGAGAACATGATGATACAATGTTCCCACCATCTATAGGGAGTTCAAATGGTTGGAAATTTTCCATGTGATCACTAAACATAGATTCTTGTTCCATCATGTTCACCCTATTGCTACTTGATGGGAGCATATTTTCAACATAATCATTTATGGGTTGTGATTCAACATGGCTATTATCTGGTAAATCACATATGTTAGCATACAACTCTGCACATGTTAATTGAGTTGAAAATCTTCTGGTCACTTGCCACATTTGTTTTATATATGTATCATCTTCCAAATTGCATGCTTGGTATTGTGGTGGATTTATGCATGTAGGATATCTATATACTAAATTTGTCACGTTTTGATGGGAGGAAGTCACAAATTTCATCCAGTAACTTGCTTCAATTTGCCCAAGGTAATATTTTCATCAACTTTGATAATTTTCATATTACCAGACTCAAATGTTACACCAGCTGGGCTATTAAAAATTCATCTATTTGCAAATACGCACATGAACTCGTTTCTATGATCCATTCTACTTCCTAATCATTTTATTATAATCAAGTCAAGTAAGATTAAGTTATACAAATAAATTAACTCCACTATACCATTACTTTTTTGCAAAATCAATATTTATTTATTTTTTGAGTGATCTCTCCTGGTATCCCAGGCCAATACCATCTTTTAGGCTTTTCAATGGGTCCAAACTAATCCGGAGCAGCACCTGTAAAGGATCTCCTAACGGATGGCTTGCCTACCACTCCACGTTGTTGCGTTCCCAAGCGGAATCGACCCCCTGACCTTGGTTAAGGTTAGAATATCCTATATAACCAAACACATAATGGAATCCATATCTAAGGAAAAAGAAAATATAATGAAAACTGCATAATCCCAAAATGTGTTATTGCTATTATTGTCAAAATCTATTAAAGTATAGTAAACAAACTTGATTACAAATTTAGTAATTTTCATAATTTTTTAATCATTTTTTGTAAATTATTTCTTTGTAATTAAAATAAAAAAATAAGTTTAAGAAATAGAGATTTTTTCCTTTTGTTTCTTTTGCTATTTCTATAATTTTATTTATATCAAGTATTAATTAATATATTATTGCACTATATAAAATACATTTTATATATTTTTTTTAATATTAAAATTCTTTCTTGTAATATTATTTTAATAATTAACATATCATGAAGATTTTTTTATTTTACACATACATATATTATTTATACCTTATAATACCTATTTATTATTTCATTATTTTTATAAAATTAAATTTAATAAATATCAATCTATTGCATGAAATTAAAATTTTAATTGGGCTAAAATCTTTTAAGGCCATTGGGTTGAAATGAAGGGTTAAAAAATAAAGATTTTTTCTCTAGTTTATCACATTCATTGAAAATTATTTACTTTGATTTCTTTTAAATTGTAAAAATATATTTCAAATTCCTAGTTTTTATTTAAAAGATTTTATAAGTTATTTCAATGGATAATTCAAAACTTTTAAACACTTCTTTATTACAAAGATTTATAAACATAATTAGTTAAATATATATTTATTAAAAACAATTAGTTAAAATTTTAATCAAATCTTTTTATATTTACCTTAACTGAATGAAATTAATGTAACTATAAAATATAATTTAGGAATTTATTAGAATCAGAAGTAAAATAGTAAATAAATTTTATTTTAATATAAATTTCAGTTAAAAATAATATTTTTAGAATCTTTTTAGAATACTCCTATTAACATTGTTAACCAATTGGACTAAACTATATGCTTTTAAAATAAAGAAAAGAACTATGTAATTGATGTAAACTAAAAAGATAGTCAGAGTATTTTATTCTTGATTCAAAACACTCATATCATGACATGTCATCACTAATTAAAAAAAATACAACATAACAAATAGCATGGAAAATGTGACAACCGCTCTTTCAAAACCATTTTAGATTAAACTCAACAATTTATTTGAATGATTAACCATGATAGAAAAGAAGAAACTTTAAAATTTTAAAATCGCTATCATGGTTAAAAGAAATAAACTTATATTACGAGCAACATCGATCGTTAACTTGGGCTTTAGGCTTTCAAAGTCCAGAAATATCATTCAACCATTAGCCCAAACCAAACTTATACTTTCAAACATATGAATTGATAAATCATTTTAATATAAGTTATAGAGCCCATTAGTTACAAGCCAACACTATCAAAAGAGCGTAATATGCAAAGTCTTAAATATCTCTGGCCTTCCAATGACCCCCATATCAGATAGTAGTAATTAAAAGTATTAGTTTACAGTATTAGAGTATGAGGGCCCTATGTGGCAATGTATAATAGATCATCACATATAACAAAAGTCGGGAGGCTATCTAAGCTATAACAGCACACTATGCCTCTGAAGCCTTCCCTGATGGGTCACCACCTGAACTATCACCTGAAGATAGTAAAAACCACGGGGTGAGATAAATGCCTCAGTAACCAACTTTTCAACTCACCATACATACTAACATGTGCTCGTGAGGTGTTAAATGGGATAATTATTAAATCTCAATATATATATCAATGAAAATACAAATATATACATTCAAATAATCTCAATCATCCAAACCCTCATTATGGGGGCTAACATACAAGCCACATAAGTCTATCCCTCACTATAGGAGATCAATCCGACATATAGGCCTATCCCAGACTTTGGGGGACGAATAAGTAGTTACAAAGGTTCATCCCTTATTATAGGCCTATCCCACACATTGGGGGACAACCCTTACTTTAGGGACGAAGGAAGAAGCCAACCAATGTGCACCAATGACGGCCTTACCACGTGGTAGGATAGAACTCAATCCAAAATCCAAATAACAACTAATCATTCACAATATAACAAAAATATCTTAATCTTTTCCCAGTATAATCCATGAGATATAAATCATATATCTTTTCCAAACTTCTCAATCACAATTCAAAAAATCCCACAAGACAATTTTCATAGCTTAAAAGATATAACATATCTACTTGAGTTCCAAATAACAAATATTATTCTAAAATAGCAAAATATTCACAAACAACATATTAGCACATATAACAAGTAGAAAGTGGTTACCTCTTGCCAAAGTAATACTAAGGATTACCACAAAGTCAATCCTTTGCTCAACCAATAATTAATCTACACAATTAATATAACCACATATTAATATAAACTAATTAATTAATTAAACTTATCTATATTAGTTAAATTTCTAATTTAATTAAATTTTTATTCTAAATTCCCGCAACTCTCATAACCCAAAAATTATTAAGTATTTTAGAAACAACTTAAAATTTCTAACAACCCAAATTATTTATTTACCACCTCCAAATTATTTACCTTAATAAAAAGGATTTTCCATAATTTCCAAATATAAAATTATTATGTTCTAAATTCTAAAAATCTCATTTTAAGTTTAAACCTCAAAATCAAACTATAAAAAATTCAATAATACTTCAAATATTTATAAATAAATAATCTAATCAAAACTTTAATGGTATAACTACCATATATATTTCCGTAAATAATAAACTTTTTAGCTACAATAATTATTTTAAAACCTCCAGTCATCCAATAAATAAAACTACACCGATTAAAATCTCAATAATATGTCAAACAATCCAAATAAATTATTTAACTTAAATTTAATCGGTAAAAATATGGTATATCCCATAAATAACAGAATTTCAACTAAATAAATTGATTTAAATACTAAAACTAATAAATAGACAAATCTAAACCGATTAAAATTAACAACTCATTCACTTCTAAATTTCTATAGCCATTTTTTTTTATCAAAACTCAATACTTATATCACATATAAGTCTCAAAATTCTCTCCAATCACTATAGTAATAATGTAAATAGGAAGCTCAAAACATACAGGAAATATTCATAAAAAAGCTTGATAAAAAGAAGTAATTTTATGTACCTAAAATATCTTCAAAACTTGCCCTCTCCTTCACCGGTATGCTCCTCTCTCTTACGCACACTTCAACTCTCTTTCTCTCTTTTCTTCTTGCGCCTGCGGGGGAAATGAATTGTGAGGGTGTTAAACATTTATTGGGGGAGGGGGATTTCAAACCAACCCCCAACCCCCAACCCCCCTTCAAACTTTCCACTGAATTCAGTGGAAAGTTTGACTTCTTTTTTTTAATATTATAATAAAATATTATTATTATATCTATATATATTTTTTACAAAAATCCTAAAAATTAATTTAGGATATGACAGAAAAGGAAAAATGAAAAAAAAATTATGAGTGTTCTTCATTCATTTCAGTTTTTCATTACTTACATCTTATTTTTATCTAAAAAATATATGAAAGCAATAGTTCATTAGAAGTGGGTAGAACACTTTTTTTTTTAATTTACCAACTTAATATATACCACATATTTGATATTTAGGGTGTATATATAATTATTTTTCAGTTTTATTTTACCAAATCTAAACTTCTTGAGAAGTATATTTTCATAAGAAAAAATAATAATCATATACTAAAAAAAAGGAAGCCTATATTAAAATCTTAACATCTTAAAACAATATAACAGATAATAGTTTTATTGTTAAAATAAGAGGCACCTAGCTTAGAAAGAGTACAAATATTCTACATTGTTGAACCCACCACTCACCTCCTAAAAATTAGAATAATGAAATATTAGCTCATCAAGGGTAGTATGGATGAAAAATCAAATTGTATATCACAACTGTAAATTTTTTAAAAGAAAAAATAGAAGAGAAATAATATACCTACAGTAGTAGTAAAAAAGCTTGTCTTGTTTGAAAGCAAGAGTAAAAAATTAACCGTATAAGAGAATAATGAAAATGAAACAAGTGTGAAGAAGAAGAAGAAGAAGAGAGAACTCAGATTTTAGAGATGAAGTAAGAGAAAGAGAAGAAGAAGTAATTCATATGTAATATATATAATAAAGCCATATACGCTGTAGCCTCATGGGAGCAATGGGATTCTCACATCCATTATCAGAGATTCTTATTCTTGCACGCATAATTAGTCTTGCACACATAATTGGTAGAGATTCTCTCGTATGGTGAGTGAATAAGAAAAAGTAAAATCATTTTTGGCATGAACGATTTCGTTTGTGCTAAAAACGATTTCTAAAATCGTTCTTAGGAAGAGCGACTTTCAAATTATACACAAATCATTCTTTGCAAGAACGATTTTAAATACAGCATATTGGTAAATACTTTTAAAAATGTAACATATTAGTATTTTACTGTTTATCGTATTTTGATTTTAAAAAAAACCCATTCGAGAGTGACAGAGAAGAACTTCGATGCAAAGATGACAAACGAAACAGGGGTGAAGAAGCATAGGTTCTCCTCTAGATGTTACAACCCAAGGACGTGGCAAAACACAAGTTTAGCATCTGTGACTAGTGAGTGCCAGCATTCACATTATAATAGTCTCTCAAGTAAACTCTGTTTTCTTGAGTCCTGTTTGCTTTATGACACGAGTCTCAAAACCCAGCAACATCATGAAGGCAGACAAAGTAAAGGAACAAGATTCCTTTTTACAGTTGACACTAGTTCTTGGTTCTTGGTCGACGGTCTCCGTCTCCTTTGTGTGGTCGAATCCTCTTTCTTCATCATTTCTATTTCTCATGCATACCCGAAGCACCATGCAGAGCAATGATCATGCACATGCTTCAAGAAGGACGAAACTAGTTATGTAGTGTACATGGCACGCAAGAGCTCAGTTTGAAAAGTCAAATGCCCAGCTATCTTCCCCCCTCTTTAAGTGGCAAAAGTACAATGCGATACGCGGTTATATGGGCTTTGTTTTTCAAGAGAACGGCCCAAGTATGTTGCTGTATTGGATTGATTCAATCAAGCCTCCAACAATTATGGTTCAGATTTTGGTTCAAGGGACAGCTAATGAAAATGCTCCAAGGCTCTGGTTGGGTGCAGGGCTCTGTATACGTTGAGGGCAAGAGTCTTTGGGGAGGGGGTATTGATATGTAATTGTAATAAATAAAAGAAAGTTAGTTAGGATAGTTAAGAATGGTGGGCATTACTGGTTAATGGCTATAAGTAGATGTAAATCCCCTTATTGTAAAGGAGATTATGATGTGGATGATACGCAGTATTCCATTTCAATTTCTCTCAACCTTTCTCTGTTCTTTTTCCTCTCTTTCTCTTAATCTCTCTTCCTCTCTCTCTATTTTCCTATGTTCCCGTCTCTTTTCCCTTTCTCTCTCATCCTAATTATATTTTACATAACATAAAAACTTTCAAAACAAATTTATTCCTTAACTCTTAATAAGTTAACATGCTAATCAGTTAATGAATATAAGACCTTGTTTGCAAACCTTTATATGCAAACCTTTTAATACGTACTACCTCCAATCCTTAATGACCTCAATCCACTTTATCTCTCATATTTATCCGTTTTTTTCCCTCAAGATAATCTTTTTAATAATGGTAGTTCTAACCAATACACTTGATTAACAAGGATATCTTAGAAAAGATAAATAACTAATTTAACTTATTTTCTTAATCTCTTTAAGTTAGTCAATTAAATTTTATAATTAGGACATGAGGTTATAGTATTTTAGTATTATTTTTCAGGAAGTGTAAGGTTAAAAATGAGCAAAAACCTTTTAACAAACTCAATAAGATTTATTTACTATTTCTGGGGAAGTTCACTTTCTATGAGCTCATATTTGGTAAGGATTCTAAGATATATAAGTTCACTTTCTAAAATTTTAATAAAACCTGACTGAAATACCTAAATCTGAATTAAGACTTACACTTTTAACAAATTTTTAATCAGGTCATGAGGCTTAATTTAGAACATACCTCTCTTTAATAGAAAAAATTGTTAAATGACTAAAATACCTCTCTTTAATAGAAAAAGTTGATTATTTTACTCCTTCTAAATAATCTCTTATCTCTTATGATTATTTTTTTGAACAAGCCCAAGTGAATTTAATAGTATTCAAAATTTGTATATATACTAAGCTTCAAAAATATTATAAAATTTTTTTTAAAATTAAAACAGAAATAGCCTTAAAATAAATATTTTTTATTTTTTGTTTGTAGATATTTATTTTAAGATCTTAAAATATTCTAATTACATGAAATATTTTAATATTATATTTTTATAATTTACTGTAGTTTTATATACTTAAGTAAACGTTGGATTCACAAAATAAAAAATATTTATTATTTTATTCTGTTTTGAAATATTATTTATATCAATTACAAATATTTTTTAAAAAGAATATTTTTCTTCTAAAGGTACTTATATTGTAATTTAAAGTACTTAAATTATTAGATTAAAATATTTGTGAAGGTTTTAGTTATTTATATACAAATTTTAAACATGATAAAATTATTTATGTGTTTTTTAGTCTCACAAAATAATCATAAGATATGAAAGACTACTTGAAGGGGTAAAAAAAAAAAAGAAACTCAATTTTTCTTTCAAATTAAAGAGATGCATGCTAGTCATTTAGTAACAATCATAAATTTCTAATGAAACTGCATAGCTTGATTAGAAATTCATTAAAAGTATAGGCTTTAATTTGAATTTAGATATTTCAGGCGCATTATATTAGAATTCTCCCTTAAAAATTTCAATAAAGGAGCAAAAGACATTAATAATTTAACAGACAAAATAAAATTACTTCATGCATGACACTTACGTCAAATTTTTTATATCCATTATATCAAATTCTCCTATCACATATGACCATGTATCTTATTTTATTTTTGAAATACTAACATATAGTAATACTTAATTATAAATTTAAGTGAAACAAAAAAAGGCACATAGTCATGCATGATTAGAGAACTTGACTTAATTTCTCCATAAATTGTTTGATGTTAGAAACTGAAAAAAATAGTTGCAAATTTTATAAACTAGTAAAAAATTGTAAAAGATAAGCATTAAATCATACACCTATATTTATTAGTTAAACTTCAAAATTTTTTCTAAATAAATTAAACAATTTTTCTAATTTTTCAAAATTTGACATTGAAATGTAAAAGTTTAATTGATATTCTAATATTGACTTGTTACTGAATATGATGGGATTTTTTAACATATTGAAAATATAAAAATATTGTCATGATATAGAGAGCATATGAGCATTTTAGGACCTAAATGCTCATTTAAATATTAACAATTTCGGTTATAAAAATTTGAAAATGACTTTGGATATTAAATAAGGCACAAAGATGATGACTCTGGTGATAATAAATGGTGTTGAGGTAGGTGGAGATAATGATGAATGGAGATTATTCTAAAGAATTTGACCATAGAGATTAGTATACATGCTTAGACCATGGTTTCATTCTTAGGGAGTATGCTTATTTGCTCAATCGTAGACTCACACTTACTAGGAGATTGTTATAATGTATATTATAGAGTGTGCAAAGATTTAGAAATGAAGATATAATCATAATGCCAAAAACTTAAGCTGATATCAAACCTTAAGAATGGAGTACTTACCTTAGACTTGGCCTCCTCTCCACAAGACTTTGGTTGCCAACTGATTAAACCCAGTTCACACAATACTCGTATGTGCCATTTCCTTGCTCTTAAAGGAGGTTTGGCTTCAAATCTCTTTTAACAAAAGTAACATCAAATCCGTACAAGCTTTGATATCAAATCAAAAAATGAAGCACTAACCATTGTACCAAATGTTTAAGCTGATAGTAAAGGCTTAAAACACCCCTCAAACCAACTTTAAGTAAGCTCAAACATGGGTCTTCTAGTCTCTACCAACTTTAGGTATTACTTGGCCGAACATAATCCACACCCCTCAAACCCCTAGATGCATCGCGTCACATTTGTAATAACATGATAGGTGATCAAACCTTAAGAACAAAACACTAACCATCATGCCAGAAGTTTAAGTTGATAGAATAGACATATGCCAATTCCTTTGAGTAAACTCAAACATGGGCCCCTAGTCTCCATCGACTTTAGGTATCACTTGGCCGAGCCTAATCTTAAGAACAAAACACTAACCATCATGCCAAAAGTTTAAGTTGATAACATAGATGTAAGCTAGTTCCTTTAAGTAAGCTCAAGCATGGCCCCCCCCATCTCCACCGACTTTAGGTACCACTTGGCCGAACATAATCTTAAGAACGAAACACTAACCATCATGCCAAAAGTTTAAGCTGATAGCATAGATGTAAGCCAGTTCCTTTAAGTAATCTTGAACATGGCGCCCCCAATATCCACAGACTTTGGGTATCACTTTGCTGAACCTCATCCGCACCCCTCAGATCTGGGACATATCGCATCACATTGGTGATAACATGATAGCTGACTCTAAGACAACCAAAATAAAATTTACCACTTACCTTCTTAACTTGTTGATTTTTGTCACTTATAAAATGTTTATTAGTCAGCCAGGATAGAATTCTTCCTTACATTGCAAGAAACTAACTGTTAGGCTCAAACAAAACTCATGAATTCTGACAAAATTATTGAACTCTTGAACAAGTGAGCAAATTAAAATTAGAACAAGGTAGCATAGGGCCTATAATAAGCTTAGCACAAGTTAATCCCTTAGAAAAGATATCAATAAATATGAGGTTTTGTTATGAAATAATTGAAGAGGAAGGTCTACCATATAAAAGGGAAGTAAAAAAGAGAATAATGTCACTTCATTCTAAAATTAGACATCTGGGTTTATAACTACTAAATAATATATATCATAACTAATGGCACAATAAAATGTTAAAAAATGGAAAGCGCAATAAAATCAATGATTAAATTGTTTCCTTTCTATCATAAAAAGATTGAAACACATGCTAATATGAACATAAACAATTACTCTATGGATATTGTTATGGCTATTAACATCATCATCTAGCCATATAGGAAAAAAATGCCAACATGATAAAACAAGCACATCCAATAAAACAAAAACAAAAAAGATGGGGTATCATTCCTTAACCAGCCAACTTGTGAACCAAAAAGAATTGAAAAGAAATCTGGCTTGCCCAAATCCAAGGACATCATAATATCACAAACAAAAGTCATCTAAACCCCTTAGCTATGAATAACTCATAAAAAACCTAACTATCAAGACTAGAGTTGTCTTTAACATTTAAAAACATGGAGAAAACAAAAAATACCAGCAAAATTAGATACCATGATGTAAATGAAGTCATATGCACTAAAGTGAATCTAAGATGTCAAAAATATAAAATAGTTTAGAGGCTTGTATTCTTATTAAAGAGTAAGTCAAATACCACAAAATATGACATTCACGATTATATAAAAGAAGCAAATATTGTATCGAAGTTTCTAAAAGTTCTCCATTTCATTTTGCATTTTATGAAATATCAATTGTTTTAAGGTAGAATCAATTGGAAAAAAAATATGTATGATCATACTACAATTAAAAGTAGTTAACAACAAGCTATCATTCAATATAAGCCAATTATTATTATCTGAAATTCACCAACTTTAAATAGCCTTGACTAATCATGAGTTTGTCTATAATCACATCTGACATGATAAATTTTGAATACAAGTAGTATTTTATACTATGGATCATTTTGATGGTTGAGTCAACAAAGTGTTTCATTTCATGAAATAATTACGAACAAAATGAGCAAGATAACATGTCTAGAATGTGAGATTATGAAAGAACAAGAGAAATACAAACAAAATTCATAGGAGAGAATTCTAAATAAATAAATAATAAATATACTAACTCACCATGGAATTTCTTGGAAAAACTACCCATGATATCAGAGGTATTCATTCTAAAGGTATTTTCAAACATATTTCCAGACAAATTTGTACGTGTGCTTGTGCAACTTAGTAGGAAATGATATATCTTGAACAAAATAAAAATAGAATTGAAAAGAAAGTCAACTAAAGCTCATATCCTATGACATCATATAATCATATCATATCAAACAAAAGTCATTTGAACCCCTCAGTTATGAATAACTCAAAAGGTTAATTGTAAAAACTATAGTTATTGTCTTCAATATTTGAAAACATAGAGGAAACAAGAAATACCAGTTCAATTTGCAAGTTTATGGAGAAGCAATAAAAAACAATTGAATATTATAATATAAATGAAGTCAAATGGATCAAAGTGAATCCAAGATGTCAAAAGTGTAAAATAGTTCAGATGCTTGCATTCTTATCAAAGAATGAGCCAAATATGACAAAATAAGAAACATCAGATAACTAATAGGACTGATATCATCTAATGTCACCAAAAGCACACATTTTAATCATTATTTTGAATTTCTTTTCCTTCTTATGTACCGATAAATATAAAAAATAACTTCACTAATAAGATAGGACATAAATGCCCAAAATAGATAAGCATACGAGAATAACTGCCTAGCTCATATCAATGTCAAATGTTAATGTCCCTAACTCTTAGCACATGAATTGTCCTGCAAGTAGCAAAATAATTATCTATCTACATAATTACATGCATGAAAAGAAAATCCAAAATAAATAATCATTTGGTTGCTTTCACAAGTCAAGAAGATAAATGGTAAAGAAAAAATATAAGGTATATATGAAAATTAAAAAAAAATTAAAGAGTTCATTGTAAGATTGTTTCTTGATCACGGATCTTAAGGAAATTATACTAACAAATAAACATAGGTGCCTCAAATCAACTAATTATTTATTAGAACCCCTTTTTGTAATTAGATGTATATGCAAAGAAAAATTGCAGGAGGACCAAGAAAGAGACACCCAGAAGAGAAACCACATCAAGTCTTAATAATGGGGTCTCTCAGGTTCTAGTATTTCCTTTGCAAACGCAAATAACATTTAAGTATTAGCATTTCCTTTGAAGGTCGACATTTGATGTCAACAAGCGTATGTGGGAATCTAAAGGCATATAACCTTAAAAATGAAGTATTGGATGCTTTTTTGTTTAGAGAAATTTACAAGGCATGACCTGTCCTTCTGAAAAAATCACATCAACCCTCAACAATTAACAACTCAACAAGTCAAAGAACACCAGAACAACTTTTATCTCTATATACCCAATTTGCCACATAATTTAACTTAAAACTATGATTCGACTAAATCTCAAGTGAAACCTACTTAGTTGTAGCTTCAGTTACTACAAAACATTTCCTTAATAGGAAACTTTGGCATGCTGAATAATCACAATCACAAGAAACAGCACTGAGTGTAAAACGATTTAAGTTACATAAAGAGAATTAAAAAACTTATCAGTATCATACTCTGGAAAAGGCCCTTGGAACTAGAAAACAGTGAGCCAATTGTGTTGAAGGAATTCGATAGATACCTGTGGGAATCTTGTTCATCATGTTGAGAATAACCGTAAGAGATGATCTCATAAATAAACTATTAGAGTTGTTAAGATTGTATTATTTGATCTAACAACAAGCATGAACCTGTGCGGGAAAGTGTAACAGTGGAGGCCATTCTCGAGCATTACGAATTGCACAAGTTGTAATTGTAACTTAATCTGATTGCCATCTCTATTTAATCTGATTGCCATCTCTATTTAGTACAAATGCAACCACACCTTTTTCCTGGTTTATCCAATTCGCTGGGGCAATAACAATCAACAGGCAGAGTTTGTTATCAACTTATTATCAAGTTCTTTGGTAAGATCAAAACATCAAATGTGAAAATACCGTTTGAGTTCATTATATGCAAATATTCTAATGGAAAATGTTACCTTCCAGATGCCGTCACTAGCCAAGATGATGAACTCAGTGTCCTCAGTAATGTTTTGGACCATCACATCTGGTTCTGCAGTAATGCCGTCTTTCCACATAAATCACAGTTACGGATAAGAAAAAAAAGGTAGTATCGGTTATATAAATTAAAATTACTGACCAGGATTATAATGATCATTGAAAAAAAATGTAAGTTGAAGAGAAATATGCATTGATTATTTGTTCTTCTAACATGTCAACAAAATTTGCAAGAAGTCGGCAATGGAAAAACACAAAATTTGCAAGAAATGTTGACTAGTTGCAGAGGACAAATGGGAATAATAAAATGAGAGACGTCTATTTATCTTTACATTTTGTTTCTTTAAACAAAGATATATGTGCATTATCATCAGACAAAACCCACAAAAAATATAGTTGCCCAGATGCCACAAGTTTAAGAATGAGGTGTATCTGTTTCAAACCCATCAAATTGAAATAAATGCTTACCATACTCTAAACAAATCTACATAAGAATCATGGAAGAAAATATGTGTATTATCATCAGAAAGACCCACAGAAAATATATTTTCCCAGACGCAATAAGTTTAAGAATGAGAGTTATCTGTTTCAAACCCATTAAATTGAAATACATGCATACCAGACTCTAAACAAATCTACATATAAGAATCATGGAAAATATGTGTATCATCATCGGAAAAAACCCACAAGCAAAAGTATTTTCCCAGATGCGATAAGCCTAAGAATGAGAGGTATCTGTGTCAAACCCATCAAATTGAAATACATGCATTCCAGACTCTAAACGAATCTACACAAGAATCCTGGAAGAAAATAATCCCAGTTTCACTCGATAGGTTATGAACTTATGAACTTATGCTACAATCAGCAAGGATGCTTCAAAAACCATTGTATCCAAAGTTAACATATGGCAGTTAAAAGCTCTGAACGAGCCTCTGGATTTACAATGCTTAGACCAACAGCTTCGTTTAGAGTCCCCAAAGAACATGAAAAGTTAATAAATGGAACAGAGGGAGGGAGGGAGAGAGGAACATGTAAAGCCGAGTTTTTCTGAAAGAGAGTGTTAGTGTGAGCCCAGAAGCTCGCAGAGCCACTAGGCAAATCCGCCATTGATGACCGTTAAATTCAACTGAGTGAGTCAGATTGCCGGATTTGAACTCTCGAAGCAATACACTTCCAACCACCAAGCCATAAGTTTGATAAGTGACCGTTAAATTCAATTAGATGGACGCTGATCGTCTTGAGATATATAGCCGTTTGCTTACAACGATCCGAAATTTGAATTTTCATTTTATCAATTTCAGTGTGATCAATTATTACCAATCTCAATCAAATAACTTCCCAATCACAATTTAATGATAAATTTTTCTGTTGGAAAAAATTAATAACTTTTTCCGTCCAATTCCTTAAATATATGATTTTTTTTATACAACAAAAAATAAAGCAATTATTATCAACCTCAATCAATTAACCTCCTGATCACAATTTAATGATAACGTTTTCGGTTACAAAAATAATATTCCTCCTTAGCGTAAATATAAGACTCATTTTATAGTGTATTGTACTACAAAATAGATCTTATATTTAGGGTCAAATAATAAAATTTTCCATACAATTCCTTAAATATATGATTATTTTTTGAGAATAAGTTCGCTAATTTCAAATAAAATTTGCACGAAACATATTTTAACTGAGAATTCTCTAATTAATACATGTGACTTGCATTTATTATTGTTCCGTTGGATAATTTGGCAATTAGAAGAGATTTCTGGATAAAATTTTCAGATTTTAGAAATAAAAATTTATGTTGAAAAATTTAGTTATCTGTCATTTAAAATCTAACAATACCAAATTTAAATTGACTAATAATAATTTTAAATATTAAATAGGAAAAATCTCATTTAAAGCTAACTGAAATAGAAAAATTTGGTGCCTAGATTATATAAATTTTACTCCATTGGAGTGTTTATCACTCACGTGTGTGTATTGGACAAAACTGAATGCCGTACCGTACAAATATAATTTAGGATTAAAAATTGTTAAAATTCCAATAAAAGAGAAAAAGTCATTAATAATTTAAGAGTAAAATACATTAACTATCTTTTTATTTTACTTAAATTATGAAAACCTCTATTCTATTTTGAAAACATATATAAACTTCTCTTCAAATTAAAATATACGTTACAAAAACCTTCATTATATTTTTAAGATTTAATTTTTATCTATTTAACCGTTAGTTGACCGTTAAGTTTGATGTTTAAATTTTTATTTTGACCAAAATGTCCCTCTTTAACATAAATATTATTTAAACATTTATATTTATAAAAAATAATTTTTATACACAAAAAGTAATTATAATACATGTATTTTCAAAATTTTTAATATGTTATAAAATTTTTAATTTCAATTATATTATAGAATTATATAATTTTAGTTCCTCATGAAATATTGAAACTTAAGATTTTTTTTTAAATGGCTAGAAAATATTTTGAATGCTTATTTTTTTATCTCATAATATAAATTATACAAGTTTGGAAATTTATATAAATCATTTAAATTTACGTTTGTATTAACTAAATTACTTAATTTTTTGGCCCAATATGATAAAAACATTAAACAAACAACAATTTTTAAAAATAAAAAAATTAAAATTAAGGTAAAAGAGAAAATCTTAAATTCTTTGATATAGTTTTAACCAAGATTTTGGGATTTAGTATTATGAAGGGTAATTTAGCAAATAGAAAGTATTTCAAGATAAATTTGAATTAAAAAAAACATCTTTTTGAAATATTCTTAATAGAGTTAACAGTTTGGATTTGAGTGTATGTTTTCAAAATAGATGGGGGTCTGTATAATTAAGACAAAATATCAGGGAGGTTAGAGTATTTTACTCATAATTTAACACACAAAATAAAATAATTTAAGTACCTACTTCATAGAAGGTTTGATGTCAAGAACTGAAAAAATAGTTGCTGATTAGGGTTATTATAATTTTTTTTCTTGAAATTTGGTCCCATTTTGGTTTTAGTCTCTCAAATTTTAAATTCATCGTTTTAGTCCTTGAAATTAAGTATCTCTTAAAATGTTAGTCCTTGAAAGTATAACAGTATTAAAATTGTTAAAGCGTCGTAAAAGGCATTAAAGTGATAATGTAGAATTAACAGGTGACGTGTTTTTATTTCCTTATTTTTCTTAAACGAGGTTTCTTTTTATCTTTATCTACTTTTTTTATTCCTCAACTGTAGATCTATTTAAAGGTTCTTTCTATGCAAATCCTATACTAGATAGGCCTACAACAGAGGCATCTTTGATACAACGGTAAAGGCAAATCAAAACAGAGTTTTGTTTACTCAGCTATTTCTTGCCCTTTGGCTATTATAAGATCTATAAAATGGCTGATATGGAGTCAACTTTTGCTTTACTATATTCTCAACGTTTAGAATGAGTGGTTATTTTTCTATAGAAAATACCCTTAGCGCAAGAGGTTACATAATTATGTCAAATTGTCATCTGAGTCATTAAGTTCTGTTTTCTGATCACTTTTTTTAACTCTAAATGACCAAATTAGCTATTTCTTGCATGTTCTGTAGTATCCATCATACCGTGGATCAAATATATGGCCCAGCAAAGCATTACCGGAACTTGAAGTGGGTATGTCCTAGACCAGTTTTGCGTGTGCAGCAGTTTTCCATCAAATGTTGCTGGAACTATTTCCTCTGATGTTACTTGAATGATAACGTAATTGATGATTGTAGTCCATTAGCTGTTTTTCTGGATTTACCGTTTGTATGCGCGTGCAGCACTTTTGCCATTTGCTTACCTACATCTTTATCCATTTTTGTGGTTCTCTCTAGCAGATAGTCTGACACTTCTCTTCATGCACTACAAAAAAACATGTATTTTGTAGTTGTTAAAATATGACTTTTCTAGCGGTTATAACTTCAACAAATAACATTTGTAACGGTTAGACAAACCGGTAGGAAATCAAGTGATAGAAAGGGATTTCTAGTGGTTACGGGAACCGCTACACAGTATGATTAAAATGCCAGAAAATTTCTAGCGGTTAAAATAACCATTAGAAAAAACAAGTAGTGGAACAGGAATGATATGAAATTTCTAGCTGTTTATAACCACTAGAAATCGTTAATAAATTTCTAGCAGTTAATAACTGCTAGAAAGTTCAGAGAAAATCAAATTTTGCTTGGAATCAAAATTTTGAAATTGGCACAAAAAATTTTCTAGCGGTTATGAACCGCTAGAAATATGGCGGGATATTTAAATTTTACGAAATTTGTCTCTCTTTTTTTCATTTTCTAGCGGTTTGGGAACCGTTAGAAAGTTTATTCTAGGCCAAAAAAATAAATTGAGATGTTTGATTATTAAAAAAATATAATATTATAAATTTAAAAACCATTAAGTAGATTATATTAGAGAATTTTTGTTAATATGTATAATTACTAATATATTACATGTTATACATTTGAATTTTGTAATAAATAATAAGTAATTAAGTTATGATTGTGTCAAATAAAGTTATACATTTGAATAAATTTAATAAGATAGTTGAATTAAAGATGAGATAGTTTATACTATTAAACCTAAACTGTTATGTTGAGAAGTGCTTGATATAATATTGAACCTAAACTGTTAGTTGAGAAGTGCTTAAATCAGTTGAGGAAGGTATGACAAATATGAAGAAGAAAAATATGAAAGAAAAAGAGAAATAAATATGTTAATAAATTATAAATAAGGGCAAATAAAAGATATTAAGACTTACAAAATAGGCGACCAGGAGACTTACAAAATAAAAATCACCTTACTAAATAATAAAGAAAAAAAAACCACCATATGAAAGAGTAAGAAAAAAAAAAGAGAATTATAAAGAAGAATGGGGAGAGGAAGGAAAAGAGATGGGGTAAATGAATGAAGAGGTGAGGTGGTATTTATAAGAGATCAGCGAGACATTTGTAGCTGTTTTTTTGCAGCGTTTTGATTCGTTGTGTAGCGGTCTTGCATTTTCTAGCGTATAATAAAACTGCTAGTATTTGTAGCGGTTATGTAACCGCTACAAATTGTAATTTTTTTACTTTTTAAAAAACTAAACCAATTTTAATTTATAAATATTTATTTATGAAAGGCAAATTTTTTAAATGATAAAATTTTTTGAAACTACTATTCTTGATCATCATCTTGCCTAAAAAGAGATATTAAAAAAATTATGTTAGAATTATAATATATTTAGAAAAAATTAGTAATTAGTAGTTAATTATTTAAATAATTTAAGAAAAGACAAATACCTGATAATTGCCAAATTATCGTCTCCTTGAGGAAAGAAGTTTTCAAAATTCAGGAGTTAGAAGAGTTCATTGTCGTAAATAATGTCACCATCACCTATATCATAAAGATCCCGTGGCTTGAGGTAAACGACCATATTCTAGTATCTATTTTCTCGTTCTCGACATAATAAACCTGGTGTGCCTCAAAAGCAAGAATATATGGCTCATCATCTTTAGATTTCCTCGTATGAATAAGTCTAGAGAAATTAACAGAGGTGATGCCCAAGTGGTCAATAGCGAGTCCCTGTGAAGTTGTCATATTTGCCTAGGAGCACTTGAACAGTTACGGTGAAAAGCTAGTAACTCAACCCAATGATGTCAATTAGCTTTCCATAGTAAGTGACGCCTCCAAAGTGCATATCGCCGTTACTGTTGCTAGCATAACATCTCGTCTTGAATGTCCCGCAAACTCTAGAGTTTTGTGTGAGCAATCCCTGATCACGTCCAACCGTACAGAACTTGAAGCCGTTGACATTATACGCAATAAACCTTCGTGCATGGTCTAACAAACCGAGAGAAAGAGCTTTGAATTCATCTGTATATGGGCTGTTGTCATTACATATTCGACGTGTAAACCAACGGAGAAACTGTTTGTGAACTCTTTTATCAATGTCAGCGGAACATGCACGCCCCCGTAGCTGCTACCTGAGGTAACTTCCAAACTCACTACAATGAAGTGTAATTTGTTAGAAGAGTCCGTGAGAAACAAATATAGTGTAAAATTTAGTGAGCTTATATAATACTTACTGCATGAAGGGTTCAACTTGGCTGCAATTTATCAAAACATGTCTGTGTGCCTGGAGTTTCTCTGTGGGAGTGAGTCTGAAGAATTCATATTCTCCAACTGGCTTCCCGACAGGAGGAAATGAAGTTGATGTGGAAGGACCAGGAGGAGAATCATCTACGTGACGTGGGTGGTTAAAAGATATCTCCATGTCATCAAAGTACCTTAAACACAAAGTTAGGACCTTGTCTCTGGAATAACCTTCTGCTATTGACCCCTCAAGCCATGCCTTATTCCTAACATATGATTTTAATTTTTCCAAGTACCTGTAGGTTAATATTCCATTAATAATTACAAGCAAATGAAATAACAATGTGAAATTTAAAGAGGCGGGGATAAAAGATAATCTAGTACCTCTCTATAGGGTACATCCATCGATAGTGAACTAGGCCAGCAACCTTTGCTTCTCGAACAAGGTGGACAGTCAAGTGAACCATGACAGAGAAGAATGATGGAGGAAATATCATCTCCAAGTGATAAAGTGTAAGAATTATTTTATTTTACAGGTGATCAAGCTCTTCCACTATCAAGACCTTTGCACACAACTTCTTGAAAAATGAACACAATTCCACCAAAACCACTGATACATCAAAAGGAAGTGTGTTTTTCAAGGCCAATGGAAGTAACTGTTGCATAAGAACATGGGAGTCATGACTTTTTAACCCAATAACCTTTCAAGCCTGCAGATTGATACATCTTGAGATGTTGCTAGAATATCCATTAGGTACTTTGATGTTCTTTAGCGTCAAAAGAAAGATATCCTTGTTTTGTTTCATCAAGGTTAATTTAGCTGGTTGAAACTTGTCATTTTCATCAGGTCAAGCCTCTTCACTTATTCCTTAGGCCCATAAATCTTTTCTAACTGCGAGATGATCTTTGGACTTTCCAGCTTCGTTGAGCAATGTATATAGCACATTATCACACACATTTTTTTTCAATGTGCATAACATCTAAATTGTATTGTAGCAAATTAGGTTCCCAATAAGAAAGAGTGAAAAATATGCTTCTCTTCCGCCATTGCATAGGTTGCACATCAGATGTCCCACAAGATCATTGTCCCAATCGTTTGGGATCCACATTCTTACCAAACTTGACATTAACATCTTCTAACTACCGCAAAATATCCAGACCAGATAAAGTAACAGGAGGATCTCTCTTCTCCTGTTTTCCATCAAAGGGAATTCGTTGCAATCTAAATCTGTGCTTGGAATCGAGGAACCGTCGATGTCCTATGAAGCAGCACTTGGGATTGTGTGGAAGGCGACATGGCACGAAATCAAAATTGCACTCAGGACAGGCCAACCCAGTATGCACGTTCCAGTCGGACAAAGTTCCTAAATCGAGAAAATCACTTATTGTCCACATCAAGGCTATGCGGAGATTGAATAGTCACTTGTCATATAAGTCATATGTCCCAACACCATTCGTCCACAGGTCGATCAATTGATGTATAATGGTTGCTATATGTCTATATCATTTCTCGGTGCTTTCTTGCCAGGAATGATCATGGAAAGCAAAACGGAGCTTGCTTCATGAACATCCAAGGTGGTAGATTGTATAGAACTAACACCACCGGCCAGATACTGTAACTTGTGCTCATGTTTCTGAAGGGATTAAAACCATTGGTTGCCAACGTAAGATGTACATTTCTAGGATCACTGGCAAAGTCTGGAAATTTCACATCAAATGTTTTCCATGCCTCCGATCTCGTGGGTTCCTTAACTTGCCATCTAGATTTTTCTCAGTCACATGCCACCTCATGTGCTGAGCCATTTTTGATGACATATACATTCTTTGTAACCGCAGTTTCAAAGGAAAGTATATAAGGAAATAATGTATTAAAAATTTCAAATATCAAATATTTAAAGACTGAACAAGTAACACATTATAATCAATTGTATTGAGAATTTCAAATATTGAATATTTAGAGATGGAACAAGTAACACATTATAATAAATTGTACCTAAGAATTTTGGATGGTTTCTTCTTCTGCTTTTCCCCCCTCCGTACTGACTTATAGTGAGACGTCTTACATCTCAACAAATCTTCTTGTTTGCATCATCTCCCCAGTACAACATACAGTCGTTTGGACATGCATCTATCTTCTTGTAGTTCAAGCCAAACTTGTTAATAATCTTCTTTGCTTCATAAAAAGATAGATGGAATTCAGCTTGAGGGAAAGCATCTCCCAATAATTCCAATAGCATGGACATCGACTTGTTAGTCATACCACACAAGCATTTGGTATGATACGACCTCACCAAGAATGACAACTTAGAATACTTTGTACACCTAGAATAAAGAGGCTTATCAGCTTTGCTCATGAGGTCAAAAAATTCCCGAGCAGTTTCGTTTCTAAGAAACTCTAGTTGAGGCCCCTCTACTTCATCTTTATTAGGATCCTCACTTTTGTGAATACCAAAAGCATCACGCAAAACATTGTTCACAGCATCGACTTCATCCACTTAAACTCTCATCCATGAAACTACTGGAACTGACTCAGCAATCATATCTGGTCATTCCCCATGTAGTTGCCAAAATACACACTCTCGCGGGAAGGGCTTAAAGATCAAATGTTCTCTAACAATATCTCTGGGATGCCACTTCTTGAAATTACATTTTGGACATGGACACTGAATCTTACCATTTACGGTGGATTGGCACAAGCAAAATCCAAGAAATAGTTTAGACCAACCAAGTATTGCAGAGTCGACCGGTGCAAGTTGATCCACGTCCTATCCATCACTAATGTTGCTCAAATTTTGTGAACATATGACATGAGAAGCTTAAAGAGAAGTTAAAATGAATTTCAAATGGAGTTCTTCAGCTTATAAAGGAGGCTGCCAACAAATACATAATGGTCAAATTTTTGTAGCGATTCTAAACCCCTAGAAATTTCTAGCAGTTTTAACAGCTAGAAATTTGAATTCAGAAGCATTTTCTAGCGGTTACGAATTTTCTGGCAGTTACAAACTGCTAGAAGTTTCGAGCCGGGAAGGAAATTTGAAATGCCAACGATTATCTATTTTCTAGCGGTTTATAACTACTAGAAATTTTTTTACCAACAGTTATTTATTTTAAATTTGAAATGCCAACGGTTATCCATTTTCTAGTGGTTTATAACTACTAGAAATTTTTTTGCCAATGGTTATTTATTTTCTAGCGGTTTACAACCGCTAGAAAGTTCGAGGGAAGAGGGAAATTTAAATTTCACTGTAACGGGGTGGCTTTTCTAGCGGTTAACTAACCGCTAGAAATTGTTAACATTTTTCAATCTTTGTAGCGGTTTATAACCGCTAGAAAGTGTTAGTTAGAATAAATTAATATTTAGTAAATTAAATTTTACAAAAATAATAAAATAATAAATAGGTATTAAAAGGTATCAATAATATATGTATGCATAAAATTAAAAAAATTCCATGATATGTTAAATATTAAAATACATATTCCAAGAAAGAATTTTAATGTTAAAATGATATATGTTTAGCATGTTTTATATAGTGCAATAATATATTAATTAATACTTGATATAAATAAAATTATAAAAACAAATAATAAAAGTAAACAAATAAACATAAAATTTAAATAAATATTCACATAAAACATAAGATAATAAAATCCAAATCCAAATAAAATCCTACACAAGAAAAACAGGGGAAATCAGAGGTGAGGGGCAGAAGCAGCATCATCGTGATCGTCAGGTGCTAGATCCTCCTGCTGGTTCTGCTGGGGGTGGGCAGGCTGCTGATCGTGCTAGGGCTAGATTGGCTACTAGTCGTGCAGGGGCTAGACTGGTGGCAGGTGTATGTCAGGGATCTCGGGAATCGAGATGTTTGGAGCGATAATGATCACCACATCATGTATGGCCATAGGAGCTGACTTTAACTAGTCAAGTTGCAACTAGAACTGACGATCAAGCTCCTCAATCTTGGCCTCTATCCCTCGCCTGATCTCCTGTTGCAGCTCGTTTGAGGATGAGGAACCCGGCTGCTTTGCTCCTGTGCTCGCCTGAGGTGCTCGCCTGAGAGCTCCTCGCAGTGTATGAAGGGCCAGCACAACCCGAGCGGGGCAACCTAGTCGGTGTGGGTCCAAGACCAAGCCCGCTAACTCGACCAGGGTGCTGTGCTCGACCACAACCCGCTAAAAGTGAGGCGGTGGGATCCAAAGCAGACCCCTGAAACTGACGCAGCTCGGTATCGACCTGAGTCATCCGCACCTATCAAAATTAATATAAAGATATTAATTAGTATGAAATAATATTTATACTGCGATATGATATTAATATTTAATTAATTACTTACCGCCATCTCTTCAACCTCATCCGACGCTGGCTCGTCTCAAGGTCTGTATAGAATAGGCCACATCTCGCCACAGGTGGGCGTGTATCCCCGCTCCTGCCGTGCCTTTTCCCTCTGTAAATGAAATGAGAGAAATTATTAATTACAAATTAAATACATATACACATTTAACAAATTCTTTTCAATTACTTACAATCTCATTATAGGTGATAGTAAAGCTCCTAGATCCAGCCCTATGACGTATTGTCTACTGCCTGGCACTCCCAGTATTTCTCTGGGAAAGAGCCTAAAACAAAAAGTAAAAAAATTAAATTAAATTAGTCAAATTGGACAAAAAAAAATTATAATTAATGCAATATTATCATACCATCTGCTTAGCCGACATCTTGAAATAAACATAACTCGACCAGTCTTGCTCCAGGACTCCACCAGGTATAGCTGCCAGTATCTCCTGCAGGGGCCTCGTCTTGTTACCTTTCTTCTCCCGCCACAGGTCAGCCCTCCTGTTCTTCCATGCCACCCCAAGTCTCTTATCGTATCCGCCCTCAACTCCTCTCCATATGAATTTACTCTGTAATTAAAAAGATAAAGAATTATATTCATTTCACTAATATAAATAAAAAATAAATTAAATAAATCACAAATTATAATCAAACAATTAAGCAATTTAAATAAAATATATATTCATTTAACTAATTTAAAAATATTATAAATAAAAAATAAATTACATCAATAACAAATCATAATCAAACAATTTAGTAATTTAAATAAAAATATATTTTCATTCAACTAATTTAAAATTATTATAAGTAATAAATTAATGAAATAAATAACAAATTATAATCAAACAATTAAGTAATTTAAATAAAAAATATATTCATTTAACTAATTTCAAAATATATAAATAAAAATAAATTACAGCAATAACAAATCATAATCAAACAATTAAGTAATTTAAATAAAAATATATTTTTATTCAACTAATTTAAAAATATTATAAGTAATAAATAACAAATTCTAATCACACAATTAAGTAATTTAAATAAAAAAATATATATTCATTTAACTAATTTCAAATATTATAAATAAAATAAATTACATCAATAACAAATCATAATAAAAAAATTAAGTAATTTAAATAAAAATATATATCCATTCAACTAATTTAAAAATATTATAAGTAATAAATTAAATAAATAAAAAATTTAAATACAAAAAATTAAGTAATTTAAATAAAAATATATTTTCATTTAACTAATTTTAAAATAGTATGAATAAAAATAAATTACATCAATAAAAATTATAATCAAACAATTAAGTAATTTAAATAAAAAATATATATTCATTTAACTAATTTAAAAATATTATAAATAACAAATTAATTAAATAAATAAAAAATTACAATCAAACAATTAAATAATTTAAAATATATATTCATTTAATTAAATTAAAAAATTATAAATAATAATTTTATATTACCTTCATCATTTCTCGACTTGTTGCTTCTTCTTAGAGTGATTTTCTTCCAATCCTTCACATAAATAGGGAACAGGGTCCACTGCTGACCAAGAAGGCGCATATACTTACTATATAGCTGGTCACCTTCTTGGTCGATTGGCCCAATTCATTCAGCAGCACAACCACCCGTCCGCTCATCGTCATAGACAACTCTCTAGCTGTCAGCCTCCTATAGGACCTGTTCCCCTCAGAGTTTACAAAATTTAATTAAGAAATTAATTATATATTAATTAATTAAAACAATTTCTATATAAATTAAATAGTTGTCAAATTTAAAAAAGTTAAATAAATACTTATCCTCAAATTCTACTTCAAAATCAGTTTGGCGTCTGGGAGTAGGACGCTGCTCAGTATGGGGATTCTCATTCTCCTGAACCAACCCATCCTCTCCTCCTCCTCCTCACTAGCACCACCATCGGGTTGTTCATCCCCTAAGAAATGAGCCTTCTCAGTCTGCTGGATATCATCATGCTCCATGAAACTCAAGATATTCTCCTCGTTCAGATCGTAGTCATGAATGCTCAGGAATGGCTCACCAGTATTATGACCCCCACCACCACGATCCTCGCTAGGTCCTGCTCTCTTAGGATCAATCGGCTCCTTCCCTGCTCGACGACTCATGCTAATAATAGCAAATAGCAATTGTAATGAAAAGTATATTTTACAACTAACAATTATTAAAAATAAATAATATATAAAATAATAATTATTTCTAACTCTAAATAATAATATCAAATAATATTAATTGAAAAACAAATATTCTTATATTTAAATTTGCCGTTAACTCATAAAAAAAAAATAACTACTTCTATTAACTCTATAAAAACTAGCCTACTATAAAAAAATTTTTTATTAACTCTAGCTATAATTAAACTAGTCTATCAAACTTAACATAAAAAATATAAAAAATAAATAAAATAAAAAAAATAAAAACAAAATTATTTATAAATAAATTACTATTCTTTGAAAATATGGATCTGCAACTGAATCTGGATCTGGATTGGATATACTTCGTGGAGAGAATTCGACAGAGCTTCGCTTCAAAATTCACCAAAACAGTGAAAATGGCGTGATGGGAGGGTATATATAGGCCACGATTTTCTAGCGGTTTTAAATAAAACTGTTAGAAATTTCTAGTTGTTACACTTCGACATCACCTGTATTCAGCCACGTGTCACAACTCTCGGGAAAAATAAAAACTTCTAGCGGTTTTAAGGGAAATTGCTAGAAAGTTGGTTGCATTAGTAGCGGTTTAGTAACTGCTAGAAAATGAAACGATGATTTGCATTCTCTAGCAGTTTCATCAGCAAAACTGCTAGAAATTAAACACTGGAAGTATGACGCCAACTTCGCGCCAAAACGTGCGAACAATTGTGGCGGTCACTTTCTAGCAATTTACTGCTACCCGCTAGAAAATTTGGGCCCACTTGGTTTCTGGTCGAAGCGCTATGAATTTCTTGCGGTTTTTGTTAAAAGCTGCTAGAAATTTCTGAATTTGTAGCGGTTTTAACCGCTAGAAATGTATTGTTGCTAATTCAACCTTTTTTTTGTAGTGATGTCATCAACAAGCTTCCATTAACTGAAGATGAATTGGTTTGTGTGTATATGTGGTGGGCCTTGGGGAAGAACTTGCCTCATCAATACGTCTCTTTCAGCCGATCACTCTTAGGGAGGCCAAGAGTTTTACCCGCATGCAAGAAGTTATGCTTAAATGGCAGATCAAGAAGAACGAGACCTAAGAGGTATTTCTTGAAATGCAAGAATCGTCTAGCATCAGTGGGCAATGACAAACGAGTCCTCAAGATGTTTGTGAAGCCAAGTGCAAGAAACCCATAAAGATTTTGTCGATAGAAGAATGAAAGTTTGAAGCCCCTATTCCTGAGCAAGAAACTGAGAGCGTTGGTGAAGCCACAACCATGAGACTGAGCTTCTTAGAGCCACCGCTGACGTGTTCGCATGTCACATGAAAGACTGAAGACACGAAGGTAAGTTTGAAGATGACGATAAATAGAGTTATGGTCGCCACGAATGGAGTTGTCAATACTCTTCGCAAACCAGAAATGAGGGGGAGTGTGGTAATCGCTTCTGGACAATAGTTCGAAGCCATCGATAAGGCCAAATCCATGCGTCTAGACCTTTTGGGGGTCAACACATTTGAGTGGGCTTTTTTACCAAAATACGATAAACAATAAAACTATATACCAATATGCTGCACTTTTAAAAGTATTTAACAATATGCTGCATTTAAAATCGTTCTTGACAAAAACAACTTTCAAATTACACACAAGTCATTCTTGGTGTGAACAATTTCAGAAATCGTTCATGCCAATAACAATTTCACTTTTTCCTATTCACTCCCGATACGAGAGAATCTCTGCCAATTTTGCATACAAAAAGAAGAATATCTGACGATGCTCCCGTGAGACTATAACATCTATGGCTTTATATATATTACATGTGAATTACTTCATCAGAGACTTATACTGGATTAAAATTTGAAAACCCTAATTTTTTAAATTTTTTAAATAGAGCTTGATGAAATTTTCTCTCATTTTCTCTTCTTTTTATTTTTCTCATACCAAACAATACCTAACAAAAAAAAGTTATGCTTTGATTGTAAATTTTTAATTGTAGCAATTAAGTTGTAGGACTAAATTATTATTATTATTTTGGTCACAGGCATAAAAGGCCCATGCCCAATACTTGATTTCTCGTCAAACCGAACAAATGCCACATGACAGGCTTTTTCACTAAAATACTACAAACAGTAAAATTATATACCAATATGCTGCACTTGTCAAATATTTACTAATATGCCATACTTAAAATCATTCTTTAGGTGAATAATTTTTAAAGTCATTTATCTAGTAAATGACTTCTTCATAATCTGTCCTTGATGTGCGTCAGGTGAATGAAAATCGTTCTTCTAGTGAACGACTTCTCCCTCTTCTCTCCTAATTAAAATGATTAGTATAATGATTTATCAATCATTTGAATGACAAAATCATGACTAAATAATGAGAGAAAAATGTTGATAATTACATAATGATGTTAAAACTAATTGTGAAATGAGTATAAGATGTATATTAATTAAAATAAAAAGTCATAAATATTTTATTGTAAAAAATAATAAATAAAGTTTAAGTTTACAAAGAAAAAGTTATCCACCTTACTGATAATGACTTCCAGTAACACATCTTGGCCTTCTTCTCATATGTTGTGGCCGTTGTTGTTGTAGGTCAATTTCTTGAGATTCAAGTGTCCCAATTGTTTGTGTAGTTGGCATGTTCAAAATCAAACCAAGGTGATTCATTTATATGTATAGATTGTCGAGGAGTGACAAATGCTTCATTTGATGGTCCACTATGTTCAAAAGTAGAAGCATTGTATTCAGCTGAAAATAATGCAGGATTATCTAATAAAGTCATGAATGGTTGAAATTGAGAAGGATTGGCTAAGTTGGAAGGGAATGATGATGAGGGTGCCATGTAATGAGACTCAAGTTGTGTAGGATCGACAAAGGTGAAGGGGGATGATGGTAACGGTGATATGTCACAAGCTTGAGTAAAAATTAGAGATTCCTGTTCCCTTGTATTTTCGTTTTCAATTATAGGTTGGGTAGACAAGTAACCACCGCATTTCTTGCTTAGTCTATCACGAGGAATTTGTGGTTGAGACAATTCAATTGTTGGTGGAGCAGGCTGAGGGTTCATATTAAAACGTTGTTCTCTAAGTGAAAGTAAAATGTTACATTGGTCGCGAGTAACCCTGTCTCAATAATCAACACAACTAGGGGCATGTTGAAGGAGAATTAATTGAAAGCTTGTATAACTCCTCTACTATGTCAAACTGAAATAAATAATAAGATATAAGATAATAACACTTTTTGTGTAAAAGAAAATGATATAATGGTGAAAAGATGAAAAACTTACCTCACGACCTGTATTGCCACTGATACGTTGAATCCATCATCTTGTATGTCTCCAGTAATAGCCCCCATAATAAGTGGTAATTAAATATTTTCAAAAACAATAATTAATTCTTAAATGACCAATATAATCAGAAAGAGTTAACCAAAAACATTTAAGTAGAAACTATGGTAGAAAGAATAAATCATACAATGAAAAGAAACTACCATAGTTATAAAAGACTCCCATAATTACTTTGAAAGAACAAAACCATGGTAAAAAGAACAAAACTAATCAAATAGAAATCTACCATAGCCATTAACAATTTACATCCATAACAGTGCAATGGCCACTATTCTAGAGTAGTAGATATAATTAATGTAACAAGAAGTAATCAATACTTGATTTTTCATGTGTGTAATAACTCCGTCATGAATATTGATAAAGCCAAATTTTTATAAATTTTATCCCACATTAATTTAGGATTTAAATGATAATTTTGAGCTTAAATGAACTTTTTATGCATTATTGGATTAATTGATTGATTTTTGGGTTTTGCATAAAAATTAAGATTTTGGATTAAAAATATAAATATTTTGTGATTTCCTATTTTTGACTTGGAATTAATTTTTTCTATTTCTTTGGAAACAAGTCTCATATTTTTAGAAAGATTACTTTTAGAAAGTTTTGCAATCTCTTGCCTAATTTTTGTGCATACTTAATATTTAATTTTTTATTATATTTGGATATAATCTACATTAATGGATACACTTAAATTCTTGTAGGTCAAGAAAGAGTACATAGAAAATCTAATGGTGCAAGATTGTTTCTTAAAATCTAAGTACAATTTAATGGCTGATATCAAGTGGGTCAATTAAGTACTAATGGGCTTGAGTTTTGTATCCAAAAAAATTTTCTTTCTCCCCCGCTAAAATAATCCTCTAGCCTACGCCATATCTTCCCTCATCCGTATTCACCATATATCATCTCTCACCATCATCACTCCACATATACAAAAGTCTCACGCCCTCTCTCAATTTTCATTGATTCCTTCGTTCCATAGTCACACAGCATCATCCACTCTCATCAATTGCTCCACGCGTACTTCACCCATAACTTAAATCATCCACACTGCGTCACATACTCATGAATTGCACTAGGGAGCTTGGACGAGGAGATACATTGATGGGAGCTTAAGCTTGTTAAGGAGACAACTTGGGAGGAGCATGGAGGCTTGAGCCTTGGACTAGCACTTGAAGACCACAAGGGAGTGATATTCCATTTATCTTTTTAATTCAAGGACTTGAGATTATATTTTAAAATAATTGAGTTGTATTTTTGTGAGACAATTTAGTTCTAGATTGTCATTTTTTTTATTCTTGGATTGGATTGATATTTGGATTTTATTTGTGTTGAGACACTTACTGGAATTTATGTTTATGAAACTTTGCATTGTTGATTGAATTTATAATTGAGTTTTCATTATAAATTTAATTATCAGTGTGGTTTGAATTGCAAAATTTGAGTTCTTTTGCCTCTTAATTGTTTAATTAAGTTGGTTAATTGTCTGATTGTTTAATTGGATAATTTCAAACATAATTTTCAAAATTACTTTGAATTATTCTCATTGGTTTTAATAAGCTTAGTTAGCCATCCTTATATTGTTATGAGTTCTCTAATAGTTTAAGGGTTTTTGAGATTGAGGGTTCCCTTTGTTTCAAGTAGGTAATTAAGTTTATTAATTCTACTCTCTTATCAATTCCCTCTGGTCTAATTAACTGATTATGGTTATGAAGGTTAAATCCATGTGAATCCTAAGTTGTCCCCACTACCTTACAGAAGAGAACTTCTCAATTTTCACTTGTTAATTTTCTTTGCTCTTTAGTCAATTTTCTTTATTTATCATTTTAATTTTCTTTTTTTCAAAAAAAAATCCCCCCAAAAAATTACTTTGCATTCGTTTAAGTTTAATTTAATTTTCATATAGATTTTAGGATGCTTGCATCTTGTATTTAGAATTAGAGTTTTGCATTTTAGTTAGGTACAATATATTGCATTTTTTTATCACCTAAATTTTTACCTAAAGAAACCCATAACTTGCTCCTTGGAAGTAATGACCAACGTCGATCCTAAAACTACAAACTAATTAGGATCTAGTTTAATTGAGTGCTTTAACGACTAAGACATCATCAATTTTGGCACCGTTGCCGGGGAGCAATGGTTAAACTTTAGGTTTGAGTTCTAGGTGATTTCTCTTGTTTTTCCTGCATTTTTTTCTTTGCATTTTATTTTTTCTTTTTTACTTGCGTCTTCTATTTTCGATTGATTTTGCTAAAACATCCTGCACTGAAATTTAACTTTTCACTGCCTAGATTTCCTTGAAATTCTGGTTGTTAAAGTTTTTAGGTGTGCTAATCAATTTTGGGTTGTTTTAGTCAAATTCAACCATTTTCATTGAGTTTTCTAGTTTTTTTTATTTTTTCAAATTTTCTTTATTTTTTTCAATTTTATAGGTTTTTCTTCTTTTTTTTCTAAATTTCTTTTCAGCCTTCTTTGGCTAGTTTAGGTTTTCTTTTCCTTTTATTTGTGTTAATGTTCTTGATCTTAAATTTATAATGGCTTGGTATGCTTCTCTTTATGAAAATCATTCTTATATTTCTATGCCTTATCATTATGTCCATGATGTGACATAGGGATATGATCCATATTCAAGAATAGAAAGTAGGTTGGAGACTATGACTAATGTTATAATGTGGCAAGATTACTCAAATCTTGGATATGTCCATCAAGTTATGCCTATTCAAGAAAACTTAAAGTTAGAGAACAAGTTGGAGACTATGATGCAAATCCTACTAAACAAGTTTGAAGAAAGGGAATTGCAACACAATCAAGCGATTCATACCCTACAAACTCAAATTCAGCAGTTGTCTAATGCAATTAGCGACTTGGAAAGTGGAGAATTGGAAACAAATGGTGAATTATCATATGATAGCACATTTTCACCCTCTAATGATCCATATCCTTTTGCTCCTACCGTCTCACATGATGACATGAATAGTACGTAACTGAATATGCATGCACTGATGATGTTTCTAGATTGACTGGTTCTATTGAGTCAAATAATGTTGCATCTTGCAATTCATGCATTGATACTTCTTCCTATCCCTCTGATTCAAATTCTGTTGATTTTGTTGGGTCAATAGAGAATTTTAAGCAAGATGATTCTGATGATGAAATTGATGAAGAGATTATTGTTGAACCCCCATACACTGTTGAGTCCAAAGATAATGTATCATCTCTAAGTGCTGATGCTCCTTTGTGTATTGATGCTTTGCATGGTAAAAGTAGTATTTCTTTTGATTCTGCTGACATCACTTGTGATCTTTACATGACTGTTGTTAATGAAAATGTTGTTGAGAATAAGTGTGGGGGAAATCTTGAGTTGGATGTGCACTTACAGTAAGGACATGTTGCCTGATGAAACTTCACATGTAGAATTTGCTTTATGTAATGAATGATAAGCATGGGGAGACCATTTTGAGTAATCACCTGTCACTTCATTCTCTAACAAACTTGACTCTTATTGAGGAGAGTCATATTGATTTTGTGGGTTGTTCAAAATATTTGGGAGTTCCAAGTCTTTGTTTTCATCAATTTATTTTGGGATCTTCCTTAATTGCTGAAAAGTTTGTTGAGTTTATTGATTACATTTTTGTGAGACAAGATATTGCTTGGAGTCATGATTTTGTGCAGGTATATGGATTGATTCCTCCTATCCAGACACCTTCCATGCTTGAATTAAAGCATTTTTTGAGGATCTTAAAGAAGGAGATGATGTCTTTTGAACATCAAAAGCAAATATCATTGGTGCTTTCATGTGACTTGCCACCAAACAAAGGAGATATGCCAATTCTATTGCTTCATTTGGGTCTTCAAACTTCTGCTCATCTGGTCGTATTCCTTCCTTTCTCTTTTACTTGCATTACTTGTTGGTATTGGTTAGATGTGCATTTCACATTGAGGACAATAGGTGGTTTAAGTGTGGGGGAGGGATTTTGTTCCTACTTTTGGTTTTTGTTTTTTGTTTTTAAAACGAGGAAAAGAAAAATATTTTGGTTTTTACTTTGGGTTTTGTTTCTTATTTTCAAAAAGAAAGAAATCTTTTGTTCAAATTTTTTTTTTGTTTTATTTCAAATGTGAAGATTGCAAGTTTGAAGTGATTCAAGTATGATGCATTCTTGATTTGAAAAGTGATTGATCATGTCTTGAGTTGACGAACTGATTGGCAATAGATTTGACTTAGGTGAATTTAAGTTAGTAATCATGTACCTAGTGAGGTTTTGAGCCTGATGCATTTCTTCTTTTCATGTGTGTACATCCATATCTCTTTCCTTGATCTAGAACTTGACTTGAATCTTGTTTGAGACCATGGTTGTGCATTGGCATTTATAAAGATGATAAAGGCATTCATTTCAAATTTTTCTAGCCAGATAAGCCAAAAGCCTACCCTTTTCATGCATTTATCCTTTACTTAACCCCTTTTGAGCCTTCATCATTTTTTCCCCTTAACCCATAGCCAAAAAAAAAAAAAACATCCTACCCTTTCTGAACGTCTTAGGAGTTGAAGAGTGTTATATTTTATATGCTTGGGATGGAAGAACAAATTTGGAGTTATGGTTTGGGTCAATTTGAAAAAAAAAAAGGGAAAAAAATACTATAATAAGATTCCTCTCCTTTAGTTTAAGCTGTGCTTAGTAATCGGGGATCTTCATTACCAATGTCGATCTTCACGTCAAAGGCCAGTAAGGGCTATGAGTGTGCTAGTAGCATCTTGGTGCCAAGGAGTTATCCATGCTTGAGTAACCGGGCCTTTGTATCACCAATATAAAGGTTCGCGTCAAAAGCGTATATACATAACAGCCTAAGAAAGTTTTTAAAAAAAAAAACAAGAAGAGAAAGAGAAAGAGCTTGGAAAAAAAAGAGAAGCAGAAGAAGAATGACCCAATCTAAGTTTATTGCATTCTATTATATTTTTTCAATGGTTCTCTTTATTTCCTAAGATGTTCAACTTTATTTCCTAAGATGTTCAACTTTGGGTTTTGCATAAAAATTGAGATTTTGGATTAAAAATATAAATATTTTGTGATTTCCTATTCTTGACTTGGAATTAATTTTTTCTATTTCTTTGGAAACAAGTCTCATACTTTTAGAAAGATTACTTTTAGAAAGTTTTGCAATCTCTTGCCTAATTTTTGTGCATACTTAATATTTAATTTTTTATTATATTTGGATATAATCTACATTAATGGATACACTTAAATTCTTGTAGGTCAAGAAAGAGTACATAGGAAATCCAATGGTGCAAGATTGTTTCTTAGAATCTAAGTACAATCTAATGGCTGATATCAAGTGGGTCAATTAAGTACTAATGGGCTTGAGTTTTGTATCCAAAAAAATTTTCTTTCTCCCCCGCTAAAATAATCCTCTAGCTTAAGCCATATCTTCCCTCATCCATATTCACCATATATCATCTCTCACCATCATCACTCCACATATACAAAAGTCTCACGCCCTCTCTCAATTTTCATTGATTCCTTCGTTCCATAGTCACACAGCATCATCCACTCTCATCAATTGCTCCACGCGTACTTCACCCATAACTTGAATCATCCACACTGTGTCACATACTCATGAATTGCACTAAGGAGCTTGGACGAGGAGATACATTGATAGAAGCTTAAGCTTGTTAAGGAGACAACTTGGGAGGAGCATGGAGGCTTGAGTCTTGGACTAGCACTTGAAGACCACAAGGGAGTGATATTCCATTTATCTTTTTAATTCAAGGACTTGAGATTATTTTTTTTAAAAATAATTTTGAGTTGTATTTTTGTGAGACAATTTAGTTCTAGATTGTCATTTTTTTATTCTTGGATTGGATTGATATTTGGATTATATTTGTGTTGAGACACTTGCTAGAATTTATGTTTATGAACCTTTGCATTGTTGATTGAATTTATAATTGAGTTTTCATTATAAATTTAATTATCAGTGTGGTTTGAATTGCAAAATTTGAGTTCTTTTGCCTCTTAATTGTTTAATTAAGTTGGTTAATTGTCTGATTATTTAATTGGATAATTTCAAACATAATTTTCAGAATTAATTTGAATTATTCTCATTGGTTTTAATAAGTTTAATTAGTCATCCTTATACTGTTATGAGTTCTCTAATAGTTTAAGGGTTTTTAAGATTGAGGGTTCCCTTTGTTTCAAGTAGGTAATTAAGTTTATTAATTCTACTCTCTTATCAATTCCCTCTGGTCTAATTAACTGATTAAGGTTATGAAGGTTAAATCCATGTGAATCCTAAGTTGTCCCCACTACCTTACAGAAGAGAACTTCTCAATTTTCACTTGTTAATTTTCTTTGCTCTTTAGTCAATTTTCTTTATTTATCATTTTAATTTTCTTTTTTTCAAAAAAAATCCCCCCAAAAATTACTTTGCATTCGTTTAAGTTTAATTTAATTTTCATATAGATTTTAGGATGCTTGCATCTTGTATTTAGAATTAGAGTTTTGCATTTTAGTTAGGTACAATATATTGCATTTTTTTATCACCTAAATTTTTACCTAAAGAAACCCATAACTTGCTCCTTGGAAGTAATGACCTAGGTCGATCCTAAAACTATAAATTAATTAGGACCTAGTTTAATTGAGTGCTTTAACGATAGAGGCATCATCAAATATCTATAATCCCAAAAATATAACTAAAACCAATCATGAATGGGCTATAGCATTTGAAGTCCACTAAAATAACTATCACCACTGCTCATATCAATCGCAATCAAAATAACAGTCACTTATACCCAAAAAGGGCTCCGCCCAATAGCTCAAGTCTAGAATGCAGCGGAAAAATTAAACATTTGTTAAGTTTAACAAAAAAAAACCTAAAGTTTGGCAATATACATCAAACAAATCATGTATACCAAAATAGAAGCTACACAGAGTTGGAAGAGCAACTCAAGCTTTGGACAACTTCCCCTTGGGACTAAGACCTGAACCCTTGCCTGAAAAAAATATTAAATAAGCACAGGGTAAGTCAAATTGACCTAGTGACTATAATTCCAACTCAACAAGTATACAGGGAGTAATTACAAGATAGTTATGCAGGCAAAGTACAATTTCAAATAACATATAAGGTAAACATCTTTATAGAAAACAATATATATTAATTTCAAAAGATAACTTGCATGCACAAAACTTAATCAACCATCCTTATAACCTTCTTGTAACCTCTGACAGAGAACCCATAGGCTAATAATACATAACAGGATTCGTCTCTTTAACAAGACCGCACAAAGCTCTCCAATAATGAGATATAACTCGACCAAAAGTTACAGAGCTCATATTGGACCATGGATTTCCTTTCCTTGGAATACGAAAAGGTGTCATGTCCCTTAGGCTGACCCTTGACCCGGCCAAAGAAAGGGTGATACTGAGGGCCCTAAGAATGTTAAAGCTAGTCACTGGGTGCCAAGTGGCGGCTATACCATGCGGTATAAATAATCAAGCCTCCCACAATTACATTTCAGAACAACCCGATACAGCACAACCCAACCATCTAGTTCCACACAATTCAATATTCATAAAGTATTCTCAGATTCAATAATCAAATTTGTTCAACATCAACAAGATGTTCATAGGATGAAATAATTCATGCCCATTTAACTAATAAATTTATCAAAACATAAATTTTCAAATATAAATGTGAGTATATATATCACTTTTTATACATAAACCACTATAACATATAATGATAACATTTATAATATCAGCACATGCTTATAATCACATCAACAAGCATACAAGATAAATTAGAAAGTGGTTACCTCAAGTTCTTGATACAAGAACAAAAATAAGAGGATTCAAGACCTAAGAGCCCAAACTAAGTTCACTCTATAATAATAAATTGATAAACATATATTAATATAAAAAGACTAATTAATATAGCATTAAAATAGTTTATTAACTAAATTCCCATAATTGGCTTACTTTAAAAAAAATTATCTTTAGGAAAAATAATAATTAATCTATTCCTCCAAGTAACAATTTCTAGTACTTCCCAACTCTATTTCTCTCATTCACATTATTAATAAGAATAATTCCTTTAAATTATCCACAAATCTCCAAAAAGTGCTTACTTTAACTCTTAGAGAAATAACCATATATTAACTATGCCTCAAATAATTATTACAAATCATATTCCCTTCTTTCATTAGTCATTCCCCATTCATTAGAATCAATAAATTATAATAGTTTTTCCAATTTATTCAAAACACCCAACTTCCACTAGTTAAAGTCTTTCCAAGAATAATCAATATTACTATTTCAACAAAAATCCTCAAAGTTCAAGCATTGAATCCTCAATATGACCTCCAATGAACTAACTAAGAGATTAAATTTGAAATTAATATCATCATTAACACTAATCACACAATTTTCCAACCAAACCCTAACTTACACTGCTTCAAATCAGCCATCCAAATAAAAAATCTAAGTCATAAGACTCTTATTCTAACCACGTAAGCTCTATTAATATCCTAATAATGAGTTAGAAACCTTAAAAATTAAAAATCTAACAAGCCCTAATGAACTTTATTTTCTGCCATAGACTTACAAAAATAAAAAGACAAAGCTAAATAAAAATAGTAGGATGAAAATAGCTTATCTAAATATCTTATATGTACCCAAGTAGAGTCTTTCCTTTCTCACACCCTCAATCTTCCTCTCACACTCACTCACTGTCACGACAGTGGTGATAACACGGACCAGGGGAAAGCGAACGAACCAGAAAGGGGAGGGGGAAAGTTTGAAAGTGGGCACGTGACCCCCACTTGAAATGCCATACCCCATATATATATATATATATATATATATAAAAGGAGGCCACGACCCAAATCAGGGGGATTACCCCCCTTCCATCTTTAGGCAGTGGGTGGCACGTTGCCACCCGCTTGCCCTTTTTACTTTTTTTATATAATAAATCATAAATTTTTTATAATAAATAATTTTTTTATATAATTTTTGTTTATTTATTTATTATAATTTATTTGTATATCATAAAAATCATGATTTACAATTTATTCAATAAGATTTAATCGCTTAAGATGGTTTGGACATGTGCAGAGAAGGCCTTTGGAAGCCCCGGTGAGGAGGGTGGATCAAACAAGATAGAGTCCCATAAAAAGAGGCAGGGGAAGACCGAGAAGAATGCTGAATGAGGTCATTGAACGAGACCTCCTAATCAACAACATATCTAAGGATTGGGTTGTTGACAGAGCACGATGGCGTCCTGTGATTCATGTAGCCGACCCCACCTAGTGGGATAAGGCTTGTTGTTTGTTATTAATTAACCTCATACCCATATAACTTAAATCCTATAATAAGATAAAGAAAAAAATGGAATGTTACATCTCCAATACCATTGCATGTACTAAGATGTTCGATCAAGTTCATCAAGTGCTATAAGAGCATTAACAATTACATGTGGCCATCTATCCCATGCTTGAATGAAGTCCGAGTATTTATCAATCTAATTTGTAGTTGTTCTACCTCATAATTAGATTGTGTGATAATTTTCCAAATGAACAGGCATGGAAGGAATTGGTTACTGATGACCAAATTGCCATAGTACACGGTCAGGATGATGCCATTCTATAAGATTAAAACATATTAAAGGAACTGAACTATGCCAAATTTTGGGTGTTGCTAAGCAATACTCAGGAATCAATTGGAGCACATAAGGAGATTCGTATGGCTGCCACATTATCTCATCATCGGTCATTTTATCCAGAAAGCTCCTATATCGGATTAAAGATGCAGCAAGTGAATGGGGGTTTTGTCTCACATTTTCCATCTGTTATTACAAAAAAGTAATGTTAAAAACTGTATAATTTTAATAATATAAGAGCATAACAAATAATTGGTGAATAAATTTAGCGCACCTGAAAACCAAAAGGAGGTAAGAGAGGGTAGATATCAGATTGTGGATTTGGATACATAGGTTGTTGTGGTGCTAGCATAGGAAAATGATCACATACCCATAAATGAAGTAATGATAAGCATCCTCCAATCCTATCCTCAGTTGGGTTAGTAGCATTACATAATTCTCTATACAGGTGAGCTAAAATTGCTGATCGCCAACTATATTTTTTTAGCTTCTTGAAGATCATAAGGTAGTGGAAGGTACATTATATACACCCTGCTACCCGATCTATCTGGCTTGAGATATCCACCAATCAACTTGAGGATATATGCACAAGTGAATTGTTGCACTTGTACATCATCTGCATTATCAGGTAGGTGATTAAAGTTCTCTTCCAACCAACTTATAAGTAGTTGTTGCTCACTTAGCCTATCTGCAGATGGTCTAATACCTAGAAGACATTCACACACCTCTTCTGGAAGTTGTGCCATTTTAAAATGTCTCTGCATAAGTTAAAGGACAAATTCCAAATAATGTAAAAAAAATCAAACTAATTATAATATAATCTTCATAAAACATAATGTTTTTATTACAAAAAGTGAAATACATAATTTATTGTCGAGATGCTACACTTTGTGGACAAGTAGAGCGGTTATGATCAACTTGTTGACATAATCCATACTTGTTAGGTTCATTGGATGTGGTCTAATCCATCTCATTTTGTATTCGACTTGAGCAAGGACGTCATTTATCTCTAATCATTGATGGGTTAGGTATTAGAAGAAGACAATCAATCTATGGCCAGTAAATCTCTTCTCCCATTGGTTGGAATGATTATAAACCATTTGTATGGTTTCCAACCAAAAAAGTAGATCCACATATTGTAAATGGTCTATGCCTACTCGTGTACAAGCAGCAATGGTATGCATACACGGAAACTTTTCTGCTTGAAACTCTCCACAATCATATTTTCTGTCAATCAAATTCACCTTGCAACATCGACAAAATTGACGACATCAAACATTATATGGTTCCATAACCTCAAATGATATTGCTATTATGCTAAATCTTGAACTACACACGTAGATGCACTTTGTGTTGCTATGTTTAACTTGTTTGTCATTGTCTCGGAAAATACCTTACCAACCATAATTTGAGCATGAACTTGTTGGGCACATTTCACAAAATAATTATTGACTCTATACATGGTTGCCTTAACTAAACTTGTTATTGGTAGACTTCGAACACCTTTAAATACATTATTCATGTACTCTGCAAGATTGGTTGTCATGTCTCCAAAACGAAGACCTTCAAGATCATATACACGTGGCCATTTCTCTTTTGGGATGGCTTTGATCCATCTAGCTGCAGGAGTATGGTGCAATGCTATTTCTGTTAATTCTCTGTCAACAACATGACGTTCATAAGCTTACCCTACATATTTATTAGCACTTGTTAGAATGATTATAAAATCATATAGTTATAAGATCATAAAAAGCACAAGGAATCTCACTGATATTTATAAACTTCTATTTTAACCAATTTGTTTATGTGCTTTGTGAAGATTTGAAGCCACATGTCATAGACAAAAAACATGACGTCTATGTGGCAGTTGCCATCCAACTTGGGGTTGAGCAACAATAGCCAAAATTAAACGATGTCTATATGAAATTAAGTAAATTCATGTTCTATCTTTTACAACACATTGGTGTACAAGGTGTAAGAACCACGCCCAAGCAGATCTTGTTTTCCCTTCAACTATAGCAAATGCAAGTGGCACAACATTTCCGTCGCCATCTTGTGATATTGCCATAAGCAATGTGCTCTTGTATTTTTCATATAAGAATATTCTATCAACTTGTATAATGGGTTTTAAATATGGAAATGCATCTATGCATGGCTTGAAAGCTTGAAAAACATGATGAAACATTTCTATCGGCTGACTATTTGTATTGACTTGAGAGCATTGTTTGTTTGAAAAATATATGCATAACCCAGGCATGAAGTGTTGAACTACAGCTAACCATCTTAGGAGCAAGGAATATGAGGTCTCCCAATTTCCAAAAGCAATCACAATTGCTAATTGTTTTGCCTTCCATGCTTTCCTATATGACACAGTATAACCAAATATTGATTGCATCCTCTCAATAATTTGTGACACTTTTACATGTGGTTTGTTAGTTATCGTTGCCATAATGCAGGATGATATAACATTTGCGTCCAACTTTGGATGGTCTTGAGTTAATGACGTGCTCAAGCATGCATGAGGCCCCCCACATTTTGTAATTTGCCAATATTTCTTGTTTTCTTTTTTGCAAGCCCTACTCTCCAATTGTAATTTTCTCCATAGTTAACACAATGATATTCTTCATACTTTTAATAAGAATAATAGACATTAAATGTATGATGAACATAAACAAAATATAGCTTGATTGGACGTCTTAGAACTTAGACATTGCTAAATATTTTTCAATATTTAACTCTTCATTATCATTGACATGCAGAATATCTTCTAATTCACCAAATTCAGGAGTTGTACCTGACTCAACATGAATTTGTGACAAGGAAGCATTTGCAACCTGATTTTGCTCGTTCATCTCATCATATTCATTGTCATTGTCACCATTATCATCCCCATTACTAGCATTTCAATGATAATCATATTCTTCTTCATCCTCCATCATCTATGATATCTTCTACGTGAGGAAGAGAACATGATGATACAATGTTCCCACCATCTATAGGGAGTTCAAATGGTTGGAAATTTTCCATGTGATCACTAAACATATATTCTTGTTCCATCATGTTCACCCTATTGCTACTTGATGGGAGCATATTTTCAACATAATCACTTATGGGTTGTGAATCAACATGGCTATTATCTGGTAAATCACATATGTTAGCATACAACTCTGCACATGTTAATTGAGTTGAAAATCTTCTGGTCACTTGCCACATTTGTTTTATATCTGTATCATCTTCCAAATTGCATGCTTGGTATTATGGTGGATTTATGCATGTAGAATATCTATATACTAAATTTGTCACGTTTTGATGGGAGGAAGTCACAACTTTCATCCAATAGCTTGCTTCAATTTGCCCAAGGTAATATTTTCATCAACTTCGATAATTTTCATATTATCAAACTCAAATGTCACACTGGCTGGGCCATTAAAAATCCATCCATTTGCAAATACAGACATGAACTTGTTTCTATGATCCATTCTACTTCCTAATCATTTTATTATAATCAAGTCAAGCAAGATTAAGTTATACAAATAAATTAACTCCACTATACCATTACTTTTTTGCAAAATCAATATTTATTTATTTTTTGAGTGATCTATCCCGGTATCTCAGGCCAATGCCATCTTTTAGGCTATTCAATACATCCAAACTAATCCGAAGCAGCACCTGTGAAGGATCCCCTAACGGATGGCTTACCTACCACTCCATGCTGCTGCATTCCCAAGCGGAATTGAACCCCTGACCTTGGTTAAGGTTAGAATATCCTATATAACCAAACACATAATGGAATCCACATCTAAGGGAAAAAAAATATAATGAAAACTGCATAATCCCAAATTAGAAACTACTATAAAAGATGTGTTATTGCTATTATTGTCAAAATCTATTAAAGTATAGTAAACAAACTTGATTACAAATTTAGTAATTTTCATAATTTTTTAATCATTTTTTGTAAATTATTTCTTTGTAATTAAAATAAAAAAATTAGTTTAAGAAATAGAGATTTTTTTTCCTTTTGTTTCTTTTGCTCTTTCTATAATTTTATTTATATCAAGTATTAATTAATATATTATTGCACTATATAAATACATTTTATATATTTTTTTAATATTAAAATTCTTTCTTGTAATATTATTTTAATAATTAACATATCATGAAGATTTTTTTTAATTGTACACATACATATATTATTTATACCTTATAATACCTATTTATTATTTCATTATTTTTATAAAATTAAATTTAATAAATATCAATTTATTGCATGAAATTAAAAATTTAATTGGGCTAAAATCTTTTAAGGCCATTGGGTTGAAATGAAGGGTTCAAAAATAAAGATTTTTTCTCTAGTTGGTACATTCATTAAAAATTATTTACTTTGATTTCTTTTAAATTGTAAAAATATATTTCAAATTCCTAGTTTTTATTTAAAATATTTTATAAGTTATTTCAATTGATAATTCAAAACTTTTAAACACTTCTTTATTACAAAGATTTATAAACATAATTAGTTAAATATATATTTATTAAAAACAATTAGTTAAAATTTTAATCAAATCTTTTTATATTTGCCTTAACTGAATGAAATTAATGTAACTATAAAAATATAATTTGGGAATTTATTAGAATCAGAAGTAAAATAGTAAATAAATTTTATTTTAATATAAATTTCAATTAAATATAATATTTTTAGAGTCTTTTTAGAATACTCCTATTAACATTGTTAACCAATTAGACTAAACTATATGCTTTTAAAATAGAGAAAAGAACTATGTAATTGATGCAAACTAAAAAGATAGTCAGAGTGTTTTATTCTTGATTCAAAACACTCATATTGTGACATGTCATCACCAATTAAAAAAATACAACATAACAAATAGCATGGAAAATGTGACAACCGCTCTTTCAAAACCATTTTAGATTAAACCAAACAATTTATTTGAATGATTAACCATGATAGAAAAGAAGAAACCTTAAAATTTTAAAATCGCTATCATAGTTAAAAGAAATAAACTTATATTACGAGCAACATTGATCGTTAACTTGGGCTTTGGACTTCCAAAGTCCAGAAATATCATTCAACCATTAGCCCAAACCAAACTTATACTTTCAAACATACGAACTGATAAATCATTTTAATATAAGTCATGGAGCCCATTAGTTACAAGCCAACACTATCAAAAGTGCGTAATACGCAAAGTCTTAAATATCTCTAGCCTTCCAACGACCCCCATATCATATAGTAGTGATTAAAAGTATTAGTTTACAGCATTAGAGTATATGGGCCCTATGTGGCAATATATAACAGATCAGCACATATAACAAAAGTCGGGAGGCTATACAAGCTATAACAGCACATTATGCCTCCGAAGCCTTCCCTGATAGGTCACCACCTGAACTATCACCTGAAGATAATAAAAACCACGGGGTGAGACAAACACCTCAGTAACTAACTTTCCAACTCACCATACATACTAACATGTGCTCGTGAGGTGTCAAGTGGGATAATTATTAAATCTCAATATATATATCAATGAAAATACAAATATGTACATTCAAATAATCTCAATCATCCAAACCCTCATTACGGGGGTTAACATACAAGCCACATAAGTCTATCTCTCACTATAGGAGATCAATCCGACATATAGGCCTATCCCATACTTTGGGGGACGAATAAGTAGTCACAAAGGTCCATCCCTTATTATAGGCCTATCCCACACATTGGGGACAAATAAAAAACCACAAAGGTCTATCCCTTACTCTAGGGATGAAGGAAGAAGCCAACTAATGTGCATCAATGGCGGCCTTACCACGTGGTAGGATAGAGCTCAATCCAAAATCCAAATAACAACCAATCATTCACAATATAACAAAAATGTCTCAATCTTTTTCCAGTATAATCCATAAGATATAAATCATATATCTTTTCCAAACTTCTCAATCACAATTCCAAAAATCCCACAAGACAATTTTCATAGCTCAAAAGATATAACATATCTACTCGAGTTCCAAATAACAAATATTATTCTAAAATAGCAAAATACTCACAAACAATATATTAGCACATATAATAAGTGGAAAGTGGTTACCTCTCGCCAAAGCAACACTAAGGATTACCACAAGGTCAATCCTTTGCTCAACGAATAATTAATCTACACAATTAATATAACCACATATTAATATAAACTAATTAATTAATTAAACTTATCTATATTAGTTAAATTTCTAATTTAATTAAATTTTTATTCTAAATTCCCGCAACTCTCATAACCCAAAAATTATTAAGTATTTTAGAAACAACTTAAAATTTCTATCAACTCAAATTATTTATTTACCACCTCCAAATTATTTACCTTAATAAAAAAGATTTTCCACAATTTCCAAATATAAAATTATTATCTTCTAAATTCTAAAAATCTTATTTTAAGTTTAAACCTCAAAATCAAACTATAAAAAATTCAATAATACTTCAAATATTTATAAATAAATAATCTAATCAAAACTTTATTGGTATAACTACCATATATATATTTCCGTAAATAATAAACTTTTTAGCTACAATAATTATTTTAAAACCTCCAGTCATCCAATAAATAAAACTACACACCGATTAAATATCAATAATATGTCAAACAATGTCAAACAATGCAAATAAATTATTTAACTTAAATTTAATCGGTAAAAATATGGTATATCCCATAAATAACAGATTTTCAACTAAATAAATTGATTTAAATACTAAAACTAATAAATAGACAAATCTATACCGATGAAAATTAACAACTCATTCACTTCTAAATTTCTATAGCTACCTTTTATCAAAACTCAATACTTATATCACATATAAGTCTCAAAATTTTCTCAAATCACTATAGTAATAATGTAAATAGGAAGCTCAAAACATACAGGAAATATTCATAAAGAAAGTTTGATAAAAAGAAGTAATTTTATGTACCTAAAATATCTTCAAAACTCACCCTCTCCTTCACCGGTATGTTCCTCTCTCTCACTCATACTTCAACTCTCTTTCTCTCTTTTCTTCTTGCGTCCGCAGGGGAAATGAATTGTGAGGGGTGTATTTAACACCCCCACACATTTATTGGGGGAGGGGGATTTCAAACCCAACCCCCAACCCCTAACCTCTCCTCAAACTTTCCATCGAATTTGATAGAAAGTTTGACTTCTTTTTTTAAATATTATAATAAAATATTATTATTATATCTATATATATATTTTACATAAATTCTAAAAATTAATTTAGGATATTACAGAAAAGGCAAAATGAAAAAAAGAAATTATAAGTGTTCTTCATTCATTTCAGTTTTTCATTACTTACACCTTATTTTTATCTAAAAAATATATGAAAGCAATAGTCCATTAGAAGTGGGTAGAACACTTTTTTTTTTTAATTTACCAACTTAATATATACCACATATTTGATATTTAGGGTGTATATATAATTATTTTTCAGTTTTTATCTTACCAAATCTAAACTTCTCGAGAAGTATATTTTCATAAGAAAAAATAATAATCATATACTAAAAAAAATGAAGCCTATATTAAAATCTTAACATCTTAAAACAATATAACAGATAATAGTTTTACTGTTAAAATAAGAGGCACCTAGCTTAGAAAGAGTACAAATATTCTACATTGTTGAACCCACCACTCACCTAAAAATTAGAATAATGAAATATTAGCTCATCAAGGGTAGTATGGATGAAAAATCAAATTGTATATCACAACTGTAAATTTTTTAAAAGAAAAAATAGAAGAGAAATAATATACTTACAGTAGCAGTAAAAAAGCTTGTCTTGTTTAAAAGTAAGAGTAAAAAAATAACAGTATAAGAGAATAATGAAAATAAAACAAGTGATGAGAAGAAGAAGAAGAAGAAGTAAGAGATGAAGTAAGAGAAAGAGAAGAAGAAGTAATTCATATGTAATATATATAATAAAGCCATATACGTTGTAGCCTCATGGGAGCAATGGGATTCTCACAACCATTGTCAGAGATCTTATTCTTGCATGCATAATTAGTCTTGCACGCATAATTGACAAAGATTCTCTCGCATGGTGAGTGAATAGGAAAAAGTAAAATCGTTTTTGGTGTGAACGATTTTACTTTTTGAATAAAAAAATTTAAAAAGTGAAATCGTTTGTGCTAAAAACGATAGAATGACTTTCAAATTATATACAAATCGTTCTTTGCAAGAACGATTTTAAATACAGCATATTGGTAAATATTTTTTAAAATGTAACATATTAATATTTTACTGTTTATCGTATTTTGATTAAAAACAAACCCATTCGAGAGTGATAAAGAAGAACTTCGATGCAAAGATGACAAACGAAACAGGGGTGAAGAAGCATGGGTTCTCCTCTAGATGTTGCAACCCAAGGACGTGGCAAAACACAAGTTTAGCATCTGTGAGTAGTGAGTCCCAGCATTCACATTATAATAGTCTCTCAAGTAAACTATGTTTTCTTGAGTCCTGTTTGCTCTATGACAAGAGTCTCGAAACCCAGCAACATCATGAAGGCGGACAAAGTAAAGGAACAAGATTCCTCTTTACACTTGACACTAGTTCTTGGTTCTTGGTTCTTGGTTCTTGGTCGACGGTCTTTATCTCCTTTGTGTGGTTGAATCCTCTTTCTTCACCATTTCTGTTTCTCATGCATACCCAAAGCACCATGCAGAGCAATGATCATGCGCATGCTTCAAGAAGGACAAAACTAGTTATGCAGTGTACGTGGCACGCAAGAGCTCAGTTTGAAAAGTCAAATGCCCAGCTGTCTCCCCCCTTCTTTAAGTAGTGAGAGTATTATGCGATACGCGGTTATATGGGCTTTGTTTTTCAAGAGAACGACCCAAGTACATTGCTGTATTGGATTGATTCAATCAAGCCTCCAACAATTATGGTTCCGATTTGGTTCAAGGGAAAGCTAATGAAAATGCTCCAAGGCTCTGGTTGGGTGCAGGGCTCTGTGTACCTTGAGGGCAAGGGTCTTTGGGGAGGGGGGTATTGGTATGTAATTGTAATAAATAAAAGAAAGTTAGTTAGGATAGTTAAGAATGGTGGCCATTACTGGTTAATATGCAGTATTGTAAAGGAGATTATGATGTGGATGATATGCAGTATTCCATTCCAATTTCTCTCAACCTTTCTCTGTTCTTTTTCCTCTCTTTCTCTTAATCTCTCTCCTCTCTCTATTTTCCTCTGTTCCCATCTCTTTTTCCATTCTCTCTCATCCTAATTATATTTTACATAACATAAAAACTTTCAAAACAAATTTATTCCTTAACTCTTAATAAGTTAACATGCTAATCAGTTAATGAATATAAGACCTAGTTTGCAAACCTTTATATGCAAACCTTTTAATACATACTACCTCTGATCCTTAATGACCTCAATCCACTTTATCTTTCATATTTATCCTTTTTTTTTTCAAGATAGTCCTTCTAATAATGGTAGTTCTAACTAATACACTTGATTAGCAATGATATTTTAGGAAAGACAATACATATTTATTATAAATAACTAATTTAACTTATTTTCTTACTTTCTTTAAATTAGCCAATTAGATTTTATAATTAGGACAGGAGGTTATAGTATTTTAGTATTATTTTTCAGGAAGTGTAAGGTTAAAATAAGCAAAAACCTTTTTAACAAACTCAATAAGATTTATTTACTATTTCTGGGGAAGTTCACTTTCTATGAGCTCATATTTGGTAAGGATTCTAAGATATATAAGTTCACTTTCTAAAGTTTTAATAAAACTGACTGAAATACCTAAATTTGAATTAAGACTTACACTTTTAACAAATTCTTAATCAGGTCATGAGGCTTAATTTAGAACATACCTCTCTTTAATAGAAAAAATTGTTAAATGACTAAAATACCTCTCTTTAATAGAAAAAAATGATTATTTTACTCCTTCTAAATAATCTCTTATCTCTTATGATTATTTTTTAGAACAAGCCCAAGTCATTTAATAGTATTCAAAATTTGTCTGCATTTACTTCAAAAATATTATAATAAAAAATTTTAAATTAAAACAGAAATAGTCTTAAAATAAATATTTTTTATTTTTTGTTTGTAGATATTTATTTTAAGATCTTAAAATGTTCTAATTACATGAAATATTTTAATACTATATTTTTATAACTTACTGTAGTTTTATATACTTAAGTAAATGTTGGATTCACAAAATAAAAAATATTTATTATTTTGTTCTGTTTTGAAATATTATTTATATCAATTACAACAAATATTTTTTAAAAGAATATTTTTCTTCAAAAGGTACTTATATTGTAATTTAAAGTACTTAAATTATTAGATTAAAATATTTTTGAAGGTTTTAGTTATTTATATACAAATTTTAAACACCATAAAAATGTGTTTTTTAGTCTCACAAAATAATCATAAGATATGAAAGACTACTTGAAAGGGGTAAAAAAAAACGAAACTCAATTTTTCTTTCAAATTAAAGAGATGCATGCTAGTCATTTAGTAACAATCATAAATTTCTAATGAAACTGCATAGCTTGATTAGAAATTCATTAAAAATATATGCCTTAATTTGAATTTAGATATTTCAGCCGAATTAGATTAGAATTCTCCCTTAAAAATTTCAATAAAGGAGCAAAAGACATTAATAATTTAACAGACAAAATAAAATTACTTCATGCATGATACTTACGTCAAATTTTTTATATCCATTATATCAAATTCTCCTATCACATATGACTATGTATATTATTTTATTTTTGAAATACTAACATTTAGTAATATTTAATTATAAATTTAAGTGAAACGAAAAAAGACACATAGTCATGCATGATTAGAGAACTTGACTTAATTTCTCCATAAATTGTTTGATGTTAGAAACTGAAAAAAAAAAAATCGTTGCAAATTTTATAAACTAGTAAAAAATTGTAAAAGATAAGCATTAAATCATACACCTATATTTATTAGTTAAACTTCAAAATTTTTTCTAAATAAATTAAACAATTTTTCTAATTTTTCAAAATTTGACATTGAAATGTAAAAGTTTAATTGATATTCTAATTTTGACTTGTTACTGAAGATGATGGGATTTTTTAACATATTGAAAATATAAAAATATAGTCATGATATAGAGCATATGAGCATTTTAGGACCTAAATGCTCATTTAAATATTAACAATTTCGGTTATAAAAATTTGAAAATGACTTTGGATATTAAATAAGGCACAAAGATGATGACTCTGGTGATAATAAATGGTGTTGAGGTAGGTGGAGATAATGATGGATGGAGATTATTCTAAAGAATTTGACCATAGAGATTAGTATACATGCTTAGACCATGGTTTCATTCTTAGGAAGTATGCTTATTTGGTCAATCATAGACTCACACTTACTAGGAGATTGTTATAATGTATATTACAGAGTGTGCAAAGATTTAGAAATGAAGATATAATCATAATGCCAAAAACTTAAGCTGATGTCAAACCTTAAGAATGGAGTACTTACCTTAGACTTGGCCTCCTATCCACAAGACTTTGGTTGCCACCTGATTAAACCCAGTTCACACGATACTCGTATGTGCCATTTCCTTGCTCTTAAAGGAGGTTTGGCCTCAAATCTCTTTTAACAAAAGTAACATCAAATCTGTACAAGCTTTGATATCAAATCAAAAAATGAAGCACTAACCATTGTACCAAATGTTTAAGCTGATAGTAAAGGCTTAAACACCCTTTAAACCAACTTTAAGTAAGCTCAAACATGGGTCATCTAGTCTCTACCAACTTTAGGTATTACTTGGCCGAACATAATCCACACCCCTCAGACCCCTGGATGCATCGCATCACATTGGTAATAACATGATAGGTGATCAAACCTTAAGAACAAAACACTAACCATCATGCCAGAAGTTTAAGTTGATAGCATAGACGTATGCCAATTCCTTTAAGTAAACTCAAACATAGACCCCCAGTCTCCACCGACTTTAGGTATCACTTGGCCGAACCTAATCTTAACAACAAAATACTAACCATCATGCCAAAAGTTTAAGTTGATAACATAGATGTAAGCTAGTCCTTTAAGTAAGCTCAAGCATGGGGCCCCCCATCTCCACTGACTTTAGGTACCACTTGGCCGAACCTAATCTTAAGAACGAAACACTAACCATCATGCCAAAAGTTTAAGCTGATAGCATAGATGTAAGCCAGTTCCTTTAAGTAATCTTGAACATGGTGCCCCCAATCTCCACAGACTTTGGGTATCACTTGGCTGAACCTCATCCGCACCCCTCAGATCTGGGACATATCGCATCGCATTAGTGATAACATGATAGCTGACTCTAAGACAACCAAAATAAAATTTACCACTTACCTCCTTAACTTGTTGATTTTTGTCACTTATAAATGTTTATTAGTCAGCCAGGATAGAATTCTTCCTTATATTGCAAGAAACTAATTGTTAGGCTCAAACAAAACTCATGCATTCTGACAAAATTATTGAACTCTTGAACAAGTGAGCAAATTAAAATTAGAACAAGGTAGCATAGGGCCTATAATAAGCTTAGCACAAGTTAATCCCTTAGAAAAGATATCAATAAATATGAGGTTTTGTTATGAAATAATTAAAGAGGAAGGTCTACCATATAAAAGGGAAGTAAAAAAGAGAATAATGTCACTTCATTCTAAAATTAGACATCTGGGTTTATAACTACTAAATAATATATATCATAACTAATGGAACAATAAAATGTTAAAAAATGGAAAGCGCAATAAAATCAATGATTAAATTGTTTCCTTTCTATCATAAAAAGATTGAAACACATGCTAATATGAACATAAACAATCACTCTATGGATATTGTTATGGCATTAACATCATCATCTAGCCATATAGAAAAAAAAAATGCCAACATGATAAAACAAGCACATCCAATAAAACAAAAACAAAAAAGATGGGGTATCATTCCTTAGCCAGCCAACTTGTGAACCAAAAAGAATTGAAAAGAAATCCAGTTTGCCCAAATCCAAGGACATCATAATATCACAAACAAAAGTCATCTAAACCCCTTAGCTATGAATAACTCATCAAAAACTTAACTATCAAGACAAGAGTTGTCTTTAACATTTAAAAACACGGAGAAAACAAAAAATACCAGGAAAATTGGATACCATGATGTAAATGAAGTCATATGCACTAAAGTGAATCTAAGATGTCAAAAATATAAAATAGTTTAGAGGCTTGTATTCTTATTAAAGAGTAAGTCAAATACCACAAAATATGACATTCACGATTATATAAAAGAAGCAAATATTGTATCCAAGTTTCTAAAAGTTCTCCATTTCATTTTGCATTTTATGAAATATCAATTGTTTTAAGGTAGAATCAATTGGAAAAAAATATGTATGATCATACTACAATTAAAAGTAGTTAACAACAAGCTATCATTCAATATAAGCCAATTATTATCATCTGAAATTCACCAACCTTAAATAGCCTTGAATAATCATGTGTTTGTCTATAATCACATCTGATATGATAAATTGTGAATACAAGTAGTACTTTATACTATGGATCATTTTGATGGTTGAGTCAACAAAGTGTTTCATTTCATGAAATAATTACGAACAAAATGAGCAAGATAACATGTCTAGAATGTGAGATTATGAAAGAACAAGAGAAATCCAAACAAAACTCACAGGAGAGAATTCTAAATAAATAAATAATAAATATGCTACTCACCATGGAATTTCTTGGAAAAACTACCCATGATATTAGAGGTATTCATTCTAAAGGTATTTTCAAACATATTTCCAGACAAATTTGTATGTGTGCTTGTGCAACTTAGTAGGAAATGATATATCTTGAACAAAACAAAAATAGAATTGAAAAGAAAGTCACTAAAGCTCATATCCTATGACATCATATAATCATATCATATCAAACAAAAGTCATCTGAACCCCTCAGTTATGAATAACTCAAAAGGTTAATTGTAAAAACTATAGTTATTGTCTTCAATATTTGAAAACATGGAGGAAACAAGAAATACCAGTTCAATTTGCAAGTTTATAGAAAAGCAATAAAAAACAATTGAATATTATAATATAAATGAAGTCAAATGCATCAAAGTGAATCCAAGATGTCAAAAGTGTAAAATAGCTCAAATGCTTGCATTCTTATTAAAGAATGAGCCAACTATGACAAAATAAGAAATATCAGATAACTAATAGGACTGATATCATCTAATATGTCACCAAAAGCACACATTTTAATCATTATTTTGAATTTCTTTTCCTTCTTATGTACTGATAAATATAAAAAATACCTTCACTAATAAGATAGGACATAAATGCCCAAAATAATTAAGCATACGAGAATAACTGCCTAGCTCATATCAATGTCAAATGTTAATGTCCCTAACTCTTACCACATGAATTGTCCTGCAAGTAGCAAAATAATTATCTATCTACATAATTACATGCATGCAAAGAAAATCCAAAATAAATAATCATTTGGTTGCTTTCCCAAGTCAAGAAGATAAATGGTAAAGAAAAAATATAAGGTATATATGAAAATTAAAAAAAAATTAAAGAGTTCATTGTAAGATTGTTTCTTGATCATGGGTGCCTCAAATCAACTAATTATTTATTAGAACCCCTTTTTGTAATTAGATGTATATGCAAAGAAAAATTGCAGGAGGACCATGAAAGAGACACCTAGAAGAGAAACCGCATCAAGTCTTAAAAATGGGGTCTCTCAGGTTCTAGTGTTTCCTTTGCAAATGCAAATAACATTTAAGTATTTGCATTTCCTTTGAAGGTCGACATTTGATCTCAACAAGCGTATGTGGGAATCTAAAGGCATATAACCTTAAAAATGAAGTATTGGATGCTTTTTTGTTTAGAGAATTTATTAGCAGCAATCTTTCACAAGATTATAATTATTGTCCGAATGTTTCAAATGAACCTTAAAAATAATGAAGTCACGATTATATGAAATACGCAAGTATTATATGAAATATCAATTGTTTTAAGGTAAAATCAACTGGGGAAAAAATGTATAATCAAGCTCCAGTTAAAAGCAGTTAATGACAAGCTATTATTCAAGATGAGCCAGTTAATATCATATGAAATTCACCAACCTTTCGAACATATTTCCAAGAAATTTGTGTGCGCGTGTGTGTATACATACACCTGGTTACGACATCTGGGACAGTGAAATCCATCAACTAAGACAGCAAAGAATATATACAAGCAAAAGAGTGAACACTGAATTATATACATATTAATGTCAGTTAAGATAAAGTTACAAGGTAGGACCCTGTCCTTCTGAAAAAATCATTTGAAAACAGTATAAATAACAATCAGATGTAACAGTGGAGGTCAATTATGAGGCGCGTTAGCTTCCTGTTAGCCCTCATTACTAACTTGTTCTTTTTCTTTCCTTATCACATCAACCCCTCAACAATTAACAACTCAACAAGTCAAAGAAAGCCAGAATAACTTTTATCTCTATATACCCAATTTGCCACATAATTTAACTTAAAACTATGATTCGACTAAATCTCAAGTGAAACCTACTCATTTGTAGCTTCAATTACTATAAAACGTTTCCTTAATAGGAAGCTTTGGCATGCTAAATAACCACAATCACAAGAAACAGTGCTGAGTGTAAAACGGTTTAACTTACATAAAGAGAATTAAAAAACTTATCAGTATCATACTCTGGAAGAGGCCCTTGGATCTAGAAAACAGTGAGCCAATTGTGTTGAAGGAATTCGATAGACACTTGTGGGAATCTTGTTCATCATGCTGAGAATAACCGCAAGAGATGATCTCATAAATAAACTATTAGAGTTGTTAAGATTGTATTACAACAAGCACGAGCCTGTGCAGGCAAGTGTAACAGTGGAGGCCATTCTGGAGCATTAGGAATTGCACAAATTGTAATTGTAACTAAATCTGATTGCCATCTCTATTTAGTACAAATGCAACCACACCTTTTTCTTGGTTTATCCAATTCGCTAGGGCAATAACAATCAACAGGCAGAGTTTGTTATCAACTTATTATCAAGTTCTTTGGTAAGATCAAAACGTCAAATGTGAAAATACTGTTTGAGTTCATTATATGCAAATATTCTAATGGAAAATGTTACCTTCCAGATGCCGTCACTAGCCAAGATGATGAACTCAGTGTCCTCAGTAATGTTTTGAACCATCACATCTGGCTCTGCAGTAATGCCGTCTTTCCACATAAATCACAGTTACGGATAAGGAAAAAAAGGTAGTATCGGTTATATAAATTAAAATTACTGACCAGGATTATAATGATCATTGAAAAAAAAATGTATGTTGAAGAGAAATATGCATTGATTATTTGTTCTTTTAACATGTCAACAAAATTTGCAAGAAGTCGGCAATGGAAAAACACAAAATTTGCAAGAAATGTTGACTAGTTGCAGAGGACAAATGGGAATAATAAAATGAGAGACGTATGTTTATCTTTACATTTTGTTTCTTTAAACAAAGATATATGTGTATTATTGTCAGACAAAACCCACAAAAAATATATTTGCCTAGCTGCCATAAGTTTAAGAATGAGGTGTATCTGTTTCAAACCCATCAAATTGAAATAAATGCTTACCAGACTCTAAACAAATCTACATAAGAATCATGGAAGAAAATATGTGTATTATCATCAGAAAGACCCACAGAAAATATATTTTCCCAGACGCAATAAGTTTAAGAATGAGAGTTATCTGTTTCAAACCCATTAAATTGAAATACATGCATACCAGACTCTAAACAAATCTACATATAAGAATCATGGAAAATATGTGTATCATCATCAGAAAAAACCCACAGCAAAAGTATTTTCCCAGACGCGATAAGCCTGAGAATGAGAGGTATCTGTTTCAAACCCATCAAATTGAAATACATGCATACCACACTCTAAACCAATCTACATATGAGAATTATGGAAGAAAATGTGTATTATCATCAGAAAAAACCCACAGAAAATGTATTTTGCCAGACACAATAAGTTTAAGAATGAGAGGTATCTGTGTTAAACCCGTCAAATTGAAATACATGCATTCCAGACTCTAAACAAATCTACACAAGAATCCTGGAAGAAAATAATCCCAGTTTCACTCGATAGGTTATGAACTTATGAACTTATACTACAATCAGCAAGGCTGCTTCAAAAACCTTTGTATCCAAAGTTAACATATAGCAGTTAAAAGCTCTGAACGAGCCTCTGGATTTACAATGCTTAGACCAACAGCTTCGTCTAGAGTCCCCAAAGAACATGAAAAGTTAAGAAATGGAAGGGAGGGAGGGAGGGAGGGAGGAACCTGTGAAGCCGAGTTTTTCTGAAGGAGAGTGTTAGTGTGAGCCCAGAAGCTCGCAGAGCCACTAGGCAAATCCGCCATTGATGACCGTTAAATTCAACTGAGTGAGTCAGATTGCCGGATTTGAACTCTCGAAGCAATACACTTCCAACCACCAAGCCATAAGTTTGATAAGTGACCGTTAAATTCAATTAGATGGACGCTGATCGTCTTGAGATATACAGCCGTTTGCTTACAACGATCCGAAATTTGAATTTTCATTTTATCAATTTCAGTGTGATCAATTATTACCAATCTCAATCAAATAACTTCCCAATCACAATTTAATGATAAATTTTTCTGTTGGAAAAAATTAATAATTTTTTCTGTCCAATTCCTTAAATATATGATTTTTTTTATACAACAAACAATAAAGCAATTATTATCAACCTCAATCAATTAAGACTCATTTTATAGTGTATTATACTACAATTTAATAATAACGTTTTCTGTTAGAAAAATAATATTCCTCCTTAGCGTAGATATAAGACTCATTTTATAGTATATTATACTACAAAATAGGTCTTATATTTAGGACCGAGTAATAAAATTTTCCATCCAATTCCTTAAATATATGATTATTTTTTTAGAATAAGTTCGCTAATTTCAAATAAATGTAGCCGTAATTGTAGGGATTTTGCACGAAACATATTTTAACTGAGAATTCTCTAATTAATACATGTGACTTGCATTTATTATTGTTCCGTTGGATAATTTGGCAATTAGAAGAGATTTCTGAATAGAATTTTCAGATTTTAGAAATAAAAATTTATGTTGAAAAATTTAGTTATCTTTCATTTAAAATCTAACAATACCAAATTTAAATTGACTAATAATAATTTTAAATATTAAATAGGAAAAATCTCATTTAAAGCTAACTGAAATAGAAAATTTTGGTGCCTAGATTATATAAATTTTACTCCATTGGAGTGTTTATCACTCACGTGTGTGTATTGGACAAAACTGAATGCCGTACTGTACAAATATAATTTAGGATTAAAAATTGTTAAAATTCCAATAAAAGAGAAAAAGTCATTAATAATTTAAGGTAAAATACATTTATCTTTCTATTTTCTTTTAAATTTTTTATATTCTTGATCATTTTTGTTCTAGTTATGATATATGATCAATTTATAATTTTTTTACATTTTATATAGGAATAATAAAAACGGCTCCTTAAGAGATAAAGTTGTTAATTATATCAACAATACTCTTCTTTTAGAATTTACGGATCTGTTTTACCACAACAAATATATAAATATCATGTTAACTATATGATCATCGCTTAATCACACACAAACACACACACAAGGTATGAAGAACAAACTTATTTGTACTATTATATCTTCTACTACTTGAAAATAAAAAAATCTTCATTGTCTATAAATATATATATATATATATATATATTATGTCAAGTATATGATAAATACATACTCAGAATATTAATTGCTATATCATTTTGATATAAAATTTATACAAACTATATACATATGACTGTATATTGCATGTATAACAAATTGAATGGACAATTCAGATTAAATATCATGGTCTATATATTTACTAATGATTAATCAATAATTTACTAATGCATAGTTTGAGCAAATGGATAGCACAGAGAAATAACGGCCAACAGCAAAATCCTGATTCTATGATATTCAGTCCCTTAATAAAGATACAATAATTGCATTAATGAAAAAACAAAGAAAGAAAGAAAGATACAATAACTGCCTATTGAAAGCCTACGGAAAATCAAGCAAAAAAAATGTAAACCACGAAAAACATCCTTGGAAAAACAATTAAAACCCAAAAAAAAAAAAAAAAAACTGTTCAAAGGAAACAATATGGTGGAACTAAGCACAGGCAGGTGCGTTCAAGTAACTGAGACGAGCAAATACAAAGGAATCAGCCGCCACAGTGATGGGAGAAGAAGGATTCACAAGCACTGGTTTAATGGCAGGAATATCATGAGACTTTGTCAATCTCAAAGCTTTTCCATTCAACGAAACGATGTCGCTTTGAATGTTCCCATCTTTAGGTGTCAAATGGTACTCCTCTCTCTTCTTCAAATCTGAACTTTGGTCTGGGTATAGATTCATGTCTGGCTTAACAGTCACATTGAAGGAAGTTGAATTCGACATGTTTATCAGTAGTAAAGTCACACCGGCCTGCGAGTATCCAGAAATGTATGAATTTTTATTACTGGGATTTTAGATTCAAACGACAAAAAAGTGTTATTTATTGTTTCTGGAAATCAATAAATGAATGAATGAATGGAGCTTACGTTGTTCTTGGAACAATGAGCATATGTACGCAGATATGGAGATCCTTCATGGTGTACAGAGAGAACTTTTGATCCCATAAGCTTATGCCATAACAAGGCACTGTCATTGAGAAAGAAATTAATTAATCACATCACTTAAGGAAAAGAACTTTTTATAAACAAGCTTGAATTAGAAGTCATACCCATAATAATCTGGGTTAGGGATGAAAGATGTAGTGTTAAGTAGACCATAGTTTCCTCCAATCAGTGTCTGTCTGCAATAAACCCTGTGGTTGAATGTCGAAGTCATGCCTAGTTGATCCAAGTACCTATTTGATCATTAAGAAAAGTTAGAACATTCTTGAAATTTGTTCAAGAAAGGATCTAAAATTGCATAAGAAAATAATTAATAAGGGGTGTCACTGCACCAGAAGCCATTGGCAAAAGTATGTGACACGTCTTTGCCTCCACTATTATAGGCTCCACCAGATTCACCAACCCATGGTTGAGCCCATGGTGTATACTCCTTCACTGCGGTTGATATATCCTTAAATGTTTGAGCAACCTGGCTTAAGAAATATGGGTCTTGGATCTTGTTAATCAAGGTCTTATCCACACCTGCATTTATAGTCAAGGTTTGTCAAACATTTTGTCATGAACACCACATGTTCGTGGAATTGCCCGACAAATAGAGAAACAAGCCAACCATAACTAAATCATGACTCAAATCTTTTTACATTGATCACAAAAGTGAATGTAGAAATTGCATTTGGATATATAGCAATTAAAATAGAATAAAATTTGTGCACTTACCAGCACCAAGGTTATAAATATGGTGGGTGACTCCATCAAGAACACCAGGTCCAGTATGTTCCAAGAAGGTATTGAACCATTCCTTATCATAGAAACCAGCAGGACCTAGCACCTTTGGTCTTGTTTGGGGATCAGGATATAAAGCATTCACTAGTTTTCTGAGTTTAGTGATATCTTTTGCATACTGAACACCTTCGATTCTTGCAGAAACTCCAGTACCACACAACTCATTTCCTGATGATGATTTAATTAAAGCCCATTATTGCTAATGCATTAAAACTAATTATCACAAATATAGTCAATCAAAAACATACACCTTCAGTCAAAACACATAAATGAACATGATATAGAGTTACCTAATTCATAAGAATCAATCTTGTACCCTTTCAAGGCAGTATAAGCCATGAGACTGGCAGCATTGCTTGAGTCCCAGTCTCCTTCCCAAAGAGGAGTGCCCTCCTGGGACTCTTCCTGAGACTTCTTCTTCCCAGTCAGCTCATTTAATCCAAATGTGAGTTTTACTCTAACATATATTAGTCATAATAAAATGATAAGTCATAAATTATATATGTATGACTTGTCTCACATAAAATCATGGATATATATATATATATAGAGAGAGAGAGAGAGACAGAGAGAGATGTACATACTTAGTAGTTTTGACAAAGTGATTGATTTGGTCCCAACGGGTACGATTGAGGCAACCATGGCTGAAACCGAACAAGCCATCCTTATCCTTTGTCATTTGGGGACATTTTTTCATGCCCCCAAATCGGTACACAATTTGATCTTGGACTGATCCTCCTAGTCTTATTCTCAGGGGATTAAATGCTGCCAAAATAATAATAAAATTATTAATCTAATTCTGATATGATTACGAGATTAAGTTTATATTTTTTTTTTCTCTGTTTCTTTTTAAATTTTAGAAGTAGATAGTGATCAGGGAGGGAGGGAAACACATCTTTCAAGTAAATTTCCTACATTCAAATGAGACATGCCATTTAAATAAAGCACACCACATACCATGGGTTTATCTGTCCCTAACTTTTTTTTGAAAAAAAATAGGAACAAATTAAAATGATGAGATCTAAATCCAAATTCTGAGCAGTTTGTAGTAGAAAATAATTATTTTATTTTATATGTGAAACCAGTGAGATTTTTTTTAAAAAAAAAAAATCCCCCGGGGGGGGGGGTGAAAAGAATCCTGAAAGAGTTTTTCTTCGTCTCCGCTATCATTATTTTCAACTTGAGTGTATTAGAATGATAAAATTACAAATAATAAAAAATGATTAAATACTTACCCTTTACTGCATTTAATAGAATCTTGTTTTTCAAATCCTGCAAAGCCAAGGAACACACCATTATAAGCTCTCTTTTTTTTTTTCTAAAATGAATAGAATTATATTAGTAGAAGATGAAGATCAATAGCCAATAACTAGTACGATTAGGTTCAGTATAACCAGAATAGTTTATGAACAAAACTTCAGATTTGCATTCTATTGATGAATACCAAAATCATCTAATAAACACAGTCATAACAAAAATCTAAATATAATTAATATCAATAAAAAAAATAAAGACCTGAATATAAAACTTGTACATATAAACATAAATTAATTACCAGATTGAACATGCCTGCTCGTGCCCAAGGGCACTGATTATAATCACATTTATCAGAAGGCCACCAATCTAAAGTTGCACAAATGAAATTTTCATCTGTGGTGGCTATTGAAGTCACCACCTTCACATTGAGATCCACATCTTCAGAATGAGATACGGAAACGAGTGAAAGTAAAGAAACAAAAATGCATAAGAAAGCAATAAGCTTTGCTTCCATGACGGCAAATAATAATGAAGGTAAACAATTAGACTTTGACAGAAGAAAGAATTGACTCGTCTTGTATTTATAAGAGTTAGGTAGTGGAAGAAGTTTTCTCACATTAATTCCTAATATATGATTAAGATAAGATTAACTTTAGAGATTTTGGATAGTGAAAGATTTAGGCAATCTTTAATAATGACTATTAAAGATAAATCATAGAAGTAGCCAAACAAATAAATAAATCAAAATATATCCCGCAGTTTCCTTTTATCTGCTTTTTTCCCTTGTGAAAATTATTAATGAATATAACGAAATAAGCTGGAGGAGAAGATATGAATGTCTAAATGGCAACCACAAAATATATATATATATATATATATAAAGCAATCATATTTCTATTATGAAATGTTTAAAAGATAAAATTTTATCCCTCAAGATTTAAATATTAAAATATATTGTCTAGGTTTCTTTTCCACAAAATTTAAAAATAATAATTTAAACATATATAGATTTTCTCTTATCTCTTTATCATCAATTTGTTTTTGACAACACATATTTTAATCCATTATCTTCAACTATTTGAATTTTCATTCATCTATTTAGGAGTTTTTTTTACTTTCATACCTGATTAAGATTAAATTCTGAGATACTTTGATATATTCAAGAAATTTAGGAAATTATTGATCACTATTAAATAAAACTTATAAATCAGGGAATATAACATGCTTTCCTTTTATCAAGCTTTTGCATATGAAAAATATGAATGAATATAACAAAATATGGTATGGACAAAGATGAATGCATGATAATAAATGAAATACTAAATGATCGATATTTAGAATGAAAATTTTTTATTTTTATTTATATATTTTAATTATGTTTTAATTTTCTTTATTGTTATTTTTTCAATTTTTGAGTTCTATAATGTGCCTTTTTCAAGTTAGCAAATATGTTTTCATTTATTTATCCTTTCGTTGGCTTTTTTATTCGTTTCTAAAATAATTAAATTCACATTTACTTAAAAAAATTATATAATAATATCATTTATTATTAATGTCAAATTTAAAACAATTTATATTATCTCATATTGTTATTTTATTTTATGTCATATAGTTAAAATATCAAAATTTTGCAACATTTTTCTGCACAATTAGTAATTAAATGTTTTACTTATCAGTCTAAATTTTTACGTACATTTTTAAGGTTTTGCATCAGGTATGGTAAAATACCAGAAAATTAATCTTAAATCATTCTCCTCAGATCTTTGATTTTTAGAATTTCAAAATTTGCAAAATTTCAAAATATTAAAAAAAATTTATTAATTAGACTCAATAATTAATAATTAAAACTTATTTTAAATTGTACAGAAAATTTCTTATCGTTCATTTGGGTAATTTTACATCGGTAAAATTCAGTCATTATCGATGAGACTTATATGCTAGTTATGTTATCAATATACATATATATATATATATATATATAAATGTATGCATTTTATTATGCGTCCTATTTTTAAAATATTATTATTAAACTATAACTTGATATAAAAATAAAATACATACCCAAGTATCTATATGTTTTACGTTGTGACTGTTGATCCACAGATGACGGATTGCCTTTAGGAATTACTCTTTAGGATCCTAAATGCCTTTAATTAACTCATTTAAATATTAGATTAAATTAGATTAAATAAATCAGATAAGTTGGTTGTTTATTCAAAAAGTATTTTGCATTTCTTAAAATATACCTTTTAAATTAGAAAAATATCCTAATCAATTATATTTATACGTATTAAGAGGGATAGTTTAGCAAATAAATGACAAATGACAGAATTAAAGGAGATTCATATTTTATATTTATGATCAAAACAAACTTGTACATTTCCGATTGGAGGAAAATATTTTGCCTAAGGCCAACCTCCCTTTTTTTTTCCGTGGAAACTGATCAATACATGTTTAACAATAAATGGTTAACAACAGGAGATGTCCTCATTCATCATCTTCTTTTTAACAAAAACTTTTGCATCTTTGGTTGTGTTCCAGCTTATTAGGATTAGATTCTTCCAAGAAAAAAATAAGGAGGAAAGAATATTATCAAACAAAATTCAAAAATGATACTTTTAACTATTTTAAAAAGTTTTTCCTCTTAATATTCTCTCCTCTTTACCTTTTTTTCCCCCTCATCCCAAAGAAGCCTACATGTTTACTTTAAAAAAGGCAAAAAAAAAAAAAATGATCTACATCCTCATCCAAGTAAAATAAATGGCACATATTATCGTCACCACCCAATTTCACTTATGCATGAAAGTCATATGAGAATATGACACCATTGTTTCCACAAGTTTAAAGAAGTCGTAAGATTGATCATGTGTTATTAATAGGAATTAGATCTAAGGAAAGGGACTAATCCTTTACAGTATGACAAATCAAGGCTAGAACTCCCACTAAAAGAGATGTCCACATTTAGTATGATATTGCCAATGTAAGATGCACGCCTTATGATAAATTCATGGTGTACACAAGCCCTAATTGCATATTACAAGAATGTGCAGGAAATTATGTCTTGTAAGAGTTTTATAACAAATTGCACTATTTTTAAGTCATACTTACCTCAAACCTTATGTAATATACAAAGGATACCATATAGTTAATTAAATAATTCAAAAATAAAACTTTCTTCATACATCTAGTTAATTATAATAATTTTTTAAAAAAAACTTATTTTAGGCTGAAAGTGTGCCTGAGCCCCACTTGATGAGAGTCATATAAAAGAAGGCTTACCAGGAATTCCACAAAACCTATGGTAATGAAATATTATTCATCATGAATTATGAAACAATTGACTGGGAGCTCTTATTCAATCAAACTCTTAACATAACAAAACCTAACAAAACCTAAGAATGTATGGCCTTTAGCTCTTAACAAGCACATTGTCAACCTAGCCATGATGATGCACTACCCAATGCAGCAGCAATTTTAGCTTGTTCAGTTGCCTTTCTAAGATATATCCTATATTTCTGCAACACAAAATGACAGTTAGCTAAAGTCAAACAAACATTAAACATTGAAAACATTCAACAGCTTGTTCTCATTTAATCTAAGAGCAAGCACGATTAAATCGTGACGTTATGTTCCATCAAAATGAAAGAAAGTAGAACTTATACCTCTAGATGGCATGCCACATTTTCACTTGTAAGCCCTTCAACACTCATTGGTTCAAGAATTTTCCCAGGAGCAGCCTCTGCAGTAACAGGTAAATGCACGTTAAGCTAGCAAGCATAATAAATCATTATAGATATCAAACTTTTTTACTTTAATTTCTAAGTGCCAGGTTACATAAACTCGCTTTCATATCCCAGTTGAAAAACTGCAGCAACAAATTTCTTGTGCAACTCAACTGACCAGGAAAGTGATAAACTACCTAATGCAGCAGCAATTTTAGCTTGTTCAGTTGCCTTTTTAAGATAGACCCTATATTTCTGCAACACAAAATGACAGTGAGCTTAAGTCAGACAAACATCAGGCATTGAATACATTTAACAAGTTGTTCTCATTTTATCTAAAAGCAAGCACGACTTAGGGTGTGTTTGGATGAAATCAAACCGTGGTTTGGAAAAGTGATTCTGGAGAATAGATTCTGGGAAGAATAGATTCGGGAAAGAATAGATTTTATGAAAAAGTGATTTTGAGAAATGAAAGTGTTTGGATAGTTGTTATCAGAAGCACTTTTTATATATACAAATTACTAAAAAAAAGACGTAAGTTAATATGATAATTACAGAAAAAATAGATTTTATGATATATTTTAATTTGAAGGAATAAAATTGTTAATAATATATTTTTTATTAACATAATTAATAATACATAAGATAATATAATTAATAAATAATTAATATGTATATATTTATAAAATATAAGATTAAATATGTTTATAAAAAAATATGTTTATAAAAAAATAACAAGATACATATCCTATAGGCTCTCACACTCTCCCTTTTTTTTCCAACAGCAAAAATTTTTTGCTTTTTCCAAAACCATGGTTTTGGAGCCAAAACCATGGTTTTGGTTTTTGGGTGAGTGTTTGGGTGATTTATTCCCCAAACCATGGTTTGGGGTGTCACCCAAACGCAGCCTTAATCGTGACGTTAAGTTCTATCAAAATGAAAGAAAGTAGGCCAAAGACCACTGGGCCCTTTGTGGCACTAGGTCTGGGGTTCAATCCCCAGCTCAGGCTTTGCGCCTGCCACTAAAATTCAAAAATGAATGAAAGCAAGTGGAAATTATACTTGTAGATGGCTTGCCACATTTTCACATGTAAGCCCTTCAACATTCATCAGCTCAAGAATTTTCTTGGGAATAGCCTCTGCAATAACAGGTAAATGCACCTTAAGCAAGTAAGTATAACAAATCTTTATAGATATCAAACTGTTGACTTTAATTTCTAAGTGCCAAGTTACATAACTCATTTCAAGTCTCACACTACAAAAAACAGTTGATTAGTGACGGAATTTGTGACGAAAACAAGTTTCGTCGCTAATTTTTGACGGAATTGTAACATAAATTCCGTCACTAATTTTTTTAACACATTAGCGACAAAATTTTATTAGTGATGGAATTTCTATCCGTCACTAAATTATTTGTCACAAAAGTTTTTGTTACTAATTCCGTCACTAATTCTATTCCGTCACAATTCTGTTTTTAATCCATGACTAATTTTAAATTTTATTATTTTAAATTATAATCTTACAAAAATTTATAAAATAACAATTAAGAATGTAATGATTTAAAAACATTTTTAATTATAAAATAAATTGGTATATTTGTGGAGTTGATGTCAATGAAGATATTGTCATCATTCATGTCATCATTATGTATATACTGAAAATAGAAAGACAATTTCTTGGAAAACTTGTTTATATTTTGTTAATAATAATTAAAAATTTAATAAGAATATTAATAACTTTCTTATGCAAACTGATATAAGAAGGAAATAATTTTATTATATGTACAATATATTGGAATATATAATATACGATAGAAATTCAAAACCAAAAAATAAATTTATATAACGCAAACTAATATTAGAGTGAATTTTGAATTTCAATTATTAAACAATAAAATTTAATATAATTAATACCCATAATATAGATTAAATTTGGTCTTCAATACAAAAACAAATAGTATATGCAAAAAATTTTAAGAAAATAAATTACATAGGATATATATACACAAGTAGAAGAATACTGTTTATCATAATCTATTCAAATCATTTAATTTTTCATATAGAATAATTTATTAGATTCTATATGAGTAGTTATTTTTTGAATAACAAGATTTTTTGACCAATTGTAAATGATTTTCTTCAAATATATAAAACACATATAGATAATATAATGTAATGTAATATAATACATATATAATTAAATTGTATACCTTATCAATGTTAATTAAAAAATAAATTTAAAAAATATTTATAAATTTTTTTTATGATTTAAAATTCAAAATTAGTGCTGTTAGAAATTAAAATTATATTAAAAATATTTTTAAAACAATAAATCATTATAAAACAAATAGTAAAACAAATATTTAAAAATTATTTTTCATTAAAATAGTTAAATTAAAATTATCATATAGTATATTTTTAGTTTTAATAATATATATGTATATATAATTATTTGTGTAAAATAATATTATATATTTAATTTTACATAATAAATTAACAGGTTCATTGCAGCTCAACTGATAAAGCCATAAGCGTGCACAAAGGAGGTTTTGAGTTTGAGAACTTACTGATGACTGGTAGGTCCATTTCAAGCCCCACTAGCTCAAGGAGCTTAAATCCATCCATGTATGGCAAATTTACATCACTAATGACTGGTTGCAGTAACTGCGAGATTAACCATAAATCAAATACAAGATAAACTCAATGGCTTCTAAACCAAACAAGTCAAGGACTCTGAAAGTAGATCCACTAACCTAAGGCCCAACAGAAACTATTTTTTTCGTTTTTAATTTAAAGGGGCAGGCACTAATGGTCCAAGGATACAAGCAATATCAAAGCCGGGACCTCCCCACTTACAAGGGAGGTTATACGTTGGGAGGTTATATACAACTAAATTACAAGGCCATTGAGAAACTTATTCAGAAAATATGGGACCCAAACTGAAAATAAAACAGTGCCGGGTCGAGCAAAAGGAGTAGTCCCTCGTAAACCAACGTTCAAATTTTTTAGGAAGAGTGCCTGTCTAATGTCTTGAATGTCTTGAACAGATTTCCGCCAAAGTCTCGAAAAAAGCAGTGCGTATTAATAGGGTGACCAAATGAGCGGATAAATTATATTTTTATACACAGCATAACTGGATGGAGAACACTAGGAGGAAAACAAAAAAGAAAACTTGTAATTAAACACTACTTATGTAGGAAAATGGGTCAGTTCCACTCTTAGTAGATTGAACCCAAACCCATTGACATTTGAAGTTCTGGTAGGAATAGTAAAACTTGTGAGTCTTTAATTGTAATTTTTGTCTTTTTATTTAATTTAAAAAAAAAAAAAGGAGAGAACGGTTGGATAACCGTGCGGAAGAGGTAGTTTTTGGTTCAAATGGAAACATGGAGTTAAAAGACAACCAAAGGATCAGTTTTTGGTTCCGGTTTCTTTTTTCTCTGGACTCCTCCCTCCGCTCTCTGTGTTCTTCATCCCCGGTACATTTGCTGAGGTATGCCCGAAGTACTACAGCTTTTATATATATATATATATATATATATATATATATATATAGGTCCATAAGAAGCAAGGAAAAGTGGAATTTACAGGATTAAAAGCGAAGAAGTTTTGAATACGAGCCCTGGTAGTCGCATTTGACAGACAGAGACTCCAACGCTTTGAGAGAAACTGGGTCGTCGTCTAGAGCCAGAATGCTGATACCCACAGGAGACTTTTTAGCGGTCCCATTGTCGTCCCCCAAATCACACCTTTGGTCCTCCAGAATCATGTTGAGAAACCCAGAAGAGATCACTTTTTCCAGAGAAGCCTTCCCCTTTAATCATTTGTTAACTGCGCATGAAATTACAATAATGCAAGTTCGAAGGTTTCCCCTCTGTTTATGTATGTCTCTCCGTCTCTCTCTCTCTCATCTCATCTTTTTCTTTTCCCCTGGTGTATCTTAATGATAGTTTTATACAGAACAGTACTTATATCAAGTTTTCTATGTCTATTATATCAAATTCTCAAATTATATTTAACAATGTGTTTTATTTCTAAAATATTATTATTTAGCACTCGTCCAGTCCTTAATACAGGACCTAATTGTTGAGTTGATCTTGAACCTAAATATAAGATTTATTTATCACATTTATTAATTTTTCCTAAATTATCCCTATTGATACTCCCCCAACCATAATTAAATAAAAAAATGAGAAAGGATATTAAAGAAGATAATTATGGTATTTTAGAAAAAATATGTCATATTTTTTATAATTAACTAATTTACCTAATTTTTTTAATCTAATCAAATTAGTTAAATAGGTCTTATATTAAGAACTGAGAGAGTAACATTTAATAATAAATCCAAAAAAAAAATATATTCATATGTGATGAGAGAACTTAACATAATAGATATGAATAAGTTGAGTAAGATTTTTCCTTTCACAAGATATCATATTTAAACTAGAAATTTCTCTCATGTGTGCATATATTAGCATATTTGATTAGATTTAAAATTCTAATAAATTGTATTATTTACTGTAACTCAAGATTTACTTTTTATAGAAGTATGTTTTTTTATTCATTCAAATAGAATTTGAATTAGATATACGAAATTTAAGAAAAATATATAAAATTTGAAATTCATTATTTATTTTACGATTTAAGTCTCTAATTAACATACTATTTAATTAAATAATGTTCATGTTTAATCCAATATATTCAAACCCAATGAAGATATTATTTAAATTCAAAATTAATTATTAATTTTTTCATTTGAGCCTCCAATTAAAATTTTATTTATTTATAATATTTCCCATTTAATTCAATATATTCATATGGAAAAATTGTAAATAAAAACCCCCTAATATGTAAAATTACGATTTGGAACCTAAAATTTGGAAAATAGCAAATAAAAACCCAATCTCACTTTTACAAATATGAAATCATGGTGAAATATCTGAAATGCCCCTCAGCCAAATGACAAGTTCAATTTAGCGAATGATAACTTCAGTAGACCAAATCACAATTTGGCTAAGGATGTGCCAAATGACGAGTTGACTATAGGAAATGATATGTTCACTTTAGCGAATAACAATTTCAGCAGATCAAATCACAATTTGGCTGAGGGACATTTTAGACATTTCATTCACATTTTATATTTGCAAAAGTGGGACAGGTCTTTATTTGCTATTTTCTAAATTTAGAGTCTCAAATCATAATTTTACATATTATGAGGTTTTTATTTGTAATTTTTCCTATTTAGATTTCAATGAAGATGTTACTCAAATTTTATTAATTAAATATATTCGGATCCAATAAAATCATACCTAACCTATTTTTAAATGACAAGTATTACAAGTTTCTAAGAATATAATAATTGATGATTTCAATCAATATGTTATTTAAATCTCATTAATTGAATATATTCTGATCCAATAATATTATACCCAATCAATTTTTAAATAACGGGTGTTATAAGTTTTTAAAAATATAATTGATTGATTGGTGATAGTTGGTTGATGGTTGATGATGATTGATAGTTGTATTATCCTTATTTTAATCTAAGGATGGAGAAAGAATTTTAAGAAGAAAATGAGAAAGAAAATTATGAGCGGATCCAAATCCCTCACTCGGTCTCTGCAAGACCTTTTTAGACAATTATATGCAACATCTTATACGCATCTGAGCTTGAATTTTGAATATGTATAAAAACTGTTTATAATCAATTCTCAAAATTAGTTCCATTACCATTAATTAACGACATGATTTAAAGTGCTGACATAAATCATGCCTGACTGCCTGTGATAAATGTGTTTTTTATGTCACATTACAATGACGCTATATCTTTCTTTCTTTTTTTTTAATAGATTATTGAGGTACTTTCATGGCCTTTCGAAATTACTTGAATTGCAAGTAACTGCCAAGAGTTATCCAACTTTGTATCATGTCAACTCACGGACCAATTCTGTTAAGTTTATTTGAAAATCCCATACCGGATCTTGACAAATCTGGGGATGATTTTTCCATTAATTGCATTCCATATTCTTGGGGAAATGAATCAAAACTTCTAATAAAATAGTATATAATTTCTTTTTTTAAAAAAATTTCGTTCTGATGTTAGGCATTTTAGTGTAACCGTTTCTTTCTCACTATAGAAAGGCAATTTCTCGACTCTCAATGAAATTTTATTTATTTAATATGTTATTTTATTAAAAGTATAAAATGTTGGAATAAAAATAGGGAGAACCCCAATTCAATCCCACTAAAGTGCCAAAATCCAATTATAGCCTACACTTTTAACAAACTCCTAATCAACTCAAGAGACCTAACTAGGAATTTCTGAATATTATTTTTTTATTAAAACGAATTTCTAAATATTATTGAGAGAACATAATATCCCTCCGTAATTAATTACTAGTTTGAAGTTGAACTCCTGGGAACTGGCTTCTAATTTATTTTCTGGATGAATAAATTAAAATAATAGATACTACCTCCGGTCTTTAATATAAGACCTTGTTTGATTTTTATTTTGGTCCTAAATATAAGACTCCAATCTATTTTGTCTCTCATATTTATGTATTTTTTTCAAAATAGTCCTTCTAATAATGGTAGTTCTGGCCAACACACTTGATTAGTAAGAATATTTTAAAAAAGACAATACTTATTTATTACAAATAACTAACTTAATTTCTTTCCTTAATCTCCCTAAATTAATCAACTAGCTCTTATAATTAGGACCGGAGATAGTATATATTAGAAAAATAAAAATGTCTATCCACTTCAATTTTAAAAGAAAGGTTTATTCTTGACCAAAAAAAAAAAGGTTTATTCAATGAATAAATTAAAATAATAGATATATTGGAAAAATAAAAATGTCTATCCACTTCAGTTTTAACAGAAAGGTTTATTCAATAAACATCTCTTTATCGTGTCTATTAAAAAAAAATCTCTTCATGTTTAATCCATTTCGTTTTATATCCCTACTGTTGTTACTATTATTATTATTATTTGCCATGCTTCATAGATCGCAAGATAAAAAGCATGAATTATAAAAGTTAGATGATTAAGTTTTTATATCTAAAAGGGGTGCTAAACCCCCCCGGGGGACGTGGGAGCACCTTTTTTTCACTATTAGAAAAAATACATTAATATTGGGAGCACTTTTTTTCAACTACTAGAACCCAGCTAGATAGATTATTTTAAATTTTGGGAGCATTTTTTAATCATTATTAGAGAACGTGTAAGGAAAGAACATTTTACTTAGCTTTGATAGTAGATTAAACTTTTTTTTCGGTTGAGCAGATAAATGAAGTTAAAGAAGAACAAGAAAAAAGCATATAAGATATACACAAAATACTTTTTTTCCATTAATATGGTGGGGGCATAATACACATTGATAGGGGGGGCAAAAAAAGATTACTAACAGCTGAAAACAAAGCCTTCCTTCTCATCAATATTCCTCTTCATCTAATGAATCAGGGGAGGAGGAGGAGAGGGGAAGGAAGAATTGTCCATGAGTTCATACTTGACATGTTGTGCATCAAGTATTATGTTTATCTTGTTGAACACGTGCACAAAAGTGAAAGTTCTCTGGGTGTCGTGCTTAATGTTTGGTACTTTATTGAGTAGCTCATCTAGAGACGATGGGAAAGATAGGACACACCAGCACTTCTCACTTTTATTTTTTAAGAGAATCATGAAAAACTTCCCCTTTCACTTTTGTTTTCCAAAAACCTTTAAAAAAAAACTGATGTAAAAAGTGTTTTTCCCCTTAAATTTGTGAATTTCTTTCTTATAGAAGCTAACCTACAATTCAATATACAGCAACAGCCACTGTTCGGAAGTGGAACTTCTTGAAGAAGAAGATCCTAAACAACTTCAATGAACTTGAGGAGGACCCTGAAGAGGACCCTGATGATCTCAATGAATTCCCTAAAGAACACCTAGAGGAGTTAATGGAAGAATAGCCACTTGAGGAACCTCAAGTAGTCTACGAAGATTCCAAACCTGAGTCGAAAACCTTATTCCCCATTGAACCCCTCCGTGACGAACCTCATTTGGTCTTTACAGATTCACTTGATCTTTCTGATGAATCTGAAGCTGAGGAAGGAGAAGAGGTGAATCAACCATGCACTCCTGCTTTAGCTATAAGTATAGCTGAAAGAGATGCAGTCAAACTGACAAATATAAAAAGTATCAATGGTATGCTCACCAATTACACCAAATACATGACTGATAAGAAGAGTATTGAGTTCTACCTTAAAGTCATAATGGAATATATAAGAGCAACAAGGGTTAAAAGCATACCTAAAGGAAAACCCATAAGGAAATCTTATTAGATTTGGTCTATAGAATTAGTATCCTCCTTTATGACCAAATCACGCAAATTTAGGCAGCTTAGGAATGCAATGCTTGATTATTGTCGTACTGATATCAAATGATACAATATTTGTATTTGCTTTATTAATATTTATTATGTTAAGGTTTTGAGTTCATGTATTTTAAATAGACTAAATGTCTTATTTTATATTTAATGAAAATATTTAAATTATTGTTAAATGATTGTTTGTGAATAATCTATGTATGTTTTTTATAAGTGGGAGCTTTTAGAAGATGAAACTCCTAAGAGTCACAATTTTACTGAAATGCTTATATAGAATTCTTGATAGAACATAATGATTATTGCTTGTATATGTGTGATGAAAGATACAAAAGTATGCTTTTGATCATGGATCTTGTAGTGTCATTATTTTTTGATCAAGAATAATATAAGTACATGACATTATATAATTCATTGTGCCATATAACTGAAATGTTCTATGGTAGGTCTCTTTTTTAGAGAGAACGTAAAATATTATGGGATAGATTTGTCACAGAACTGAAAATGACAACCAAGAACATTACTGCGAAGCTTAATAAAGGGGAAAAGCTTAACGGGTACAATTGGGATATTTGGCACTGAAAGATCTAATACATCTTAGAGAAACAAGATGCTATTGAGCCTTTAACAATTGCTATGGTAGAACCTGAAGCTGGGAATACGGCCCAACATAGGAGAGACCAAGAAGCTTACGAAGTTTGGAAGAAGAAAAATAGCATAGCAAGAATCACGCTTCTAAGTGCCATGGCTAATGAGATAATGTACAAGTCTAAGAAGCACAAAACTACACAGGCTATGTGGATAACATTGAAGGATAAGTTTGGTGATACTTCTACCACTAAACTTAGGAGGTTACTGATTAAGTTCAACACCTATAAACTTAAGCCAAACACTCCTATTTAGCAATATTTGAGAGAGATAACCAATATAATCAAGGAACTGAAGGAAGCTGGACACATTCTGTCTAATAAGTACCAGGTGTAGGCTATTATCAGATCACTCCCTACTAGTTAGGGGCATATGAATGTTAATTTGACCCATAATGAAAATATTGTTACTTTTAACGATGTAGCTTAGCACTTGGAGCTGGAGAATGAACGTTTAGAGGCTTATAAAATCTCTGGACAAGCTTGTTTCACTAAGAATGTTGGCACTTCCTAATCAAAGTCTGATTTCAAGAAAGGCAAAAAGTTTCAAAAGAAAGGGAAGAAGGGTGGTCCTCAATCCAAAAAGAGAAAGAAACAATTCAAGAAGAAGGGACAGAGAGACAGGAAGAAGAAGCTGGACCTGAAGAAGGTCAAGTGTTTCGCCTACCAAAAAATGGGTCATTTCGCACGTGACTATTCAAAATAGGTTGAGAGTGAAAAGGTGTTAGTGAATTATGTGAATTCACATGTTTCATATGTTTCTAGTACTGTTTTCCTAACAGAAACTATTTCTTCTTTTTGGATTGTACACTTAGGCTCCACAGACCACGTAACTAGGGATCGAGTATTGTCGGTTGTCATATCAAAGCAAGTGGCTTTACATAGGGAACAACACGAGGATCGAGGTTAAAGGTTTTGGCACTTGCAAATTTACTTTGCGTGATGGGAAGACCTTGATACTCCATGATGTGCTTTACACTCCCGATATCTAGCGGAACTTGGTTTCTGTCTTATGTCTTTTAGAATTTGGGTTTGATATAAACTTTCACAGTAAAGTTGCAGACATTTTAAGCAACTTAGTCCTTTATGGTTCAACTTTCTTATTTAAAATGTTCTTTGTTTTAGATATTGTTGGTAATTTTAATCATAATGAACGCTTTGCTATTTCTTCAAGTAATGTTGGTATAAATACCTGACATGCTAGACTATGACAAATTAATCAAAATAGAATGATTAAATTAGCCAAAGAAGGTTGCTAAGTGCTATTTCAAACATGGAAATGTCACTATGTGAAACTTGTCTAGCTGGTAAGGCAACAAGAAAGCTTTTAGGCAAGGGAACAAGAACTAAAAATCCATTGCAATTAATCCATTCCGACATATGCGGTCTTATGAGTGTGAGGGCGAGACACAGAGCTTGGTATTTTATTACCTTTATTAATAATTTTTCATAATATGGTTATATCTATTTGATCTCACATAAGTCTGAAGCTCTTGAATGCTTCAGACAATACATAAACAAGGCAGAGAATCAAATGGATAATAAAATTAAAGCATTACGCACTGATCAAGGTCATGAATATTTATCTGAACAATTCAAACAGCTCTATGAAGAAAAAGAAATAATTAGACAACTTACTATCCCTGGCACTCCACAACAAAATGGAGTTGCTGAAAAAAGAAACATAACTCTTCTAGACATGGTTAGGTCTATGATGGCTCAAGCAAACCTACCAATTTCATATTGGGGTGATGCTTTATTAATGGAAACTTTCATACTTAATTGTGTGCCCTCAAAATCATTCGCTTCCATACCCTACGAGCTATGGACAAAACGTAAACCAGATCTAAGTATTCTAAGACCCTAGGGGTCAGTAGCGTATATCCATGAAAGTTCCCATAAGCATGGAAAATTGGGTCCTACAAGAAAGAAATGTATCTTTATAAGGTACTCTGAACAATCAAAAGGATACGCTTTCATAAGTGAAAACGAAGATGGAACGGTGATTGAAATAGAATAAAGAGATGCAACATTCATTAAAACTGAATTTCCTATTAGAGGAGATGTTGAGTGCACTGTCTCTCTTTATGAAACACAGGAACAAGACAGTGTAGATCAAATTAATAAACTAGAATCGTCTAGATGTGTCAATCTGAGCAGGAGCAAAAAAAGGTCAACACCGAGACATGAACAAAGAAAGAAAGATAAGCAAGCAACTCTCGTCAGAAGGAGTAATAGAGAAAGTGTCCTCAAAAGACGCTTTCAAATAGAAGGAGAATCTTTCTTAGTTACTTCAAAAGGGGATGATGAGCCCTATTCTATATGAGAAACCTTATCAAGTTCTACTAAGGAGGAATGGAAAAAGAAATGGACTCAATAAAAAAGAACCAAGTTTTGGGTGTTAGTTGATCTGTCAAAAGGGCATAAAGCCATTAGGAAAAAGTGGGTTCTCAAGATTTAAAAAAAAAAGTGGATGGATCAATTGACAAATATAAGGCTCGATTAGTGGCAAAGAGATATACACAATAAGAAGCATAGATTATGAAGATACTTTCTCACCTATTGTGTATTTCAACTCTATTAGACTTATTCTAGCAATAGTAAACAGTTTAGACCTTTGTTACATCAGATAGATGTAAAAACCACATTCCTAAATGGTGATCTGGATGAAGAAATCTATATGGAACAACCATTAGGTTTCATTGGAAAAGGAAAGGAGAACAAAGTTTGTAAACTCAAAAGATCTATTTATGGATTGAAACAATCATCTAGACAATGATATTTGAGGTTTCACAAAGCAATAACCTTATATGACTTCCAAATGATAGAGGAAGACAACTACGTCTACATTAAGCGGTTTGAGAGAAATTTTGTCATATTATCCTTATATGTAGACGATATACTATTGGCCGGAAATAGTCTAAATTCGATGGTGGCTATTAGAAAATGGCTTTCATCAAATTTTGGGATGAAAGATATGGGGTAAGCAGAGTATACACTTGGACTTAAAATCTAAAGAAATTATTCAAAACGAATCCTCTCTCTTTCATAAGAGAATTACATCAACAAGATTTGAGCATTTAACATGAAAGACTGCAATCCCCTGAGTACCCTAGTTGCTACTGGAGTAGCCTTGAGTCCTGACATGTGTCCCAAAACTGAGTCTGACAAAAGGAGATGGAAAGAGTTCCATATCCTAGTGCTGTTGGCAGTCTAATATACGCAATGATATGCACAAGACCATATATCTATTATGTAGTGGGACTAGCAAGTAGATTCCAGTCTAGCCCCAGTGAAAAGCATTGGAAAGTAGTGAAGAGGATCTTGAGATACTTAAAAGGGACTTCTAATTAGGCACTATGCTATGAAGGAAGTGATCTCTGCCTTGTTGGATACTCCGATGTTGATTTAAGCGAGATGAAGAAGAACGAAGTCAACTTCAGGTTATACCTTCTTGCTAAACAATGGCGCCATCTATTGGAGTAGCAAGAAGCAAACGTGCATTGCCTTACATTTAATAGAAGCTGAATTTATGGCATGCACCACAGTAGTGCAAGAGGCTTTATGGTTGAAAAGATTTATAGAACACCTTGGATTTGAAAACAAGAGTACCAATCCGATGTTAGTACACTGTGACAATACTACAACCAGAGCCTATAACAAAGACCCTAAGTATCACAGCAAGATCAAGCATATTGACATCAAGTATAATTCTGTTAGAGATTATATAGCATAGAAGATTATTACTGTACAATGCATTTCAACCAAATGTATGGTAGCAGACCCCTTACCAAAGCCAATAGGCGAGAAAGTTTTTAAGGAACATATGCAATCCCTTAGCATGCGCAAAGTGTAATATGCAAACCTTATATAATATGCTTTTATAATTAATAAAATTATATTTTTCTGTCATCACTTTATGTATCTGTATGGAAGTATACAATGTCTAGTATGTCGTACAACACGGGCAACCACCTTTGATGCTTAGGTGGAGTGAGCAAAGATAAGACATTTGTGTTCACCAATAAAGCAGCATAGAATGCTGATATGATAGGGAAGAAACACAAACTATATGTCGTTTTGACTAAAGTGTAGCAAGTCAAGATGAGATCCACATAAATAAAATTGGATCGAATCTTGGAATCCCACTTCCATAATACCTGTAGCCAAATAACAAATCTTCAATGTCGACATCATATATATAAGCAAAGTTGAAGAATTTGGATTTAGACACTAAGTGTGCTTGGACTTAAGTTTGTACGGTGTTAATGATAAGTCCAAAACAACATACGCTCTTATAGTAAAAGAGTAACACTGTAGCATGTGTTTCATACCACATTGCTAGGAGAACTGCAAAAAGGAAGCAAATGAAAGATCCCTGCTTCATTGCTATGTGAGTCTCAGGGAGGAACGATCCTCCTATTGATGTTCTTTGACTTTGACAATATCATGAAGATATGTTTCAATAACTGCTACTTCAGCATGTTTCCTACGGTCATGATAGATGTGATCTAACATATTATGCTAAGAAAGTGACTGATTCATATCAAAGTCATATTTGCGTGAAAGGAAAATTAACTCCAATATACACATATGTGCTAGTATCCATGACATGTTCCTTATGACATTTCGTTGTTATAAGTGTGGACACTAGACTTGTGAGGAAAGTAATCTGAGTCAAACATTGACTTGAGAGGGATTAGATTTGCCATGAAAAAAAAGTGTATATAGGTAAATCTAGGACATCTAAGGCATAATTTTTAAAATTCAAGCTATATGAATGAGAAGGTGACTTGTGCTAGTTCCATAAAAGAATTTCTTTGTACAGGCACATGAGTGAAGACGTCATGCTCACGCGGTCACGGTAAAGCATTAAGTATGAAATTAAGGAGAAAGAAAGAGACTAGACCCACAATATCTAATCCAACAACTGAGTGGGAGATATAGGAAAATGGGCCATCTACCCGTGGTGGATTGGACCCAAGTACATTAACTTTGGGACTCTGGTGCAAATAACATGACATTCAGTCTCCAATTGTGATTTGCATTTTTTTTTCGTTTAAACTAAAAAAGGGAGGGAACAGTTATCCTATGTGGGTATATGGGGGTTGATCTTTCTCATCTGAATATACAACAGAACAACAGACCATCAAAAACTCTTCCTTCCTCCCCCTCTGTTCTTCCCTTAGTGTGTATTTACTGTGAAAACAAAGCTCCGAGTTAATCAAAATAACTAGACCTCTGTGTGGCTATCTGACTTGAAGGACTCTCCAGGTATGCCCGAAATCTTATATTTACCATTTCATATAATTTACAAGGAATAAAAAACCAAACCGGACTAAATACTAAATTGATTGAAGTAGCAATTCAAGAGTTATTTTATCATATCCGAGTCAATTCAACGTCAAACTGATCATATTAAAATACAACAACATTAATAATCACTAATAATAAAATTCAAAAAAATATAATAATAGTTTAATAGTAAAATTAACAAAATTCTATATTAAAACTTACAATTTAGCCATGTTTTCTATTGCTGGTTTAGAACAGCAGTGTGCTTGGGTTGCCAAGGAGATTTTTACTTAGTTCAGAGGAAAACAATCCTTATGTTCTCTTTGGTGGAACATCTAGGTAATAAGGTTGTAGATTATCTTGCAGCTGTTTACAACAAAGAGTTGGCATCCAATGGGTGGCTTATAGCAACTCTACCTCTCTTGGAAAAGCTTCTGGTTGCAAACTTGGAATTTAATGGCGATAGAAGATCACAGGATGATGCTCAAATTTTGACATAATTTGTTTCTCTTCTGGTAGTATGGCAGATAGGAGTAGAGCTGGCTAGGTTGCTTCGACCTTAGTTTTTTATTTTGTAGTTGTTCTTCTTTTTGAGTCCATCATTTTGTGTTACAGGTCTTTGGGTATATAACTTGTTTTCAATGTGACTTTTTTTGGAGTCTTTTAATTTGGTTTTCTAGAGTTTGTATATTTTCCTCATTCAATGACAAAAAATTTGGCAAAAAAATTAACAATATACTATCTCCATTCCTTAATATAAGAGTTAGTTTGATATTTAATTTGATCCCAAATATAAGAACCTAACTAACTTTATTTCCAATATTTATCTATTTTACGTTCAAATAATTCGTATAATAATTGCATATATTAATGAGTCAATATCAATAGGTAATTCAAACACACATAATTAATAAAGGTATTTTAAGAAAAATAATATTTATTTACCGCAAATAACTAATTTAACTACTTAATCCTCTCAAATTAGTCAACTAGATCTTATACTATCTCTAATCCTTAATATAAAAGCTTGTTTGACTTTTATTTTGGTCGTAAATATAAGATCTCAATCTATTTTGTCTCTCATAGTCATCTATTTTTTTTTAAGATAATCCTTGTAATAATGGTAGTTCTAACCAATATACTACCTCTGATTCTAAATATAAGAGCTAGTTGACTAATTTAAATAGATTAAGGAAAGAAGTTAAGTTAGTTATTTGTAATAAATAGGTATTGTCTTTCCTAAAATATCCTTGTTAATCAAGTGTATTGGTTAGAGCCATCATTATTAGAAGGACTACTTCAAAAAAAAATGTGCAAATATGAGAGACGAAGTGGATTAGAATCTTATATTTAAAACTAAAATAAAAATCAAACAAAGTCTTATATTAAGAATCGGAGGTTATACTTAATTAGTAAGGATATTTTAAGAAAGATAATATCTATTTATTATAAATAACTAATTTAATTAATTTTTTAATCTACTTAAATTAATCAACTAGATCTTATATTCACGATCAGAGTTAGTATTAAGAATTGATGCAGTCAGAAGTAATATAATGAAAAGAAAATTGTATAAATGCAATTTATTCGTAGAACAAAAAGTAAACTTCGCATACAGTTATATACAAATGTGTGTGTGTGTAAATGTGTGCGCGCGTCTATATATATATATATATATATAAATATATATAAATCTCTTTCTCTCTCAAATCCGTTAATTGTTTGATTGAAAATTTTTATTACAACAAAGAGGGCGAGGAAGGATGGGGAGCAATGAAACGAAGAATAGAGACGAAGTAGAAGAGCTTCTACGAGCAGCTCAGGACGAATTGTTGTTAAAGCTCTCTGTCGACTCTCACATAGCTTCATCTGCATCTTCAGTTTCAGCTTCAGCTTCATCAAGCTTGACTCTCGATGCGGATCTGGAGCGCCGATTCCAAGCCCTCAAATCAAGACAATCCTCAGTGGGAATTGCAAGTGAAGATCGGGAATCCAAACCTGCTCTTGGCGATGATCCCTTCGCCAGATTCGATGCTCTCAAGGTTAATTCGAATCCATCATTGAAGCAAACCCCCGCGTTTCCCTCTGCTGAAGAAGAAGATGAAGATGAAGATGATCAAGTTGAGAAATTGATTCAGTGGGCCAAGGATGCTGTGCGTCTAGATCCTTCTGCTTCGTCCGACGACGACGACGACGACGAACAGCAAAACCAGGATCGGATGAAGCGGAAATAATTTTACTCTATTTTTCTTTAATTCACCGTCTCGACTCTACATGTAGACTTCGGTAACTTTTTTTTTCTTTTCCACTTTCGTAATTTAATACGATTCAATATAGTTTTACATTTGTAATCACCAGGTATGTGAGTGAAACTGATAGTTTAATATAAGTAAATTCCCTCCTAATTTCAACTCGACTTCTTTTATTTGGTTCTGGAGGTTAAGCAAGATCAAAACTAAACAATTTCAACGCAATGATAGGAGAAGTGTGATGGGAAAGAGAAACCAAACCTTGAGTTCAGTAATCAAACTAATCTGAATTGTGAAAAAATTGCAGGGTGCCAGCAAGCACCACCATGAAAACCAGACAGGGAAGTTGAGGGATTTAGAAATTGAAAGTGATTTCCATGTCAAGTTGCAGCAAGAGGTGTCTTTTACTCTTGGAGAAATGCAAGAACATGAAGCACATAAAGCAAGCTCATGCCCAAGTAATCGCTTGTGGACTTGAAAACAATAGCTTTGCTCTAAGCAGAGTTCTAGCATTCTTCTCCTCAAACACACATGACAACAGCCTCACCTACGCCTGGAAAATTTTTGAACGCATTCACCAACCCACTATTTGCATCTACAATACCATCATCAAAACCTTCCTGCTCCACAATGAACACACCAGAATCATAAGTATGTTCACTGAGATGCTACGGAATGGCTTAATTCCTGATAATTACACCATTCCTTATGCACTAAAGGCTTGTGCAGGCCTGAAAAGTTACCCTCTAGGACAATCAATTCATGGGCATAGCTTGAAACTTGGTTTTGCGTTTGATCTTTTTGTGGGTAATTCTTTGATGGCAGTGTACTGTGTGTGTGGAGATATGGGATATGCTCGACGAGTGTTTGATGAAATGCCTCGCCTAAGTTCTGTGTCTTGGACTGTGATGATATCAGGATACGCAAAGGTGGGTGATGTCGAAACAGCTAGATTTTTCTTTGATGAAGCATTTGAGAAAGATAAGGGAATATGGGGAGCGATGATTTCTGGGTATGTGCAGAACAATTGCTTCAAGGAAGGTCTTTACTTTTTTCGTTTGATGCAGAATACTGACATATCACCTGATGAATCCATATTTGTTAGCATTCTTCCTGCCTGTGCTCATCTTGGGGCTTTAGATGTCGGCATTTGGATCCATAGATGCTTGAATCAAACAAGGGTGCCAATGAGCACTCGCTTGAGCACAAGTTTATTAGACATGTATACCAAGTGTGGGCATTTGGACTTATCCAAAAGAATATTTGAATCCATGTCGCAGAGAGATACAATATGCTATAATGCTATGATTTCTGGAATGGCAATGCATGATGAGGGGGAAAATGCCCTTAAATTGTTTTCGGATATGGAAAAGGCCAAGATAAAGCCTGATGACCTAACATTCCTTGCTGTTTTCACAGCTTGTAGTTACGCAGGAATGGCTCAAGAAGGCCTGAAATTTTTGGATAAAATGATTAATATGTACAACATTGATCCTAAAGTTGAACATTATGGTTGTCTGGTAGACTTACTTAGCAGAGCAGGAATGTTCGAAGAAGCTAAAGGTATGATAAGAAGAATAAGCCATTGTTCAAGTAATGGCTCTGAACAAGAAGCAATGGCTTGGAGAGCATTTCTGAGTGCTTGTTGCAACCATGGAGAAGCTCAAATGGCCAAAGCCGCAGCTGAAAGACTCTTTCTGATAGAAAATCACAGACCAGTTTCTGACTCACTGATATCAGGGCCATCCTTGGATCTGAATTCGAATACAAATCAGAGTGAGATCAACCAAAAAATGTTGGAGAATAGCATTGGGGCGTATGTTATGCTTTCTAATTTATATTCAGCAACTGGGAACACTAGTGATGCCAGAAGGGTAAGGGAGATAATGAAGAAGAAAGGAGTACACAAAGCGCCTGGTTGCAGCTCAGTGGAGATTGATGGGATTGTTAATGAGTTTATTGCGGGTGAGAAAACACACCCACAAATGGAAGAGATACAGAGAGTTTTGAAGAAAGTGCATTTACACTTTGATTAGGTTGATCAGTTGCTCGAAATTGGAAAATTAACATATTAAATTGCTTGTCCATTACAAGTTTTGCTCTGAATTTACTACTTGCATATATTTAATTTAGCTTGCACGAATTATTGAATTCATTTCTTATCCACCCAAGCCAATGCCATCTTTTGCCAGCCCCGCTCTCTGGAAGATCTTTGTGCAATATTGGTACGTGCTATATATATACATGTATGTATATGCTTTCATGGGCAGAATGACAACCACAAAAATTAAAATTGCGAGTGAAGTATATATCTCATCTTTATACTTACATCTTATTATTATTGTTTTCAAATTACTAATGGTAAGAACATTATCTAGGCTTCAATTGAAATTTTCCTTTTCCATTTTTCTCCAATTCTTAGAAAGCGTATGAATGCTCCGAATTATTTCATAAAGTTTTAATTTTTAATACAAGTTTATCCGTATTATTTCACCAAATTTTAATTTTTAATAATCTTAACCTTGATATTAATAATCCAAACAAAAGAAATAACAGTTCACAGCTAGTTGTCCCAGCAGCATCACCACCTGCCATGCTAGGATGGAGCCTTGGGTTTGAATTCGACTTTGATATGTTTATATATATACATTTAATTGTACTCATTTTGTTTTATTTATAAGGCCCAAAAAAATTTTATTGATTATATTTATAAGTCACCTTATTAAATTTTTGGCTAAATTATACAAAACCTCCTAAACTATAAGTTAGTTGCATATAACATTGCTGACATTTTAAATTTTAAATTTAACCCCCTTAGCTTTCATTTTTTTTATTATGGATACTTTGTGGCTAATTTACTGTTATTTTTTAAACGAAATTTGTCATGTTAGATCACTATAAAGCACCTCACATTTTACATGGCATCTTACATGGCATACTATTTAATATAATCATTTTATAATAATTATATCATTTTTATATAAGGATTAAAAGGTCATTTTATCATTTACTCATTTTTATTCTTATATTTTTTTATCAACATAATCTTTTAAATAAAAATTTTCTTCTATTTTTTGTCACACAATAATTGATATTTTAATTAATCAATGATTGTCAAAATCTTGATAAATTTATTAAAATTGTAAAATAAGACCATAATATTGTAAAAAAATGTTAACGTGAAAGTAATCAGATGGTTCCGATAAGCATTAAATAGGAAAAAAGGGTAATTGAAGGGGGTTCGGTCTTAAAATGTCAAGGGATTTTTTTTTTTTTTCCGGGTATAAATGTCAGCAGTGTTATGTGCAATTAGCTTAAAGTTCAAGAAAGTTTCATAAAATTAACTTAGATAAGATGCTCTGTAAGATGCCTCGTAGGATGCGAGGTGTTTTATGATGATCTAACGTGACAAATTCTGTTAAAAACACAACAGTGACTTAGCAGCAAAGAGTCCATAAATAAAAAAGTAAGAGATCAAGGGTTTGAATTTAAACTTTGAAATGTAAGAAAGGTTATATGCAACCGTCCCAAAGTTTAGAAAAATTTTGTATAATTAAACCTAAATTTCTAGGAATATAATATTTTGTCATTTATTTATTATAGTATAGATAATTATTATTTTTTTAACATGTATAGATTAAAAAGAGGTAAAATTAGAAAATTATTATATTTTAATGAAAAGTTAATATAATTTAAGGCTTTTTTAGATTCTTGCAAAACATATTAAAAACATCATATAAACAAAACCAAAGAGTAGTATATGACAAACTAAAAATAAAATAATTTTTTAACTTTTTAATTTTTAACTCACTTATAATTTATAATTTAGTGTTTACATAAAAAGTTCAAAACCACACAGCTTCTCACCTTTATCTATTAACTTTTTACATTATTACCCTTGCATTTATAACTCAGTCCTATCTGCCAAAAATTGGCTACCAACGCAGCACCGCACGTGGATTTCTTTAAGAATCATCAATTTAAGAACTAGGTTACCGACTTTTCCAATTAACCAATTTCGCTGTCAAATTGAAATCTACCCAAAATTTAGACCCTTTATTTTCTCTTGCAAGCACAAGGGTTCGATGCTTGACGGTTTCAGTTTCCAATTCCATTCCTCTATACCATTTTTGTCTAAAATTATTGAATACATTCTGAACTTCAACATCGAATCCATCTCATGTACATTCAACTTCTTAGTGACATGAAATGTTTGCCCACATAAAAAATAAATATGCAATGAAGAAGATACAGATCAGACCAAAATTGAATAACCTATTTTACTATTTCACTGAGATTATCAGATGATTAATTGTTTCAGTAATTATACAAGCAACCTTCCAGGGAAGAAAATCAAAAGAATATGATGCATCGTGTTCATCAAACAAGGAATTCAGCATCAGAAACTTCAAGGACTTTGTGCACACCAATGGGGTTCACACTGGGTCGGAATGCATTTCCTTCAATATACCTGTGAAGAAAACATTACTCAGTTCAAAGTATAACAGATAATGGATCGTCCTCTGAGGATTTCTTAGGCAGCACTTTCCATAACAAATTCAAGATTAGAGAAACCCTTTTCAGTATGCTTGTGCATGTCTATCCATAATTGGTTAGTTGGGTTCAATCCATCACTTTTCTTCCCTCCTTTTGGTGTATCACATCTACTTAACAATTTCCCATTTCTCCAACTATGATAGCATATCAGGTAAACAAAAAAAACAAAAACAAAAGTGTTGGAAGACAAAGCCCAAGCCCAATAAGCAGTGTTTTATTTATTTATTAAGTCCATTCTTTGTATTTCAATCTGATTAGATTTATTAGATAGATTAGGATAGATCTCCTTGATTTAGTCATTTATCCTAGATTTAGGTATCTTAGCAAGTTATATAATGTACTTTGCCTCTTCAGAAATAATATACTGATTAAACCTATTACTCTCTCGTCTCATGGTATCAGAGCGAGAGACCAAGAGAGAGAGTGAAAGTCGTGGCTTTGACCGCGACTAGGACCAGTCAGAGGGAGAGTGAAAGTCGCATCCTTGTTCGCGACTAGGACCAGGCAATCTGGTCGCAGGAAGGCCGACGACAGAGGCATTTGTAGTCGGCGACTGAAGACCGAGGGAGCACGACTGAGGTGAGCGACTGAAGACCCAGTAATCAGTGATCGCGTCTGAAGACCGAGTGAGCACGTCTGGGTTGAGCGACTGAAGACCCAGTGATCGCGTCTGAATTAGCGAACGTCAACAACCGAGAAATCTGATCGCATTTGAGTGAGCGACTGAGATCGGGTCTTCATATCCGTGCTGCCCGGTGAACCCGACGTGAACCCGACGTGAACCCGACTGACCGAGTTGCACAAAGGCACGATCATATTCGTGCTACCTAGTGAATCCGACGTAAACGAGATGGAATCTGGAGAATTTCCACCTCTGTTTGGCACAATGAGGCGTCCTTCATCAGCGTTTACAGCAGGTACAGCACCATCATCTTCTTCTTCTACATCAGGCACGGGTTCTTCTCCTTTAATGGGAATAGAATCTGGATTGACCACCGAGACTCCTCAGATGGTGGTCGCTCACAAGTTAAATGGAAGTAATTATTTACAGTGGTCTCAAAGTGTCCTGATGTACTTACGAGGCAGAAGAAAAGAAAAATACATAACTGGGGAGGCCCCACAACCGAGTCCTGATGACTCAAAGTATGATACTTGGTTTGCTGAAAATAATCTGGTGATGACCTGGTTATGTAACTCCATGACAGTAGACATTAGTGAAGGCTATCTGCTTGCTAAGACGGCAAAGGAGATATGGGATGCGGCCAAAAGAACATACTCAGCTATGGAGAATACTGCTGCTCTGTTTCAAATAAAAAAGGCACAGAGAGAGATGAAACAAGGAAGCATGACAGTAACACAATATTATACTGCTCTCACACGCTTGTGGCAGCAGTTGGACATGTTTGATGTCCATGAATGGAAGTGCAGCAGTGATGCCCAACTATATAGGGAACTGGTTGAAAAAGAACGAACCTATGAGTTTTTACTTGGTCTCATTGACATGTTTGATGACGTAAGGGGAAGAATTATGGGAATGAAACCACTGCCATCGCTGTTCGAAGCTTTCAATATGGTCAGATGTGAAGAAAGCAGAAAACGACTCACCCAAAGTGTATCTGCACCCTCTGAGAGTTCAGCGCTAGCAGTACATGGTAACAATGGATCAGATCAGAGAGGAAAGAAGAACTCCAAAGGATGGTGTGACCATTGCAACAAAAATGGTCATACTAGGGATATATGCTGGAAATTACACGGCAAACCAGCAAATCTGAAACAAAAACGAAGACCGGAGAATAGGGGGTATGCTGTGGTGACCAACGAGAATGAGGAGAATGGAGAAACTCTTAGCCGAGAAGAACTACAAGTACTCAGACGAATTCTTGAGAAGCATAATAACTCTACCTCTACCCCTAAAGCAAATCTGGTGAAGTCAGGTAATTCTATTATAGCCCTAAATGCCTTAATAACCCGTGATAACACTTGGATTGTTGACTCGGGAGCTACAGATCATATGACGGGTAATAAAGTTTTGTTCAGAATTATAAAGTATTGTCGTGATGAGAACCTTAAAGTGAAAGTTGCTAATGGAATCTTCTCCAAAGTTTGTGGTATTGGAACTGTCAAGATTTCTGATAACTTTGAATTACAAAATGTTCTATTTGTCCCAGCACTTGCATGTAATTTACTATCAGTGAGTAAAATAACTAAAAATCATCACTGTCGAGTGTTTTTTGATGATACCGGGTGTGTTTTTCAGGATTTGACAACGAGGAGGAGGATTGGCATTGCTAAAGAATGGGACGGACTCTATTATCTTGAAGGCTCAAGGATCACCAATAAACATGTGGGCAAGGCTTTGTTTAGTTCAAATTCTTCAAATAAGGATGTATTATTATGGCACTCTAGGATAGGCCATCCCAGTGTTGACTATATGAAACACTTATTTCCAGATTTATTGAATAAAAGTTCAGTTCCTTTTCTTTGTGAAACTTGCCAGTTTGCAAAACAAACTAGAACTTCTTATCCCAAACAACCTTACAAAGCCAACCGCACCCTTTACCTTAATACATAGTGATATTTGGGGACCTGCAAGAGTTAAATCAACCTCTAACGCTAGGTGGTTTGTGACCTTTATTGATGACCATACTCGAGTAACTTGGGTATACTTGATGAAAGAAAGATCGGAAATTTTTAGCATTTTTAGAAGTTTCCACACATTTGTGAAAACTCAATTCCAAGGGACAATCAAGATATTAAGAAGTGACAATGCCAGAGAGTACCTCAGCACAACCTTAAAGGAATTTCTTGACCAGCAAGGAATCCACCACCAAACCTCGTGTGCATACACCCCGCAACAAAATGGGGTAGCTGAACGAAAAAAACCGACATCTCCTAGAAGTCACCCGAGCCATTATGATTGCCAGGAATGTTCCAAACCTATTTTGGGGAGAAGCTGTTCTCACATCAGCCTACCTAATCAATAGAATGCCCACAAAAGTACTCAACTATCAAACCCCCATTCAAAAACTTCTTGAAACCTACCCAGATTCACCCCTAGTCTCAGACATTCCCTTGAAAGTATTTGGATGTGTAGTATATATACATCAAGATGAGAGCAACAAACTTGAACCAAGAGCTTTAAAATGTATCTTTCTTGGGTATTCTCCTACCCAGAAAGGTTATAAGTGTTATTGTCCCACAACCAGAAGAGTTTATGTTACTAAGGATGCCGTATTTTCCGAAGAAGATGCATACTATCCCAAGTTACCCATTCAGGGGGAGAATTATGATACTGAAGAATGGCTAACTTTGAATGTCCCTACTCAAACAATCCTAGACATCCCTGAACCAAACCCACAAGCTTCTGATAATCTAGCTTCCTCTATTCAACCTGAACCTGAAGATCCAAACCCACAAGCTTCCTCTACTCAACAAAATCACAGCCATCTGGAAAATAGTGTTGAGGTGAATACAGGGATGGACCAGGAAGGTAGTATTGAAACTGATGTTGAAGAAGAACAACTCGCAGAAGAGCAGCAAAATAATAGAGTCTCTTACATTCCGAGGCATAACCAAAACTCCAATTCAATGTTAGATCCTGAAGAACTTGGGTGGCCAATTGCTCTCAGAAAAGGGGTAAGATCCTGTACTCAGCATCCCATCAGTCGATTTGTTTCCTATGATAAATTATCTTCTAGAATGCAGACTTTTGTAGCAAACTTATCCAGTGAGAGAGTACCTAAGACGTTTCAAGAGGCTATTGGTAACTCTAACTGGAAACATGCTATCAATGAAGAGTTGGAAGCATTGAAACAGAATGAAACATGGGAAATTACAGATTTACCCACAGGAAAGAAGACCGTGGGGTGTCGGTGGGTTTTCACAATCAAGTACAATCCAGATGGAAGCATAAACAAATATAAAGCAAGACTTGTAGCTCGAGGATATACACAAACATATGGGGTTGACTATCAAGAAACCTTTGCCCCGGTAGCTAAGCTCAACACCATTAAGGTTCTTTTATCAGTAGCAGCCAATCTAGACTGGCCACTTTACCAGCTAGATGTGAAAAATGCTTTTCTGAATGGGGATCTTAAGGAAGAAGTATATATGGAGATACCTGCTGGCTTGAAGAATTCAACAAATTGCTCAAAGGTTTGTAAACTCCAGAAATCATTATATGGGTTGAAACAATCCCCTAGAGCTTGGTTCGAAAGATTCTCAATGACCATGAAAAAAATGGGATACTCACAAGGGCACTCAGATCACACACTCTTCATAAAGCATGTTGGTGATCTAATAACCATCCTGATAGTGTATGTAGACGATATTGTGATTACAGGAAATGATGAAGGTGCCGTAAGAAGGTTAAAGAGATCATTGGCAGCTGAGTTCGAGATGAAAGATCTGGGACAGATGAGGTATTTCCTTGGGATGGAAATTAGTAGAACCAAACAAGGAATAAATGTCTCTCAGAGAAAATATACATTGGATTTGTTGCAAGAAACTGGTATGCTTGGAGCCAAACCTGCAGGAACCCCCATGGAAACTGACTGCAATCTAGAATACAAGAAGGATGGGATACCGGTCAACACCGGAAGATACCAACTATTGGTAGGAAAACTCATCTATCTGGCTCATACAAGACCAGATATAAGCTACGCCGTGGGAGTTGTAAGTCAGTTTATGAATCAACCGCAAGAACAACATATGGAAGCGGTATATAGAATTCTGAAATATTTGAAGATGAATCCAGGAAAGGGATTATTCTTCAGGAAAGGAGAAGCTAGAGGAATAGAGATTTATACATCACTTACTTATGGGGAAATCTGGTTACCTGGAGAAGTAAGAAGCAACCAGTGGTTTCCAGAAGCAGTGCCGAAGCAGAACTAAGGGCACTAGCCCTTGGGGTCTGTGAAGGAATCTGGATAATTAGAGTTCTAAAAGAACTTAGAATAATGCATACTGGGCCAATAAAACTTTGGTGTGATAGTAAATCAGCCATGGAAATGGCCCTAAATCCTGTGCATCATGACAGGACAAAGCATGTTGAAATTGACAGACACTTCATAAGAGAAAAGATTGAAGGTGGTATCATTGACTTATCTTACATCCGAACCAAAAATCAAGTGGCAGATTTGTTTACTAAACCATTGCCCAGAGACTCATTTGAAGGACTAAGGAGCAAGCTGGGAATGATTGACATCTATTCACCAGCTTGAGGGGGAGTGTTGGAAGACAAAGCCCAAGCCCAATAAGCAGTGTTTTATTTATTTATTAAGTCCATTCTTTGTATTTCAATCTGATTAGATTTATCAGATAGATTAGGATAGATCTCCTTGATTTAGTCATTTATCCTAGATTTAGGTATCTTAGCAAGTTATATAATGTACTTTGCCTCTTCAGAAATAATATACTGATTAAACCTATTACTCTCTCGTCTCAAAGAAACCAAAAAAAAAAAAAAAATTACAGCGTTAGGAGCTCACAATTCTTTCAAGAATGGATGCTTGTAGAAGGCATCAGGAATTCTCCCAGAAAACTGGTTGTGATCCAAGTACCTGAGAAACAATTATTACGGGAAAGAATGTTAACATTGACAATTTCTTGAGCATATATAAGAACATTTTCTTAGATTAAGAGGAGAAGGTAGCAAAAGCCCATCTCTACTATTCACATGAAAAAGAAGCTAGAGTAGGGCTAAAAGTAACAGCAGACTGGAGCTCATAATAGCACAAACCATAGTTCATTAGATCAGGCTGTACAAGTCTCAAGACCATAAAGATTAGGTTGAAACTTGCATCAGATTCTATTTGACATCTCTTAAAGCCCTTAAAATCTCAGCAAACTAATACTTCTCTGATCCCTTAATATAAGACCTAATTAACTAATTTGAGTGGATTAAGGATGTTAGTAAAATTAGTTAACATAATATGTTTTTTTTTTTTTTTTTAAGAACACCCTATCCCTCTCCCGTTAGATTATTATTAAGAAAATATCAACAGGTTAATTTGAGAAAAAATTGATAAACATGTAATTTATACCTTATATAGGACCAACATTAACTCTCCAATTAAGTCCTATATTAAGGACTAGAGGAGTATTATATTACTTGACCACTCCCATGCTTAAAAAGATACTTGATAGAATTTCTTTTATTTGTCAACCGTATAAAAGTAGAACTTGCAAAATCATGAAAAAGGAAAATTACTTTCTGCTGTATAGGGCCTTGACCTCAAGCTTCTTTCTGTTTGGAGAAAGAATATTGAGCATATGAGTTACTTTAGGGTGGCTATAGGCCTGACTTAGGAAAAGGTTGTATTGGGGATTGTGTGACTCACTTTTGGGGCTTATATTAGCCGTGGAGGTATCTGAGAGAAGGGTGGACTTATTTTTTTGTGAACTGAGTTTGGTGAGGAGAGTGCTGGCCTCTCGAATGCCAGGTTAGGGGTGGAGGAAGAGTCTTTCTTCATCATTTTCTTTGTATTTCAGTGTGTATTTAGTGTATTGGTGAGTTGAATGTTCTTTGTTGTTTCCTGTGTGAGCTGTGTTAGTTATATATTGTATTGAACCCAGTTTTTTGTGTGATTAATATCAGTTTCGGCATTGTTTGTCTACTGTTTTATCTTGGTCTCTATCAATACTTTATAAGCTAAAGAAACTGCTCCTCTATAAATAAATAACAGCAAGATAAAAATTAAGATAGGTACAAGGAGACAGTAAATAATTGTGTTTCATCAAAGCCCGATAGTAGCAATCCAGACTCTTAATTAACCACTATTCTACTGAAAAACAGTCCAGTATAGTTTAAAAATGGAATTATGACTTATCAAGTCAGAAAACAAACTTACAAGTAAGTCAATTTGGGGATATGAGCAAGGCTTGATGGTATAACTCCTGACATTTTGTTGTGGGATAGGAACCTGTCTCAACAACCAATCAAAAACATTTTAGGGAAAATTTCCAAGGAGTGTGCCAAACAATTAGATGGCAGCATTAAGCTTACAGGAGCAAGAAAAGCAAAAACTTCAAAAATGTAAGGTACAGGTCGTGGGAAAAGGAGAAAAAGCAAAGAAATATGAAAGGGAAGGAAGCAAAGGCAAGACTCACAGGATTTCAAGATTGGTCAAGTTAGCAAGTTGTGCAGGGACTCCTCCAGTGAAATAGTTATTGTTCAAGTATCTATGTACAAAGCAAAAGTGGAAAGGATTTAGACAGAGCGTCTTACAGAAGACAAGGAAACATTAGAATGAAAATCATTTATGACACACAAGCTAGAAATAACTTACAGATTCCGAAGTGCTGGAAAGCAACCTTCAATGCGGATAAGTTCCCTTATGGTACCCACCAAATGATTGTTCCCAACATCCCTATCAACACAGAATCATAACCGAGAGTCGCATTGAGTTCAAAAATAAAAAATAAATAAATAATAAATAAATAAAAACTGCAGCAAGTGACCCATATAAAATTTGAATATTACAGGTGCCGAAGATTTTGTAGGGTGCCCAATTCAGGAGGGATTCTTCCACTAAGACGATTTTCATGAAGATAAAGGTAGCGAAGCTCAGGAAGATTAGCTAGTTCCCTGGGGATTTCTCCCTTGAAATTATTAAAGCTCAAGTATCTGCAAAAAGATACAAATTCATATTTGTAAGATATAAACAAAATAATGCCCAAAAAACAAAGAAAGAAAGTAACCAGTAAGATCAGGTTACTCACAGATGTGTCAGACTCTTAAGCTCACCAATCTCTGGAGGAATTGCATCCTGTAGTTTGTTCCACCTCAAATTTCTGGAATGAAATAAAAATCAGCCATGAGCCAATTCAATTCAAACATTAATTATTGCTTGTTCAAAAGCACTGTTAAAAAAAAAAAAAAAGGAATGCTCTCCATGAAAGAGCAACGGTTAGTAACACATAAGTCATTCTGATCCTACTTTATAAGCAGAAATGACAATTTATATACAATAAAGCGAGACATTCTTATGCCTGATGTAAAAAGTTGAAGTATCACAACAAAATGAAGTGAGTAATCAAAATCGAGGAAGGATCAGATAATTTTACAATATTTTAAGCCGCTTCAGTCGTCCAATTTGAGGAGGAATAGGTCCTGTCAACTTGTTGTTATGAAAATCCCTGCCATGATTATGTGTATTCCGTAAGGTCACAGAAGGCATAGGCAAAAAATTCACAGTATATATATTAGAAAATTACATGAACATTAGAAGATTAACGTATCAATATCATTTCAGCATGTAAACCTTATTTTTGGGATTTTATCACTTACAAACCAATCTAAAAATAAATAACAGTCAAACATTCACAGAAAGCGTCATTAGCAGGAATCTTTCATTAGTGCACCCAATATCAGAATTAAATAACTGTTATACATGCACGTTAAAAATCCACCAGAAACATTACCCGAACTGCATACATCATAAGGTCAAGATTGACCGCAAAGATACTTTAATATGCTACTTTACAGTACAAATCTTATTTCCATCATTAAAATTTATAATTTATGGACCAACTGAAAATCTTGTAATTGCGGGGAAGTATCGGAACAAATATAGCTTTTCACATCAAGTGGCATATCCGTCAATGAACACGATACTAAGTAATATCAATAACACATACTTTAGAAAGACTTGTTGAGATCTGAAATAAGTGAAAGATACTTACAGGCGTGTAAGATCCAGCAAGCTGGTTACAGCAGTAGGGAAAGGTCCGACAATAGACACAGCATACACCTCGCTGCAAATAAAGAAAGTAATTTCAATTATCGAAGGTCATATTTCTTAATTCATTCATAAAACTACTAAGTCAATCGAACCCTCTAGGAAACTTGAAATTCATCACGAAGTACGATGATGCTTACAGTTCCGTAACTACTCGATAATCACCGACAGTGGAACAGGTGACCCCAGACCAGGGAGGCAGATCGCCATCTCCACAGGGATCATCTCCAACCCACGCATACACAACTCTCCAACCAAGAGACGCCTTGATCTCATTCAAAGCTTTAACTGAAAATTGCAAAAACCAGAAACCCATCAAAGACCAACCCTTTAAGCAATGAATAAAAACCCCATGAGCCAAATCAGAGAAAACTACAGAAAAGGAAGATCCGGGATCCGTGGGGTTACCATCACGCTTAAGGGTTTTACAGTGTGCAAAGTGGAGCATCGATAGAGTGAAAATGAGGATCAGAGGAAGTAGAGATGAGGGTATTCGCGCCATTTTGAGGGCAACCCAGAGATCCTTGTCCCTCAACCACTCTCAAAAGGACTCGCAAATAGGCGGTCCTAGTGGATCTCAAGAATTATAGCTAAGATGTCTCCTTTTTCTGTGTAGCTCTCCGGTCTCAGGAGAGAAAACTCACTGCCTCAGACATTTTGGATTCGGTAATTTGGCAGTTTGAAGGAGGAAAAGCACTGGAAATTATTGCTGATTGATTAATGGAAGTGGAGCTCCAGCGAACGCGGCATCAACGTTGAAAATCTCCTCCTCACTCCGTCGGCACTGAAACTTTAATATAAACTTCTAAAATTTTCTAATGCTGTTTATTCAGTGACGAAATTATTAAATGAAATTATTTTATCCATTAAAAGATAAAATATAAAAAATAGAGATTCTCTATTTAGAAATTTCTTTAGATAGAAAGACTTTTTTAATAAAAATATTTAACCTAAACAGAACAATTACCTTAAAAAAAAGTCGATTGATTTGAGCAAAACTGAAATAAACCAAATGAGAAAAAGAAAATATAAAACAATAACCAATAAAACAAAAAACTAAATGCAGAAAAACATGAGCCCAAAATCATATCAGCGCTTTAAATATTAGCCAAATTCAATCCCGTCTTGTCCCAGCTAGGTAGCTATAACACCATGAAAGCAAACACTGTTTGAAGTTCCCAAAATAAGAGTATATACTACTCAACGGCATTGATAAGATGAGGGACATAGAAAAATGCCATTATGACCACCATCTCTTCAAGAGGCGGAAAGACTTTAATTCAAGTATTCCATATTTATTGTTAAAATAGTCAAACTTATTGATAATTATATGTTAAAGTATAAGTTTGATTTTTTAGGGTTACAAAAAATTTTAGTTTAGTCCTTTAAATTTTAAAATATGTTGAGTTAATATAATTTTTTATCCCTAAAACTTGGGTCCATTTTTATTTTCGTCTCTCAAATTTTAAATATATGGTTTTAATTCTTAAAATTTAATTAGTCTTAAAACACTAGTCTTTAAAGATGTAACAATATTAAAATCTGTTAAAACATTGTAAACGGTGTTAAATCAATAAGTAGATTTATCATATGGCACCTTACTAGATTTTGTGTAAATAGCAGGCAAAAACAAAACAAAACATGTCCTCAAAACACAATGCAGAGTATGATAATATTGAAGGGGATCAGTTCTGATAGTATAGTGCAGCAAGCAACTCCTCAAACAAACTATGAGGGAAAATGGAGCTAAACAGCATTATTTTGAGGATTTTTTTTTTTAATTCTCTGTTATTCACATAAAATATAATTGGATACCATCTAGTGAATTCACATAACCACTTTAATGATGTTTACAAAATTTCAACAGATTTTAATACCGTCATATCTTAAGGGACTAACTTTTTAAAATAAACTAAATTTCATGGATTAAAACTGCGGGTTTGAAATTTAAAAGACTAAAATTAAAATAGGCTAAAATTAGGGACCAAAAAATATATTAACCCAAATATATTTTCAGTTTCTTAATCTAATATGAACACTCAATTTTTTTTGTTTACCAAAATCTTCACCGTGTTAATCCCATTAATAGAAAATGCTAATTAATTATTAAATTTTAAAAATGCTTGATTAGCATTTATTTGCAAAGTGACGATGAGTCGGTATTTTTCATTAATAGTATCAACAGTGTTAATCTATTTATTTCTTCGGTAGAATGCTGGCCTCAGTCCAAGTTTTTTTCAAAATTTAGTTTATTTATTTATTTATTTGTTAGGTATAAGCATTCTTCTCAAGACAATATTATTTGAGATATTATTGAGCACCAAATATAATCACTTTTTTCAGGAAATTCGAATGTTGGTTAGTCATTCTCAAAGAATAACTTTTTTTACTATATTTAACTCCTATTGGTAAAATTTCTTTTAGAAAATGAGCCAAAAATTATTTCTTTGTTTTTTTTTTGCCAGAGCTAAAAATTATTTTGTGGATCCTTAGCCGATGACCCTCCAAATATGTGCGTGTGTGTGTTGACCAGAATATGGCGTTTGTTTTAGGCTGGTCATTTATATCGGCCCACAGAGCTGGGCAAGGTCTGGCCTTATCAAGCAAACTTTGAGACCCGGTTTTGGTACGCAGGACTGAATTTTGATGATGTATTGCAATTTGCAATTGAGATTGGAATTGGAAGTCGGTTTGTTTGAAGGGAAAAAACCCTATAAAACACTTTAAAAAATATTTTTATATAAATTGAGATAAAACTCCTCTCATATATTTATCTCAAACATTGTAAATTTACTTTTGAAAAGGTAATTCAATATTCGGAACCTCCAAAATCACTTAAAAAGGTGTTTTAACATAAGTCGAAACAAAATTCCTTTCACATACGTACCTCGAACTCCATAAAGTTACTTCTAAAAAGCTAATCCAAACAGTCAATGAGATTGCCTGTGCAAACGAGGATTTTAATTCGCATTCATATGTTCTACATGCTTATCAAAATGACATAATAATTATCGTTATATAGTGTTTCCGAGCAAGTATGTTGTCTGGAGTATACGTCTCACAAGAGCTAGTCTGGTGTCCCTCCAATTTTTAATACTATCTTCGGCCCAAATTATAAGACTTGGTTTGTAAACTACAAACGAGGTCTTATAATTAGAACTGAAGATAGTATAAAAGTTACTTGAGTAACTTGTATCGGTTAAAGAAATCAAGTAAATTAGTTAATCATAATAAATATGACATAATCAATATAAAAGATCCATGTATAACATTAGATTATATATCAGTTTATAAGTTAGGTCAATTAATTTAAAAAAAAAGATAAAAATAGGAGATAGAACTGATTAAAACTTTATATTTATAACCAAATACAACCCTCGTCTGAGTCATATTCATATATTAAGTACTAAAGGTGATATTTAATTGATGCTATATGATGAAAATGAAAGATATTCCTCATTCTTCAAAACTAGGTTCTGCACCAAGGGTATTATTATCTGGTACATTAAACAATTCATTCGAATGATACCCTTCATTAAAAATTATGGTGTCTTTATATGCACCAGTTTTACTAGTAGTAGTATTCTTTTAATTCTTAATTTAAGACTTATTTAACTAATTTAATTATATTAGGAAAACTAGTTAATTATAAGGTTAAAATTTATAAAATTCTCTTCAATTTCACATAAGTTGCATATAACCTCTAGATGTTTGAAAGTTTAAATTTAATCCCTATAATGTCTCAATTTTAATTTAAATTCTTGCCTGTTTGAGTTTGAAACTTGGGGAGATGGAGAGAAACACATACGACCAAGTAAGGCAACTAAAACCCTAATTGTTTAGGCAAGAATCATCAAAAGACAGGAAAGGATCCAACAAATTCCCAAGCTGCTCTGCGACCAATTGTGAATGGCAATCTAGAGGCAAACCCCTAATCTGAATCCAAACAAGCACATAACTAAAGAAAACCTGCTCAATATAGGCACATGTGGGGCTGCCATTTGCATACTGCTAACGTGAGTCCTTGCAACGAGCAAGACCCTTGACTAAATATAAGATGCTTATAGTTATCATTAGCTTATTGCGTGATTGGTGACCGGCCACTTGAGGATCGTGTGTCTATATATCAGCAGCATGGCAACCAGTGTTAGCTAATTACCTTTGGTTCGAGTTTATGGAGATTAATGACAGTGGGGAGATATTCTTTTTATATTTATGATATATCCTTCTTAATCTGATATAGCAGTTTCTGTCAGTAACTTAATGGCCAAATAAATGGCAAGGGACTTAATGTCAAAAATTAAGACGTTAGGAAGGTTAGGTTTAAATTTAAAAATGTCAGGAGGTTATATGTAACTCATTCAAAGTTAAAAGGGATTATGTCGATTTTAGCCTAATTAGAATCAATATGATGTTATTCACCCCAAAAAAAAAAAAGGAGTAATATGATTTTTTTAAATCCCTTTTTCTTTGGATTTACAGATTCATAAAGTCTACATTTTGATCTTTCATGTGTTTGATACTAATAAGCTATTAACAAAAATTAATTTCCTAATACCAACTTTTATTAATAATTCAAACTTGGGTAAATTTAAGTATTAAAACATGAAATCGAATGACAATAATTTTTTTAGTTATTGCCTAAAACAAATGAATTATTAATAAAAATTAACTTTTCAATAGCAACTTTTATTGACATTTCATATTTGGGTAAAATTAAAGTCCAGAAACTTAAAAGTAGATAATATCTATACTTCAGATATTACCTAAAACAATAAACTATTAACAAAAATCGATTCGTCGTAACATCTTTTAGCAATATTTTAATGTTTTCCAAATTAGTTCACCCACCCTGATATTGCATTATGTAAAATTAGCAACCTGTTTTGTTTTTTTATGCCCTTTAAATGTCATTTTATGAAATTTTCCTAATATAATATTTATAAAATATTTTATTTATAATTTATAAATAGTGACGATTATATATTGGATTAAAGGCATGTAGAAATCAAATCCCACAAACAAACTGTGTCGATCAAAACATGACGTGTATTAATGTATGAATATCAAACAAATATGTTGACAATGCAAATTGGAAATAGAATCAAATTAAATATCATAATCTGAAATTAATCAAGATTAATAGCCTAATCAAAACATTGTGAAATTAAGAAATCCTAAGAAGACACATCATAAAAATTAAATGTATATCATGAAGAAGAACATGAAAAAAGGACTATGCACAAGCAGGTGCATTAAGGTTGATGAGCCGTGCAAAAACAATGGAATCAGCAGCAACAGTGATTGGAGAAAAAGGATCTACAAGCACTGGATCCATGGAGGGAATATCTTGAGACTCAGTCAAACTCAAAACTTTTCCATTCAATAACACAACGTCACTTTGAATGTTTCCATCCTTGGGAGTCAAATGGTACTCCTCCCTCTCCTCTAAGTTTGACACTTGTTGCTCTGGGTACAAATTCATGTCCATATTAATAGACACATTGAAGGAAGTAGAATTCGACATGTTTATTAGTAATATGCTCACACCAGCCTGTAAATATCCAAAAAAGTGTAAACTTTTATTCATGGGAATTAAGAATGAAGAAGAGAAACTAAACATTTTCAGAATGAATGAATGGATTGCTTACCTTATTCTTGGCACAATGAGCATATGCACGTAGATATGGTGAGCCTTCATGATTTACAGAGAGTACTTTGGTTCCCATAAGCCGATGCCATAGTAAAGCTCTGTTCAAGAAAGACATTAATAATCACACTTCTTTTAAGGCGCACGCATACTAAATGAAATCAAAAGTCATACCCATAATAATCTGGGTTAGGAATGAATGATGTTGTATTAAGCAAACCATAGTTTCCTCCTATCAATGTTTGCCTACAGTAAACTTTGTGGTTGAAGGTTGATGTCATGCCTAGTTGATCCAAATACCTAGTGCTCATTGAAAAGCACATCAACATAAGTTCAAGAAAAAATTCCAAAATAAATAGAAAAAAGAACAAGAAATCAGCTCAAATTAAATGAGGGATTAGTTAGAGTATGACCAGAAGCCATTGACAAAGGTATGTGATACGTCTTTGCCTCCACTGTTATAGGCTCCTCCAGATTCACCAACCCATGCTTGAGCCCATGGTGCATACTCTTTCACACTTGTTGATATATCTTTGAATGTTTGAGCAACCTGGCTTAGAAAAAATGGATCTTGCACCTTGTTAATCAAAGTCTTATCCACACCTACATTTATCATAAAGATGGAGTATTAGACATTTTCTAAAAAATTAACCAAACATAAGTTATGTGTTCACTTGGCCTCTTTGTGCCTGAAGGAATGCCCAAAATAAAAAAGAGAAAATAGACAAAAAAAAATTAGTTAGTTAGTTGGTTAACACCTAGCTTAGTAAAAAATAACAAGATGGAGAGTTATGTTACTCACCAGCACCCAAGTTGTAAATATGGTGGGAAACTCCATCAACAACATTAGGTGCTGTATTTTGCAAGAAACTATCAAACCATTCCTTCTTATAGAAACCACCCGGGGCTAGCACTTGCGGTCTTGTAGTGGGATTTGGGTAAAACATATTAACTAATTTTCTAAGCTCAGTGATATCTTTTGCATATTGCACACTTTCTATTCTGGCACCAATGCCATCACCACATAGCTCATTTCCTGCCACAAATTAGACTTTGATCATAAACCACAATGCACATTAACAAACTATGAATTCAAGTTCAAAGCAAAAAACTTTGTCATACCTAATTCATACGAATCAATTTTGTATCCTTTTAAAACAGTGTGAGCCATGAGGGTAGCAGCATTATGTGGGTTCCAATTACCAACCCAGAGAACTTTGTCATCCATGGATCTCTTCTTTCCATAAAGAGCATTCAACCCAAATGTGAGTTTGACTCTGCCACAACATCAACACCATATCATAAGAATATAGTTGAGCCAAGACACACATATATATAGTTATTGATATAACTAGAGATCATAGTGTGAAATGTTATGTCAAGAGAATGAGTGGAATATACCCGGTTTTGTTGAACAAGTCATTGATTTGATCCCATCTAGTATGATTAAGACATCCAGAGCTAAATCCAAACAGGCCATCTTGGTTCTTTGTGAATCTTGGGCAATTTTTTGGATGTCTAAATCTATACACCACTTGATCTTCTAGTGACCCTCCTAATCGGATTCTTAGAGGGTTAAATGCTGCACCAACAAACAAATTATCCATATAAACAATTTGATCTTTCAATGTATAGCAGTTAGTTTCCGGTAGCTTTTATTGGGAGGAGAATGGAAGAAAAGAAATTTGGCTGAGGGAATGAAAGAGAGAAGAAAAATGAATGATAAGTTAGCAATGCTAATTTTACTTTATTGTATTAGATCCAATAAAAATAGAACGAATTTGGAAAATTAATACAAAATCTTCTATATTTTTCAATCCTTTAAGAAAAATGAGGAAAAAATATCAAATATTTTTTCTATCATTTTCCCTTCTTTGTTCGATTCAAGTGATGAATTAGGAGTTACAATGAAATACATGCATGAATGAAGAAGACTTCCAAAAACTAAAAAAAAAAAAAAGAATAAAAAGACGATGTCAAGCATGAAACTTCTGTTAGTCATGAAATTTACTTGAGAAAATAAAATGTCATACCTTTCATAGCATTTATCAGAATGTTGTTATCCAAATCCTGTCAATATGGAAACAACAAAAGATAAGATGCTTATAGCTGATTTTTGATAGCACTAATTATTTCAAAGGAAATTTTAAATCTTATACCAAATTGAGAATCCCCGCTTGTCCCCAAGGACATTGACCATAATCACACTTATTAGAAGGCCACCAATCTAGAGTTGCACAGATAAAATTTTCATCTGTATTGGCTATTGATGTTATCACTTTCACATTAAGTTTTACATCTTCTGAATGGCACACTAAAAAGATTGAAGCAAGAATAATATACAGGAAAACTGATTTTGCTTCCATGATGGAAATTAAGATGAGAGAAAAGAAGCACAAGAAAATTAGGCAATGTTTCCTACATTTATATGGTCAATTTAATGGTAAATTTATTCTCTTTCCTACTCAAATGGATGAGATTGAGATCATGTTACAGGTATATCTCCTTTTGTTTTCAGAATAATATAACTAATCATTATTATTGACTACTAAAATAAACCATAGAATGTAACAGTATTCTCGCTTTGATGAGTTGTTTTAACAAAAGGGGTTGTAAAAGAAAATCCCCTCTCTTTAATATTAAAATTGATCTGTCATTTTAGATGATAATTACCAAAATTAACTAACCCTTAATTATCATTGTCTTGGGCTCTTGACCCAAAAAAATGTCAATGCCAGATCTAAGTATGGCAAGGGAACACTAATTTTTAAAAATTCTTTGTTAATATTATGGGTTTAATTTTGATATTGTGCCTCATTATTTGAAATTTTGGATCAGATTGAGCTAAACACATTCATGATTGAATTATATAATGGGTTAAATGGAAAATTTGCTCTAGAAGGTTTTTTTAAAAATCTATGGAAAGGGGAAATTAAAGTTTCCACTGAAGTATGGAAGTAATTTATTGAGAAAGATTTAGGTAAGTTCTACTTCCCTATGATTTATTGTGCATTTCCAAACATATCCTTAAAAATATAAAATAAAATTCAACTAAAAGAATGTTTTAGTCTTTAGCATTAAAAAAAAAACCATATTTATCTTAAAATAGTCAAATTTATCGATAATTATTTGAACAAAACAAGAAATATGAATTCTTGGCAATTTCAGATAATTAAACAAAACAATAATAATAATGATAACGATGCATCAATAGTTTTTCGCTATTATTTAAATCAACTTATCATTTAGATTTGGGTAATATAATATACAAATATATCCACTGTGTTAAATTCGCGAGTTAACTCTCTGAGTTTAACGTTTTTACGTTTTCAGCTAACAAAATCGTGTCGATTCACTCTTAAGCTTTTAATAATTGTAAATTTGGTTAAACTTACGAGTTTATTTACTAAGTTTACTGTTTTTACGTTTTTAACTTACAAAATCGTGTCAACTCGTTATTAAACTCATGCTAAATTTTTGGATTGGATTATGTTTAGTGATTTTATATATGAATTTTATAGAAATTTCTTTGTTGAATGTGATAAATTATGAATATTGATGAATATAATTTCAATTATTTAAAATTAAAATATATTTAAATGAAATTGTTCTCAGTTTTGATACATTAATGATTTGATTATATACTTTTATTACTAGTTTATTAATAAACGTAAATTCTTATGAGTTTACAATCTGAGTTTATATCATTATTACGAGTTTGTTTAAACTCATGAGTTTGATAACCTTGAATATATCTATAAAAGGCTCTTTTACTTTTAGAAAATGTTAGGACTGAGGAGTTCAAACTAAAACTTGAAAAAACTTGTTTTGGAGATCGAAAAGTAATACATCTTTTCAAGTAAGAAACAAAATGATGTCAGGTTTAACATCCTAAATTTTATTTTTGGATTTAAGCAGCAAAAAAAATATAATTAAAATATTATTATTTAAAAAGTTGAAATTTAAAAGTAAAATGAAATAATATAAAATATACTAATATTTTATTATAAAAATAATAATATTTTTTTATTACTATATTTATAAAAAAAAGTAACTTTTCCACCAAAATTTTGGCAAAAAAGTAAGTAAAAATTTATTAGGGGAAACTTCCCCTGATAAATATATGAGGGGTATTAAATATACCCCCACAATTCATTTGTTTGCTTCATCCAATAGGAGAGAAAGAGAGAACAAGTGACAAAAGAATAAAATAAGCATGCCAGTTCTCTTGATCATAATGGTTGGCCCTGTTATTAGACCTTTGTAGTTTTTTCTTTTTCTTAGTCTAGAATTGAGAATGAGCTCTCGAGCAGACATCTCTTGCACCATAATTCATTCTTGGGTAGTGTAGAAGGAGGGGATCTATTGACTTGATATGAGTGGGGTGACCTTTGACCGGGTTACTCAACATAGAAAGTCAGGGTACCTTTCATGGATTTATAAGGAGGAGTATGATGGATGACATGGGAATTTATATAGTTATGTGTTTGTTACATCTGTAGTTGCATATTTTATCACTTAAAAATTCACGTATAAGCATTACTTCATCGACTTACCATCCTGCTTACATATGTTGCAAATTGGTTACTGGTTACTAGGACTTAATTGTCTCATCCCGTTGTTTATTATTGTTTTTCAGGAGAGCCAACTAGTTCGGCTTGGCGCGATGGAAAGTAACCAGAGGCATAGATAAGTATAGCCTAGTAGTCCTCTTTTGGCTTGGGCTTACAATGTCATGTATATTACCATCTTAGGACCATGTTTTTATTAACATATACTTACTTTTATTTGATTGTCAGATAACTGTATTTAGTGGAGTATTGTTAGAATGGTTAGAGGCCATAGGACATTATTGCTTGTGTTTCTCTTGTGGATTGAACATGTGTATGACTTGTAGGTTGGGCTTAGCACCTTTTGTTTCTTGTACTCTAAATCTTTGTGGGATGATGTTTATGTTGGGTTTGTAGGTGATTACTGTGCCTTAGATCCTTATTTTACTTGTTAAACTTTTAGGTGTTTTGTGTATCGAGTCTCTTGTGATGTTTTCGAAATAACACAAACCCTTTGTAATCATGATGGTGTTTTAATACTCTAGTCTAATTCTTTTTTTAACCATAGTTACCGTCTTAAAATTGTTCTATAATTTTATATTTGAAAAAGGTCTTTTCACCTCTTATGAATGCTTTTCATAGCATCTCTCTAAACTTTCTCTCTCTCTTTCTAAAAGCTTGTTCTATCTGTCTTTAAGATTCAAATATGTTGTACACTTGCCTCATATGAGGATCCTGTGTATTATAAAGAATCTGATTATAATCCTGTGAGATGATCTCTATCAGTTGAAGAGTCTTTAGTTCGGAGTATTACCGATTGAGGTCCTAATGTGGTCTGTGTGAGGCATGGAGAGCTGTTTGATGAGACCTTGACATGATAAGACTTGTAATTCTCAAGACTGAGTCTTTGAAATTCGAAGAGACTCACCGGCATGGTATTATTTTAAACCTAGGCATTCTCTTTTACTACACCATCATTCGCATACTCTACTAATTTTGTTTTCTTTTTATTATTATTATTATTATTATTATTATTATTATTATTATTATTATTATTATAGCTGGTTCATAACTTGACAAGAAAATGTTTGAGAATTAAGATGATCGCTTTTGTGATAGGAAAAAGAAAGAAAGAAAAGCATTAATGGCTTTTGCGTCTCAATGTTTTTTTTTTTGGGGGCAATTTGCGTCTCAATGTTTAAATGCAAACATCGACGTGCGTTGGTCAGTGCTATCCCAAAAATGTTATAAATAATACTACTTAGCTTCCCATACTTAATAAAAAATTCAGTTAATTAATTTGAGTAGGATAAGAAAGCTAAATAAATTACTTATATATCATATGTTTCATGATCTCTGTGAAATACTTGCACATGTATCATTAGATTACATATTAGTTTATAAGTGGGAAAAATTAGTCTAGAGAAAAACAATAAATATAAATACTTTAAAGTAATTTATTTATTTTTCTTAATATTTTCAAATTAACTAGATGTAATATGATTTTTCATAAGGAGAAAGGCATATAAAAGGATCGTGGAAACATTAGAATCCCAAAATGATTCTTCCGATCCTATGAAGTCCTTAGAAATTACTTTAAAATTATTTTCTTTGTGAGAAGACTTAATCCTCTAAGTGAAATTAGCCATCACTTGTTGTCATTTAATAAGTTCTTGTTTAATTTGAGATCATAATTGAGATCACAAAAGCACGTATTCACATAATTTGAGATAAAACACCTATCACCTACTTGTTAGATAGGATAATCACCCAAGATAGGAGTAAATTGGATGATATTAAATTATGCACAATTAAAAATGAAATAGAGAAAGAGTTAGAATGATATCACTAAAAGAAGGGGGGACAACATGTTGATTTATATTGGTATGGTCTACCACTTGACCTACATCCAGTTTTAAAAGTACCCATGAGTGTTTTATTATTAGCCTATTTGGGTCAGCATTTAGATCCATAACAAATAGCTTTTGCAATCTTAAGTATGTTTGGGCTCTTAGCTTGGTGTTTGGATAAGCTTTTTGCCCATTTAACTTATGGTCAAAAGTTGGTTTCAATCCTGCTTTTTGGACAAGCTTCTCCTTCCTACTTATGGCTTATATGTAATCGTACTTTTAATAAATTTCCATGAGTTGGTGGGGCCATGTATTATTCTCTCTTCTCTTCTCCCTCATTTGTCTCATGCTTCTCTCTCACTCTCTCTACTAGCAATGCGAGCTCGTGTACGCATATATATGCATAAATAATTTTGAATTTTTTAAAATTATGTTTCACTTTATATTTACCAAAAAAAAATTCTGATATCTCTAATGTTTTAAAACATATTTTAGTCACTAAATTTCACTTTTTCATATTAAAATAATTTAAATTTATTATATTATGTAAAGGGAAAATGACAGATAAAGAAGGTGGAATATCTGAAATTCCAATTTGGAAAGCTAAGGAAATGTAATGACAAAGAGGGAAGTTCTTCCTAAATTGGAATTTTAAAATTTAGTGAAATGACAAAAATGCCCTTTATCTTTTTAAAAAAAAAAACTCAGGCCCCACCGGTGGCCGGCCGCCAGTAGCCACCGCCGGCCACCGGTGTGGTGGCTGCCTGTGGAATTTTTTTGTAACAGTTTTTTTTTGTATGGGAGAATATTGCAAGAAGTGGTGGGGGTAGGATTTGATCCCACAACCCCTTGGCCATTTGGACCAACAAAAGAGTAGATGACCATTGGGCCATCAAAGACTTCTTAAATTTATAATGTAAACAAAAATATAAGTTGGCTCTTTTACTGTAACTCTAACCCGTGACAATAATTTACCTCAGGATGACAAGTCTTAACTGAGAAATAACAAGTCTAAATTTGATATTAACAAAACAACTTTTCTTGATATATAACAAGAAGTAGTATGTACATTAATTGAAAATGACCATAATTTATTTGAAAATGACACATCTTTACTAGAAAATGACACGTCTAAACATGAGATTAAGAATATGCCTTTTTCTGATACATAACAAGAAGTAGCATGTACATTAATTAAAAATGACCATAATTTATTTGAAAATGATACGTCTTGTTATGTATCAGGAGAAGACATATTGTTAATGCTACTTCTTATTATGTATAAGGAGAAGACACATTGTTAATCTCAAATTTAGACTTGTCATTTTTCAGTAGAAGACATATTGTTAATGTTACTTCTTGTCATGTATTAGGAGAAGACACATTGTTTGTTATGTATCAGGAGAAGACATATTGTTAATGCTACTTCTTGTTATGTATTAGGAGAAGACACATTATTAATCTCAAGTTTAGATTTGTCATTTTTCAGTAAAAGACATATTGTTAATGCTACTTCTTGTTATGTATCAGGAGAAGAAACATTGTTAATCTCAAGTTTAGACTTGTCATTTTTCAGTAAAGACGTGTCATTTTCAAATAAATTATGGTCATTTTTAATTAATGTACATGCTACTTCTTGTTATGTATCAGAAAAAGGCATATTGTTAATCTCACGTTTAGACGTGTCATTTTCCAGTAAAGACGTGTCATTTTTAAATAAATTTTCATTTTTAATTAATATACATGCTACTTCTTATTATGTATCAGGAAAAGTTGCTTTGTTAATATCAAATTTAGACTTATTATTTCTCAATTGAGACTTTTCATCTTGAGATAAATTCTCATCATAGGCTGGAGTCACAATAAAATAGTCAACTTATATTTTTGTTTGCATTATAAAGTTAAGAAGTCTTTGATGGCTCAATGGACATCTATCTTTTTGTTGGTCCAAATGGCTGAGGGGTTGTGGGATCAAATCCCACCCCCACCACTTCTTGCAATATTCTCCCATACAAAAAAAAACTGTTACAAAAAAATTCCACCGGCAACCACCACACCAGTGGCCGGTAGCGGCGCCCGACGGCGATGGCCAGCCGCTGGCGACCAGTTGCCAGCGGTAGCTATCGGCGACCGGCCACCGGTGAGGGGCTGAGTTTTTTTTTAAAAAAAAGATAAAGGGCATTTTTATCATTTCACTGAATTTCAAAATTCCAATTTGGGAAGGACTTCCCTCTTTGTCATTACATTTCCTTAGCTTCCCAAATTGGAATTTCAGATATTCCACCTTCTTTATCTGTCATTTTCCCTGATGTAAATTCATTTTTTACCATTTTTATTATTTAATAAAACTCGTATCCATTTTAGTAATTTTACAAACTAAACTTACTTTTATTTAATCATAATTCAAACAATTTCTTACCCAAACTAAATTTTACAAACTAACTTTTACAAAATACAATCTAAACATAAATCATATTACCCAATTTAACTTTTACTCAATTTCACTTTTACAAAAGTCAAATTAAAAATAAGCTACTTTTTCTACTACCAATCCAAACATACCCTATATTCTCCAAGATTCAACGGGCTATTGGCGCCTTAATACAACAACAATAGAAATTTACAATTTCTCAAACACTCCCCCTTACTTCCTGTCATATCTCGTGTTTTAAGCCACTAAAAAGAGAAATTTAGAGCTAATTAAGGGTCAAATGGGATAGAGGAAATATAGATGAAACAACTTTGAAGTTAAACCTTGGCAAGGACTAAACTACAAATTTGAAAGTTTCAATATGAGAAGGGTATTTTTGAAAAAGTGTGCTTGAAATTCTTGAAAATTTTTGGAAATTCACAGAAAATAGAAAGAAAGGCCTAGAGTAGTGTTTGGGGCCTAAAGGGTAAAAATTTGATGAAAATAAATTATTAAGGAATTTCATTTAATAATGGAAATTTTGGCTAAGTAGGAAAAATTAGTCAAAATTAATTATTTTAATTATGTAAATGCCTCAAATAGTCAGACAAAAATGAGAAAAAATTATTTTGGAGATTTTGATACATTATAAAATTATCCCTAACATTTAAAAATATAAAGTTTGCTTTAAAGAAATTCAAAGCTGAATTTCACAGAAAGGGGGGTATCTGGTAAATTTTAAATAGAAGTGTCTACAAGTTGACTTTTCATTAAAAAAAATTAGGGAGCTTCTTCCCAACAGGAGAAGAGTATTGGGAAAGAGAAATGAAGTTTTAGAGTCAAAAAAATCAAGAAGTAATTAGGAATAACCTAGGGTTTATTTTTGGACAAATTTTTTTTTTCTATTTTCTTCTATTTTTGGTGCCAATTTTTGTAAGCAAAATAGGGTTGGGATTATACAAATTGTTCAGGGAAAAATTAAAGAGGAAAGCATTTATCAAAGGTATAATTGGAAGAAAATAAATCTATCTTGTCTTCTCCAACAAGCCAAGACACTTGGCTGGATTATGAGAAGACATGGCCTAATCAAGAGACACATGGCATAGTGAGTAAGCATGGGAACTTGATTTTAACCATGAGATAAATCTTAAGGCAAGTTTTATAAATACCCTTTCCCCTCTTAATAGATAAAGATTTTGGCCAAGAGAGACAAAGCATGGGAGGGGCTAAAAATTTGAAGAAGAAAAAAGGAAGAAGGATATCAAGAGAATCTAGGCAACTTCAAGGTTCCAAGCAAGGTAAGATCATGGACTTTGTCATAGTTTATGTTGCCATATGGATTGTTGAATTTAGATATGGTTTTGATAGAGGTTGAAAGCTAGAAACCCTAAGTCTTCTTGCTACCCAAATTGGTATGGATTGAGATAACATTGATTTGAAGTAAGAATGATGATTAAAGGATAGAAAGAGGCTTGAATCTTATGTTATTGCTTGATTGGTGAAAGATTTCATGGTTGTATTCTTGGATCATGGTATTCAGTCAATATAAGCTGATGGGGTTAGAGTTTGATTCATGTTAATTTGATGCTTCCAACAAGTTTATAAGGTGAAATTTTGTTGAGTTATAATGAGAAATGGCGTTTTGAAGCATTATAATTGAAAATGAAAATTTTGAACCTTAGAACCCTATGTTTTGGCCAAAGCAAGTTGAGTAGGGAGGAGTTGGATTTTGATGAATCTAAGCTTAAATATGGATTCTACAAGAAAAATTATGTACGAAAAACATGTGAGAATTATGTTAAGAAAGATGGCACTGAAACCCTAAAAATCAAAGATAAGGGTTAAGGTTTAAGTTAAGTTGTTAAGGTTTAAGTTAAGTTATTGATGTTGTTTGGATTGAAACTTAGAATGCCCCTATTATGTGATTAATAGGAGTTGAACATTGGAAAGTAGAGCCTCAAGTTTAAGGAAGGAGAAGCAAGGATCAAACTTTGGAAAGAGGTAGTAAGAACATTTAACTTTAATGTTAACTTGTATTGGTTGTTATGTTATCCTATGTTATGTTATGTTATATGCCATGATGTGGTTGAGCTTTATTGATGTTATGTGTTGAACTCCTTTCACATTTGATGTCTTCGCAATACGCATGGTTGGTTTTTCTTATGGTATGTATATGTGCTCCCTTTCTATGAATGCATATTTTATAATAACCTTGCATGGTTGATATTATTGTTATTGTTATTTGCTACTAAGATTTCTTTGAAATCTCATTCCTATTATGTTCAAATGACACCAAATAGGGGCTGGATCAACTATGAACAAGGGGAAGAATGTGGAGATACAATGAAGGATTGTTATAAACTATTAGGTTTATGTCTTTTGATAATATAAATTTTGCAAACCACGATAGATGAATGTATGAGATGAGGACTCTAATTTTAGAGAAACTTAGTTACTGCGTGTGTAAATATTAGTGTGAATGGTACCTAAATGAATTTGCATAGCTATGGATTATATTTACCAAGGTTATGCTTGATAAGAGATGTTAGAAGCTTAAAAGTCATAATATTGTGGCTGTGAATTTTCTAGGCAAATGATTGAATTTGGCTGTGAGATTTGGTATGCTCAAAGTACACATTTTAAGCTTTGAATAGAGTAGTAAATAACCTAATTTGGATTTATAAGCTGAAAGTTGTGAATTTTTGAAGTCATGGTAAAAATTTCAAAGGTAAAAGTTGACTAAATGAACAATACATTTGCCACATAAAATGGAGCCTCAATTGCAAAGGAAATAGACTTACGAGTATTTTTCTTATGTAAAGAAATGAAAGAGCTTCTAATAAAAACTGGAGCCACATTTTTTTGATTTTTCTAGACTTAATTATGAATTTTTAAAATTGGCTAAAAATTTAGGGTTACCAAATGAATGGTAACCCAAGAAGTGAATTTTTCAAAGCTGAATTTTCTAAAACCAAATGCTATGTAATGTGGTTCTATTTGACATATTTTGGCTCTGTATATAGTTGTAAGTTGTGACATTTATACTTCTCACAAGATTACGACCCACTTAAGATCCCCAATCTTGAGTAACTCATAGATAGAGTGACTGAAAGTGTTTAGTGCTCTCTCTTTAAGAGTATAATAAATGAATACTGAAGCTCAGAGTGAAAAACTTAAAACAATGAATGTGAATAGTAAATTTTGTAGCATAGTGGTTCAATATGTTGTTCTCTTCTTTTTAATAATGGCAAAACCAAACAAATTAAATATAATGTTAGTATATTAGACTAATATGTTTAATTTGGCCAGGAAAAGGGGGAAAAAATCACTATGAGATTTCAAGAAATAAATATAATTACTAAAAAATTCAAAATAATAAGTGACCAGCATGAACTTATTATCAATTTTTTTTGCATAGGGATTTGATATCGCATCTTGCTCACTTGTTGTGAATTTTTTTATTATTATATTTTCTTGGGATTTCATGATGATTTTCTCAAAAAAGGAGAGATTTTAATAATTTATTGTTTATTTCTTTTGTTTCAAGTTTCTGAGAGGGAAGAATGGGAGATGAGAATAAGATAATGAATTGACTATTATATCCTTATTATAATTTAGCACTTTTTTACTGTTTCAAGAGAAAAGAAAGGATATACTATCTCTCATCTTTAATATATGAGTTAGTTTAACATTCAATTTAATCTTAAATATAATATTTCAATCTACTTTGTCTCTCATATTTATCTATTTTTTCTAAGACAGTCCTTGTGTTAGTTGCACATGTTATAAGTTTCATTAAATGATAGTTTTTTTTAAGGGCAAGATAGAAGTCTTGAGAATACAATCAAAATAGTGTACAAGCCTATATCTGCATAGAATCTGAAGCTAGGAGCTGAATGCATCCCATCAGTGGCTGCTATAAGATTTTGAAGTCTTTTGTCAAATGATGAGCCTCCTTAGCAAGATAATCAGCGCAGTTCATGGACTCCCTCAAGGCATGATGGATCTCAACTTTCCATTCTAAATAAATCATGTTAGATTTAAGGTTTTGATGATAACATATTGGGTAATCTGTGTTTTGGTAAGTTGATCAATCACCTGATCGATCAAGGGTTTATTTATCACTTGTTAGATAAATCCCCTGTGCAAACGAGTAACTTAGCAGAAATGTTAATCGATAACTTGATAGATAAATCAGTTTATATGTGTTGATTGATCAATTGATCGATCATTATTAACACTATTTTGTATAGAAGTCTACAGAAAATTATCAATCAATTCATCGATAATCTAATGATCTAACACCTATCAGATAATGGGACACAATTTTGGTAAGTATTTATCGATCACTTGATCGATAAATAGGTCATCGATAAGAAGACAGATAAATGGTAAAGCTCTTTCACTTTGGTTATACTCTGTTTCTTTCATCATTTATCAATCACTTTATCGATCAGAGATTTTTCGATAACATGATCGAACATTGCTTAATAAGCTGTTCGATATATCCCTGTTCAAGGTTTTTATCTGGTTGATTTATCAATCACTTGATCGATCAGTGATTTATTGATCAAATGATCGATCATCGCTATCTCTCTCTACTTTTTAAGTTATGTTTTTTCGATCACCTGATCGATAATCTAATTATTGATGAAATGATCGATCACCCATATATCTACATGTCTTGTTTTCACATAACATGATCGATCAAACATCTCCCTGGCATTTCAGAACTAAGTCTCTTTGTTATATTTTATCGATCACTTACTCGATCAAACATTAATCGATCACTTAATCAATCATCATTTGTTTTGTGCCCTTTGAAAAAATCTTTGTTAAATCTCTTTTATTGATCAAATTATCTATCATTCATTTATCGATAAAGTACTCAATCATTGTTCCTTGAAAATCTATTTCTATCTCACTTTGCTTTATCGATAGCTTGATCGATCAAGAAGTTTTCGATCACTGACTTATTCCAGTTAAATATCAACAAGTTACTTTGATTCTCAAAATATGTTGATTATTTCTCTTCAAGCTTTTCTCAGCCTTCATGATTATCTTAATTCTCTATTTTAAGGGATTCAAAATCAAAAGTGACCTTAAGCCTTTTCTCTACATGTTTTTTCTAAAGTCACTCTATTCATTTACTGATTACTTGATCGATAAATTATTAATCCATAACTTGATCGATAAATAAACTTGCCTATTTCAAATTCTTTCTATTTGATTAATCGATAATTTGATCGATCAACCAGTCATCGATCATTACTTCGATCAAGGATGTCCAGTTCTTGTTCAATACATTTAGCAACTGATTAATTCCACTTTCAAACTATGAATGTTCATTTTTATCATTTGATCAGTTATGCTCTTGAGCTTTACTCTGCAAGAAAAACTTATTAGATTGAAGTATTATTACAGATTACAAAGAACTCAATGATTATCCAACAGTTGTTTAGTAGCCTGTAACCCACTATGTCAGAAGCATTAATGGTGAAAACTATTACAACTGGCAAAACACGCAACCGAACTCTCAACTGCTAGAAGCTCTTCTGTCTAACGGTTATTAAAATTCATCAACTATAAAAGGTGCGAAGAAACATTGAATGCATAGATTGAATACGTGAGTTACCTTCTAAAAATAACTTATTATTGCATTCAATACTCTATTCTTATTTGTACTGGGCTCCAGTGTTTCTCATTCATTTACTCTGTAAGAGAGCTCTACTTATCATCTTTAATTACTTTCTGAGTGAAACTTAAGAGTGTGGACTCTTGAGTAGGTCTGTAACCTTACGGGTAGTAAGGGGGAGTGATTGAGTGAATCAATTACTGTACTGTGGCACCAAAAGCCCGATTAATCTTGGAACTTAGTGAAATACTCAGAGATGTTCTGAGGACTGGACATAGGTCAAGTGGTTGAGACCGAACCAATATAAATTCTGTGTCTTACGCTCTCTGTTTCTGTTTAGCTTACTGTTTTTTAATTTGCAAGATTTTTATAACTTACCCAATTCACCCCCCTCTTGGGTGAGACTGCCACTAACAAATCATACTTCTAATTGTATTAATTTTTTATCCCAACAAAACATTGTTGCCACTATCATTCATAATGAGATAGATCGCCTCTAAGGAATCAGAGTACACTTTTAACCTTGGAAATATTATAATATCTGCATAGCTTCAATCCTGTTAGTATTACACATACCTCCTCCGCTATTGATGGAGTATAAAGAAGTTTTCTTTGGAAGGCTTCAATCCATTGGCTATGTGAATCTCTAATTAGTCCCCACATGCAGCTTGATATCCAATAGTCACAGATCTGTCTACATCGAGCTTGACATAACCTTCCTCAAGTGACATCTATGCCTTTTTGTGTCAATCATGCTCTTGAAAATTTGGTGTTTGTATTTACCTCCTTCGATAGACTCTATCAAGTGATACAAGCAGGCGTAGGTGGTACCAGCAGCTTGAATTATGGTTCCATTTATGACTCCACTGCACCTATTCTTCTAAAGTAACCAAGATAAGTAACAAAAAACTCTTCTCCATGGCCATCTAATAAACCCATCCTATGCTAGCTCCTTGTTGAAATTAAATTTTAACCAAACTTGCAAATCAAAGCAAAAGAAAAGAAATCTAAAAGGAAGTTAGCCTTAATAACCTTAATCCCCACATTTCTTGCCAGCTTAAAATCACGAAGTATATGTAAGATGTAACATCTTGACAATTATAACCCTAAAAATTAAGCGAATTAAATGGATCAAGGGCCAGTTAGTATAGAGGGAATATGGTTCTCACAAGTTTGAATTGAAACTTGAATAGTGGCTGGACTGATATTTCAAATTATTAGTTGAAGAAATATTTAAATTGGGAAGTTAGGTTAGAAATTTCCAAAAATCCTCAGAATATCATGTAAAATAGAATTAAAGGTCAAGGATCAATATTTGAGGCCCTAGAGGAATTATTGGAAGAAAAATAAATAAATATAGAATTTTCTATATTTATAGGAATTTTTTGTTACACCCAGTAACAGTAACCAAAGTTAATTATTAAAAATATTTAGAGGTCTCAATAATTCTTAAAAAAATGTGAAAAAATACCTTAGAGGATTATAATAATTTATAAAACTGTTTTTGACTTTAATTGATGAGGCGGTTAGCTTTAATAATATTTAAAGCATAATTATCTTTGGTAAAGTGCTGATTTTAGAAAAAATAGAATTTAGAGAATTCCTAAGAGAATTAAATTCTGAGAAAAATCATGAAACTTTGTTACACTAAGAGAAGGCTAACGGTGCATAGAGATAAATTTTCTAAGGTAGTAAAATGGACAGGATACAGAAAAATTTATTTGGCAATGCATCGGTATTTAGCATAATATAAGGATATCCAGGGAAGTAAAAAAATTTGTCAAATTCTCCATCCCATTTGCCCCAATATTCACACCTAATAAGGCCCAAGAAGAGGAAAAATATTTAAATAGAAAATGAAAAGAAAATCAAGTTTCTAGATAAGCTTGGATTAAGAAAACTAACCAAAGTTAAAGTTGAATGATCTTGGCATGATATAAGCAAGGTGACATCACCAACACGACATCACATAGACAAGTGGCAGGATCACATTCTTGAAGCCTAGGATTTGTCCATTTATTTTATTTTTTTCCATTAATCTTGGAATAACAATGGAGGGCTAAGATCCTTCCACCTATACTTTGTAATTTCTTTGAACTTTAAGAGCTAAGAGTAAAGCTAAAGCTCTATAAATACCCCCTCCCACCCATCCATTTTTGGCCAAGAAGAGAAGACAAGGGGAGGCTTTTTTGTTCTTGAGTTTAGAGAGAGAAAAAGCAAATTCTAGAGAGAGAAAGTCCAACCAAGTTTAAGGAATCACTAAGGTAAGCTCCTAAGCCTTTTGTGATTTATTGTGGAATGTTTTTATGGCATTTTATGTTGATTTGGATGGCCATTTCCTAAGAGAAAATGCTGCCAAAATTTTTGGAAAAATGGAAGAATTTAGCCAAGGATTTGAAACATTAATTAAGCACCTAAAAAACATAGGAGATTATTGGTTTTGATTGAGTTTTGAAAAGAAAATCCAACCCTTGCACTTAAGTGTTTCGGCCAAAAAAAGAAAATGGGATTAGAGTTGGATTCAATTCAATTTGATACTTGCAATGCATTTAAATGATGAAATGGTGCAAGGAAACACCAAGAAAAGAAGCTTGGAAGCATTAAAATTCAAAGTGGAAAATTTGAATCCCAAGGGTATGTGTTTCGGCCAAAATGGGTTCTTTAGGGAGAAATTAGATTTTCATAAATCTAAGTGGATATTTAAATTCTATGTGAAAAATTATGTAGAAATGGCCCAAGGGAATTAAGGAATGAAATTTATAAATAATAACCCGAAAATCAAAGAAAATGAGGGTTATATAAATAATGCATTGGATGAAATAACAATTGGTGATGCCCTATTGTGCTATCAATAGGCTTAGCATCAAAAGAGAAGAAGAATTGCTTAAGGGGAAGAGCTTGAAGGATCAAGGAAAGCTTTAAAGAAGTAGCTAGTATTTACTATTTAAATGTTACTTTTCACTGTATTTATTTGCCATATATTATGCTATGTGCTATGCCATGATGTGAATGAGATAATGATTTTATGTGATGTATAACTCCATGCATGTAATGCCTTTGCTTATGCAATATTGAGTGCTATGAATGAGAAGTATGTTATTCCATTTCCATGGCATGAGCATTAAGTGAAATTATGTTATAGCTAGTTAATGTGGCATGTAATACTTTGCTTGTGTAACATTGTGAATGTGAAGCTATGCCTCTAAGATTCCTATGAATCTTATCCCTCCATGTTCAATAAAACCTAGAGCCTTCATCATCAAAAGGAAACGGCAAGGAGGTGGCCAATGCATGAGGAAGTAATGAATGAAATGAGTTATGGATTTGAACCTTTCTGGCATTTTGGTGGATGAATGTAAATTAATCTTTTGTGGTTGACTTTATGTGACAACTTCATGCAATCACATGCTAAAGTATGTTGCTAAAATCAATTATGTGGTTGAATGATTAGTATGCCAGGCTAGAGATTAATTATGGAAAGAAAAGGTAAGTGAGGGATAAAGTCAACCTTCGGGATGAAACTTTGACCAATGTGAATCTAAGCAATTAAGTGAGATAAATAACAAATCTTTCCAAATCAATATATCTTATTTTTCTCTTTAAAAAGAGTGGTAATACACCTGAAACAAATATTTGTACAAGAAGTTATGCTTATCCAAAGTTAGGCAAAAATACTAAAAATTTGGAAAATAACCAAATGAACAGTAATTTTTGAAAATAAAACTAGGCTTGAATTTGAAGATAATTCATCTAGAAACCATTTTTCCTCAAAAGATAGTTTAAAGGGCTTCCAATAGAACTTAGAATCACTCAATTTTGATTTTTTTAAAATTAATTATGATTTTTCAAAGTTTAGCCAAATTATAGGTTGCTATGAATAGTAACCTGAGACAAAATTTTTCAAAAATCAAATTTTTCAAACTTTTGGCTATCAAATGTCATTCTATTTACTTCTAATTGGTCAATTATTTGATATAAATTAAAGGTGTTACATAAGACACTCTCTTCTCTTTGATACTCAAAAGAACATTCCCCATTAATATCAACTCCTCCATGAGCTCCGAGAGAATTTGTTGGAAGCCTCTCATGAATAACTTGCCAAAAGAAGAATTTGACTTTTTCTAAGACCTAAATTTTCTCGATCTTCTTACAATGGCCAGTAGTAGTTGGCTCTTGCTGTAGGATTTTATAGGCTGATTTAATGGTAAAGCTACTATTATTAATACCCCTCTAAATAAATCCATCTTCTTCCGTACCCATAGAGGCCTTAATTCTACTAATTATGTTTATAATCCATTGAGGTAGAAATCTCTCCCATTCATGTATCTTCCACTATCCATTATCCATCACAAAAGAATGCATCGTGGCTATGGGTTCAACCAGGTAAATATCTCTTTCCACATAATGAATTAAAGGCTCATTTAACAGCATCTAAGAATCCTACTAGAAATTAGTTGTAGCACCATTTTTTGTCTGTCTACCTTTTTTGGTGGAATTTCTCCAAAAGTTGTGATGCTTTGCCAAACCATAGAGGAATTACTCTTTTTCCTAATTAGAGAGCAAATATCACTACCACAACCGTACTTGGCTTTCAAACATTGGACCCATAATGCTCCTAGTTTAGTAAGCATACCCAAGCAAAGTTTCATGATGAATGCAATATTCTGCCTGACAAGATCTGTAATACCTAAGGGTCCACTGTCTTTATCCTATTTTATTATTTCCCATGATATCAAATGCATTTTCCTACACGTTGGCTATTGATTCTAGAAGAAATTTATGCTACTCTTCTCTAGCTCCTTCAAAATCCCCTCAAGGATCAACATAGTTTGCATCAAATGACTTGGCAAGGCTTTAGCATTGATTTAATCAAAACCATTCTGTCTACCATTGTTAGCAATATACTTTTCCAGCCTACCAGTTTTTGCTGTGTTTTTCTTATAAAGGAAAAGAAGGCTGCTTTTGACACTCTCTTTGGAAGAGAGGGATACCCAAATATTTACCAAGATCTTCCATTATCCCGATTCCCAAATGTTGACATAATTCAATGGCCAAATTAAAACCCACAATTCTAGAGAAAAAAAGCTTTAGACTTGGCCAAATATATCCGATGTCTTAAAGCCTCACAAAATTGTATCATTAAATTTCTCATAACCTCAACTTGCTCTATAGCAGCTTCTCTACATAGAAATGGATCATCTGCGAAGAAAAGGCGAGTAATGAGCAGTCCTGTTTGATTGAACTTAATGCCCTTCCATTTGCTAGTCAGTACCTCCCTGTTTATGCTATGTGCAAGCCTCTACAAGCATAGAACAAATAGGTAAGGACTTATAGGGTCCCCCTGCCTAAGCCCATACGACGGTTGGAATGAGTTTAAAGTCTCCCTATTCGATAAGACTTGTATGGAAGCTAAGGTAGTACAAGCCATGATCAAGGTAATCATCCCTTCCTTCAATCTAATATTTTTCAAGGTAGAGTCTAGGAATTCCCAATCTAATTGATCATACGCTTTTTTCATGTCAACCTTGATTGCCACCCATCCCTTCTTCCGTATCCTAGTTCTCATAGAGTGGATGACTTCTTGAGCTATAATCATATTATTACAGCTCTGCCTTCCTGCAATAAAGTCGTATTGTTCTTGCCTCACAAGATAATTCATAGTGCCCTTCAATCTTTTAGCAATAATCTTGTAATTATTTTAAAGATGACATTACGAAAGGAAATAGGCCAGAAATCTTTTAATCTCTTAAGGTTATCCACCTTTGGAATGAGATCAATATGAGTGTGGTTAACCTCTTTCACCTTCTGTGGATTTCTCCAAATCTCCTACACAAAATCACATACTTTTCTTCCAATGATATTCCATTGAGTTTGGAAAAAGTGTGGCTATAACCCATCAGGACCTGAAACTTTAAAAGTACCCATCACGAAGGCTGTATTTTTTTAATCTCAACCTCATTCAAATCCCCGTGAATCGGATTAATATCGTGTTAAGATAGAGCAGGGAACTCTAAACACTACTTTGGAATGTTTCCCTTTCTACATATTTAGTGTGCAACTTCTTAAAGAATTGTTCTATCATGTTTTTTAATTGATCCTGATCAATCCAATTACTTGCATCATCTTATAATACCTCAAGTTTTTTTCCTTCTATTTATAACTATAAAGGCATGAAAGAAGCCAGTATTTCTACCCCCCACTAGAGCCATTTACATCTTGATTTCTAAAACCAAATTAGCTCCTCTTATGTGGAGAGTTTGAAATATTCTTGCCACAATTTTTTCTCTAATTTGAAGAGCCCATTCAAAAGCTTATTCTTCCTTGCCCTATCAATGCCTTCCAATCTTTTTAGAATCTTATGTTTCCTCTTTGGGATACTACCAACTACGGTTTTATTCTAGTGACTTGCTTCCTACTTGAAAATCAAGGCTCCATTACACCATTCTGTATTATCCTAAGATTTAGTGACGATGTCAGGGAACCCTCTTCTAAGACCCAGGCTGATTGGCATTTAAAAGGACATTCTATCAATCTGGGAATTGGGATATTAATACTAGTATTAATTACAATCACCTGATAATTGGATTTGAATTTTAATCCATGTTTGACCTTGCTTTATGAAAATTCTAGTTCCCATTCAACATTTCCAAATGCCCAATCTAACCTCTCCTTCACTCCCTTCTTTTCCCAAGTGAAATGTTCTCCAGTAATAGGTAGTTCCACAAGTCCCGACTCCAAGGTACAATCAGCTAAAATCCCCCACCACTAACCAAGCACCACGAGTATATCTTGCAATTATCCTAAAAGATTGCCAGAGGTTCATCCTTTTTACTCCAGCTGTTTCCCTGTACACAAATGTAGCAAAAAACTTCTCATTACTTCTCAAATCATTGATTTCACAATGTAAAAATTGGGTATGAGAGCAAATATAGTTCACTAGTACTTCATAATCATTCCACAGAACCCTAATCCCCTCTATATAGCCTGATGCTTCCACACGCAACCAATTACTAAAGCCACACCTCCTTACCACTTCATCTACTCTACTCTTACTGATTCTTCTCTCAAGGAGACAGAAGACATTTATTCCACACTTCCTAACTACTTCTTTCACAATTACTAGAAATGCCTTGTTTCTAGCACCTACAATTCCATGATGCAATGATCATTAAAACTGAAATAAGAGTTAAAGAACAGGGTAACTTACTCAATAATAGGTCACCATTATCCTAGGTAGGTCTCTAGTCTTTCAACCATGATATACCACTCCCATGGTTAACACACTCCATTGGGACTAACACAGCATAATTTCACCCACTTATTCTGTCCCCACTTAAGCTATTATCTCCTAGATCCCTTAGGAATAGCTCATCTTATTGGGGAACTGAAGACTGCGAACTAGGGTTGAGTAATAGGTGGGGTGGCCTAGCCCAAAGGTTAGCCCATAGCCTGCCTATTTATAAATAAACGAGCATGGGTTAGCCTATAACCTGGTAGCAGCCCATTTAAGGCCGTATTAAGTAGGCTATGAGGCAGTCCGTTTGGGTTGACCGAGTTATGGGGTAACCCGTTTATTTTTCTTTTCTTCTTTTTTTTTTTACAATTTTTTCAGCATAGCTACTTTGTATGTAACCTTGTGAAGCTGTTAATAAATTTTGCATACCAAATAGCAAACAAATAAGAAATAACATCACATAATATCAACCATATTCAGTCACATAACCTCATTTAGAGTCGCAAATAATCAAAGTTTGATCAAATCATAAAAGTAATCACCAATCATAAAAAGTCTCAAACTTTGAAAGTTCCAACTTCCACTTAAAGGATAAAATAAAAGTTCAGACAAGCATGAAGGTTTGATAAAAGATGAATGAGAAATAATATCACCAATTGATCATCTAGCTAGATCTTGAGTGATATCATCTTCTGCTTCAGAATCACTTGAAATTGTTGAATTTGTGGCTGCTGACTCTTGCTCTACAACAACAAAACAAATAAAAATAAGTTAATGTCATTAATATTAGTATAAAAAACATAAAGCAATACTGCAAACTCAAAATGATGTAGTAATTAGTTAATTACCAACAACAACACTTGTACTCTCATCAAAATTATCAACATCTAAATCATTTGGCTTAGGATGATTTGTACGTAGCCAATTTTGAGCAAATAAGTGCCTCAGCCATTTTAAAGATAAAGAACTTCGAAAAGTATCAAGTACTCAACCCCCAGTACTGAAAGCAGATTCTGAAGAGATTGTAGGAACTGGTGTAGCCAACAAATCTCATGCAATGAGATGAAGAACTTTATATTTGGAAGCATTTACTCTCTACCATGCCAAAAGATTAAATTTAGGATTAACAAGACCACATAATCCAGCTTGAAGATATTCATCAATGTCAGAAATTTGGCATTTACATGCAGTGCTTGCTAGTGGCTAAGAACTCTTGTTAGGTAGGGTCTTCTTCAATAGCCTCTTTAACATTAGGAACTAACTCATTGACCACATCACCACTAGCAGTAGAATTCACTTGCTCCAATGGTTGCTAAGATGTCGATGCATCATCATTAGAAGGTTTGACATTAATTGCATACTCATCATATAAGCGATGCAAGACACTCATGACATGCTTCAATGTGACCTCATGCTTTATGGGATCATTGGGAAAAGCTCTATCAAAAGCAACATTAACATATGTCAATTTGTATCTAAGGTTGAGGATTACCCTTATAATCAGCAACGGATTCATTTTCTCAATATCTCCCTAATACCGGTTGTACTTTAATTGTATCCTGATAGCCATATCAGTCAACAATGAATATTCACTAGTTGCACTTTTATGGAGGCTTGAATGGATTGCAACTACATGCAACAAGCATGTATTTGTGGTCATATAGTTAGATTCGGAGAATTTTAAGGTCATTGAGTAGAACAACTTCAAGAACACAAGAAACTCCTATGCAAAACCCCAATCGTATATACTACGATGATGAGTTGTGGCCTCACCATCATATATTATATCATCTTGGCTTGAATCAAGTCTAACTTTTTTTTTTTAAATATTCCTTGTAATTTGCATCTTCTTCTTCTATTCGATTAAAGACTTTAACAAATTTTATATCACTTTTTAACATGAGATATGTCAAATTCCACTGAATAACATAAACAAAATTTTATTAACGAAACAAAATGACATCATAAAGTGTAATGAAAACAAACATAATTAAATAATTATCTAAATTACCTAGTGGGACAATCCAAGCATAGTAGACTCTTGGAATCAATTCTCTCTTTAACAATAGCTCCTTGAATTTATTCAACCTTGATGGAGAAGATCTAACAAACTTAATTGCATGTCGAATGAGCTTAATTGACTTATTCACATCTTTTAACCCTTCAGAAACCATCGGGTTCAAAATATGTGCCACACATCGCATATGCATAAATTCACCATCAAGTATGAGACCATTCCAACCCCTTAAACACTTTCTCAAATAAGCAAGTGTTGTATCATTGGAAGAGCATTGTCAATAGTGACAGTAAGAACTTTATCAATGCCCCAATTTAATAAGCATGTCTCAAGTTTTGCACCAATTGTATCCCCCTTATGTTTTCAATCACACAAAAATTCAAAATCCGTTTCTGTAAATTCCAATCATCATCAATCTAATGGGCAGCCAAACACATGTAGTTGGTATTTTGGATTGAATTCCAACAATCTGTGGTGAGGGACACACAGACTTTAGATCGCTTAAAATATTTTTTCAACTTTTTGGCTTCTTCAAGATACACTTGGTACCAATACCTAGCAATAGTCCATCACGAGGGGATTTTGAATCTTGGTTCAAACCACTATAACATGTCTTTGAAACCCTCTCCTTCAACAGTTCAGAAATCCTTTTTGATGAAATGTGCAATAGCCTTTCTACATTCCTCTTCATTATATACTTGATGAGTCAATGATATGCTAGAATTAACTGAGAAGATTGACTGCTGCTTGCTTGCTTTATTTGGATTTTTTGGACACTATTCTTAATGTTGCAATAATTGTTTTGTCCCAAAATTAGTTGGATGGCTTACATAATCTGTCCCACAATAGTTGCAATGTGCACGATGTTTACCTTTTGTTTCAGTTAGTGACAACCTTATGAAATGTTTCCATGCTTCAGATGTTTGCCTCCTTTTTTTCCTAGGTAGTAGAGGTAGTCCTCCTCTTCCTCCCACATTGGTTGTTGATATTGTTGCATTCTATTCTCTAGCAGTAATAGGAGATGTAATAGTGGCAATAGTTTTAATATCATTAGTGTCTCCATTAGTCATTTGCACGTCATCCATGCTAGTGTTTATCTTTGAGTTGCTCATTTCTTAGTAATCCCAATCAATGATAATAATAATGAGAAATATCCAGTATTTCAAGCAAATCAGCGCAAGACACCAAGCAAATAGGGAAAAAAATAGAGAGAACTACAATTATATATATACAGTAACTCAGTAAGTCATAAACAGAACAGTGGCTCCCAATGTTTCAAACGCACAAAATCAAGACAAAAACAAGGGCCTAATTAGGGGAAATTTTAGTGCAATAGGGACATATCTATGAATATTCTTCAATATATAATTATACGAGCAAATCCAAAAGACCAGAAAGTGAAGACATCAAGACAGCAAACTCAACAACTAGGCACCACACTCAGTGAACTCAACAAGGGCTTAATTCTATACTTCTGCTTAGCTCTCAATTAACTCAACCCAATGACTAGCAAATAGGGAGAAGTCAAAACACAAAAAGAAAAACTTACCTTCGCCATTGAGGAAAGCCAGTAGAGAAAGTGAAAACAGATTTGGGACCTTTGCTTCAATTGTTCAACTTCATGAATGGTGATCTACCATCTACCAGGCACTAGCAACTCAGCAACCTATGCTTGCTTTAATTGTTGACAGATCTGGGGAAGCCACCAGCCCACAACATAAAGCTGCCGAGAAGGTGAAGAATGGAAAGGGAAGAGTCGATTAGTCAAAGGCAAACTCAAGAACTTGAAGAGATGAACACGTAGGAGCTTCGACCTCAAAGTTGAAGACACAGCACCAGTGACACAGCGTCACACTCATAGTCTCGTAGATGATCATCAATCACTGATTCACTAGAGCTCAAAGTTGAAGATTGCAAACCACAGTTGTAATGTCACTCTCTCCGTTTCTCATAGTCACAGACGATCACATTGTCACAGACAGTAGACGCAAAGGCTGAGGTAGAGTGGCAGAGTCGAAATGGCGACGGGTGAGTGGTGAGGTTGAAAGTGAAAATTAAATGAAGAATAAAAATATAAGAAAAAATTAAGACTTAAACAAGTGGGTATGGGCAGCCCAATACCTTGCCCATAGCCTGTCCTATTTAATAGGTTACCCCCTATTTAAACCTGCTCGTTTATAGTCTTTATGTGGGCTAATTAACCGGCTTAGATAGGCAAAAATTTAACTAGCCACAGGTGGGCTAGCAGGTAATGGGTTTCTTGCTCATCCCTACTACGAACCAGCCTCTATTGGTTTTTCAAAGTTTGATTTGGCTACTAATTGAGTGGGTAAAATTGAGTGATTAGAATCTCTCATTTCCAACTTTTGTATTGGCTTCTCCAAAATTTTGTCTCCTTCCTGACATATCTTATCCTATTTTTCTCTATCTATGATAGTCATCACTAGATTAGGAACACTAGGGTATGTTTCATAGATATTGCCTTGCACCAAAATATGTTTTCTCTGGCCCATATTGGCCTTCCCTCCCTTCACCTTGTTTTTATTGGATTGATTATCTTTTTGTTCTGGCCCTATTACTTCTATTGGCACTTGGGCATTGCCCTTCCTAAGGATCCTATTATGATTCTCATTTTCCTTTCCTCCTGCACGATTTGCCTTATTTTTCATGCCTTCTTTCTTGTCTTTTCCCATAGGCCTTACTAACTCAAGACTACTGCCCAACCTAATCCTCTTCTCCATCAAAACTTTCTAGGTTAAGTTTGCCTCTTTCTGCCACCTATCTTTTATTCCCTTCAAGGTTTTATTTTCTTCATATACCAACCCCTCTTTCTCTAACAAATCTTCTAGAGCAGTGAACTGAGCATGTGAGCTCTCTCCCTTACGTCCTTTAACATTCCTCGAGCCACTCCCGATAGCCCTTTTAGCTTCTTTCACTATACTGTTCCTTTGTGTACAAAATTTTCCTCGCCAGTTGACTATCATCCAACTCCCGAACTCCTCATCAGTAGCTAACTTCAAATTCACCACTGATGAATCCAGATTCGGCTGACCCATGTTACGCTACTATTTTAATCCTAAGGTAACCGCCTCGTTTGGTCTCATCTCATTTGGCCTTCCTGAGTCCGCCCTTTACAGAGTTTTAAGAACCATGGGCAGTTTTCCCAATGATAACTGTAAGGACTACATGCAAAACAAATGAGGTAAAGCCCTTCATACTCCATATTATAAATCGCAGCAATTACTCTCGACATCAATTTCTTTTAGAGATCTAATTCAATGTAAACTCTTGCAAATATGCCTCTTTCAACATTTAAAATCCTAGATGAGTTTTCTATTCATGTCCCTAAGTCCACTTGAAGAGTTCGTCCCACTCTATTACTTAACCTCAAAATAAATGCTTTGTTATAGCAATAAAGGGGAATATTGGGGATTCAAACCCATGTTGCTATATGCCTGAGGGAATTGTTGTAGGGATCAAAATGTATAGAGTACATCTCTATACCAAGACACTGTGTTTTTGGACTACTTAGGAATCTTTATACAGCACCTTCTTATATAAATCTATCTAGCCTTCCTTGTTTGAAAACTTCACCATAAAATAATTATTGGGAATGTCTATCAGATCAAAGTCTGTTATACCTGTTATATTTAAGGTTTTGATGATAACAATTTAAGTTATTTCTAGTTTAGTAAGTTGATCGATCACCTGATCAATCAAAGGTTAATCAATCATATATCAGATAAAACATCTATGTATGTTAGTAACTTAGCACTAGGGTTAATTGATAACATGATAGATAATTCAATATTTATGATTTGATCGATCATCGTTAACACTATTTAATATACAAGCTTTCAGAAAATTATCGATGGAGGCTATATCATTAACACTGTTTAATAGGAATCTGGTATCCAAAGAGAGGAGCAGAATATCTAATGGGATACTCAGATACTGATCATGGAGGCTATAAAACAGAAAAGAAAATTACCGGTGTACAATGTCAATTTCTAGGAGGATACTTTGTTTCGTGATCGAGTAAAAAGTAGAATACTGTGGCAATATCCTCTACAGAATTAGAGTATATTTCTACTACCAGCTGTTGTGCCCAAATTCTATGGTTAAAGCAACAGCTACAAGATTTAGGAATCAACTTAAAGGAAATCCCAATCCTGTGTAACAATACGAGCACAATAAGTTTGTCCAAGAATCCAGTTCATCATGCTCGAACCAAGCATATTGATGTTCGACATCACTTTATTCAGGACCATGTTCAAAAGAAAGATGTGAAGGTAGAATTCATTCCCATTGAATATCAAATAGTAGACATATTCACAAAGCCTCTCAATCAACAGAAATTCAATTACCTTATAAGAGAATTGGGAATAGTAAATTCCAATGAGTTGTAAGAAATTTCACATTACTCCTTTAATTTGAGCATTTGGATTTAAACTTTTGATGATTAGAAGATTAACTTAAGCATCAGAGTGGATAGAAATTTGTTTTGTAGGAAGCTCTGTTCAAACGTCCAAAAACAGAGGTGAACAAAGTATGGTGTGATCGATAAAGACATAATTATTTATGTATTGAAGTTGGCATGAATTATTGATCACCTGATCAATAAACATGAATTATGGATCAGTTGATCAATAAACAAGGCATATGGAGCTGACCAGAGATGATAGGAGGAGAATTATCAATGAGCTGATTGATCACTCAATTATCGATCAACACATCGATCAACAGCAACATGGAACCCTCAGTCAAATCAGTCAAATGGGTAAGACTTATCGATAAGCTGATCGATAAATTGTTAATCGACCAAATGATCGATAAACCAGACCAGGTATGAGCTTTTACTTAACATTTATTGATAATGTGATCGATTATTCATTGTCTGATAACTTGATCGATAATTGCCTTTGGTGTTCTTATTTGTTCTTCTTATTTATCGAACACGTGATCGATCATGCATTGATCGATAACTTGATCAATCAATTTTGTGTTTATAACATTCAGAATTTGAAAAACCCCATCAGTTTAGAACCCTAACTCAATAAACGCTCTCTCCTATTTTCACGTAACGGTCAAGAATCTACTGTTCCATTAAATTACTTCACTCAAAATCACTCCTTAAGCCCTCAGGATCACTGCCAAACCTCTCAAACTCACAAACCATTGAACATTCTCCTGAATTTCTTCTGCGCAATGATAAATGGCAAGAGTCAAGCAAGCAGGAAGTGACCGAGAAGAAAGCACTAAGAAGCAAGCACAGTCCAAGAAAATGGCTCAGACGATTGCTAAAAAGTGATACAAACCTAAACTAAGGGAAGATTCTTTGAAGAAGAGAGGGGTGCTCAAAATCAAAGAAAGCTGAGCAGAGAGTACTGAGCAACCACAGAGGAAGTCTCCACGATCCAAGTCAAAACTGCCAGTGATAACTGAGGAATCAGAGACCGAGTCTAATGAGGAGGTCTCAATTCAGAAAGCTATAGATGTGGCCTTGAACATCCCAGTGCCAGGACAATCGAGACACAAAAAACAGAGAACAAGTGAAAGAGTGTCTCAACCTGCTCAAGGTATTCCCTCTGCATCTGACTTCTTAGTGGGGAATCTAGATAAGGACGTAAACCTAGGCAAGTATAAATTAGATTTTGCCACTAGAAAACTTTGTCCTGTGGTCTCTATAAACTTAGATAGCCTAAAAGCCAATGAAAAGATTTAGCTGGATTTAAGTGAGCCCCTAGAATATTATTCCAATTGGTTAAGTATTGGAGGGGAATACTGTCCTGAGATAGTTAAGAGATTCTACTGCAATATGGAACGATTGAAGAGTTTGATGACCAAGACAATCTGATAAATGAGTATCTCAAAATCAAACTTAGAGGAAGATCCTTCATTCTCACTCTTGCTAAGTTGAATGAATTACTGGGAACTCAGGACCATGTGAGAGGAGGTGACATGAACAACATTAACGCTTATAAGATCTTGATGCAAAGTGATAATTATCCTAATGAGCTAAGTTTTTCCCCCAAGCAAATGTGTGATTATTACAGAATAATTCACTACATCCACTCAAGGATCATGGTCAACAAATCTAGCAGTTTTTCACACTTAAACCAAGATAACTATCTCCTGTTGGCCAGAATCATCAGTAGAGAAAAGATCAATATAGGAGCCTTGATTTACAGTGAGATGAAGGACTTTGTCCTCAACAAGTCCAAATCTACTCCTATTCCATATCCTCAGTTGGCTACCTATCTACTCTAAGTGCATAATATTGCACCCCTTTAAGCCTAGAGAAGTTAAAGTAAAGGTCCCCACTTTTGGCATCAATCAACTAATAAGATGAAGATCTCTATGCCCTTTAGAGCCTCACAGAAACTAGTACACAAAGAAAAGGGGAAACAACCAGTTGCTAGCACCTCTAGACCCCAAGATGAATCATAATCCACTACAACTCCCTCTCACACCTCTAGACCATTATTTATGGAAAGGTCAATTAAGGAAATGTTCCAGTCAGAACTCCAAGACTTGAGAGGAGAGTGTATGTCATGGCCAAGGACTATGGGAAAAATTCAAATAAGAAATTTGAGGGCCTTTACACAATATTATATCTCTACCGTCAAGCCATGGCAGTTCTGGAAAGGGAAGTTTCACAAAGATTTTACTCTGTGGACAAGGAGATCAAGGAACTCAAAGGACTGGTCACCTCTCTCTACACCAACTTCTCTGCACCTAGCACTTCTTTTAGTTTTGAGGACCTTCTTTCCCATCCACCCTCTCCTCCTCACCCTGATCCTGAACTACCTTCTTTACCTATCCCTACCTCTTCTATATCTGTTTCTCCTTCTATCCCTCCCACATCTTCTCCTACTCCTCCTTCTACCATCTAGCCATTATTCCAATTCCTCAACCTACTCCTTCCCTTACTCTTCCACCTATCTCTCAAGTTCTTTCTCCTATTTCTCAACTTCCCTCTCTCCCTATTCCTTTTACTTTGCCTACTATCCCTTCTCCTTCCCCATCCTCTAATGCTGATAAAAAGGAGGAGAAGAATTCTATTTAGTCTTTCTATTCTGTTTAGTCTTTCTATTTTTTTTGTGCTTACTGTTGTGATTATGTGATTTGAACTCTGGGATTATTGATTGCTGTTGCAGTTTAATTTGAATGAATGCTGTTTCTATCTGTTCTCTTTCCAACTTGTGCATTTCTACTAAATTCTGGCTTTGTCAAATTTTTTTCCTGATAAAATATGATGTTCTTTAATTAATTTTTTCACCTATGTTTTGTCATCATCAAAAAGGGGGAGAATGTTAGATTTAGGGTTTTGATGATAACAATTTAAGTTATTTCTGGTTTAGTAAGTTGATCAATCACCTAATCGATCAAAGGTTAATCGATCATGTATCAGATAAAACGTCTCTGTATGTTAGTAACTTAGCACTAAGGTTGATCGATAACATGATAGATAATTCAATATTTATGAGTTGATCGATCAATTGATCGGTCATCGTTAACACTATTTAATGTACAAGCTTGTAGAAAATTATCGATCAATTGATCGATAATTTAATGTTCGATCAACCGTCAGAAAAAGGCATACAATTTTAATAAGCATTTATCGATCACCTGATCGATTAACAAGTTATCGATAAAAAGACAAATAAATGCTAAAGCCTCCATACTTACTTTTTTGTCCTGATTAATTTACCATTTATTGATCACTTTATCAATCAGACATTAATCAATAACATGTTCTAACACTACATGATAACTTACTGCTTTATCGATAATGTGCTCTGTTTAAGTAGTTTGTCAAGATCTTTAATTGATCAATTAATATCAGTCTTTTATTGATTAAATGATCAATCATCATCACCTTCACTGCACTTGTTTATTTTAAGTATTTTTTAGATCACCTAATCGATCATTGATTTATCGATAAAATGATCGATCATCCAATCATCTACAACTTCTGTTTTCACATAACATGATCGATCAAAGTTTTTTCTAGTCTTTTCTGAAATAAAATGTCAGCAATCATTTATTGATCACTTAATCGATTAATTATACATCAATCATTTACTCGATCATCATATATTCGGTAATTTCACTGTGAAAATCTCTTTGAAACTTTTTATTGATCATTTCACCTGTCAACCGTTTATCGATAAAGTATTCAATCAATACCTTTGACAAATATATTTATCTTATACTTAGTTTTATCGATAATATGATCGATCAAATAGTTTTTGATCATTGAACCACTTCATTTCATAACAACTATACACGATGTCTTTCAAAATCTTCTATCTCTTTATCTTCAAGCTTTTCTCAGCATTCCTGTTAGACTTAACTCTCTATTGAGAGGAGTCAAAGGCAAAGTTAACTTTAAAGTTTATTCTTGCATAATCTTTCCAGAGGTCACTGTATTCATTTCTCACCTTTCATCGATCACCTTTTTGATCATTTGTTGATCCATAATCTAATCGATAAATGTACATGACCGACTCAAGCTTTTTCCTTATATTTAATCGATAACTTGATCGATCAAGACATCGATCAAGTAAGTTCAGATTATATTTAAAGTACATGATGATTGATTCTATACTTTCCTAACTATTATATAACTATCAATGATCATTCCTTGTTCTATTATCTTCACAAATTTTCTTCAAAAAGAGGACTTACTTGTTTCAAAGGCTATTACAGATTATGAAGCTCAACGGTTATTTAGTAGCCTTTAACCTACAGTGTCAGAAGCATTAATGGCAAACTACTATCGTAACTGCTGAACACATGCAACAGATCTTCCAACGACTGGAAGCTCTTCAGTCTAACGGTTAATTAAACTTCTCTAACTATAAAAGGAGCAAAGGGCATTGAATGAAGAATTGAATACGCGAGCTACTATCTATCGAGAAATTTACTATTGTATTCAATACTCTATTTTTACTGAGCTTCAGTGTTTAGTATTCATTTACTCTGTAAGAGAATTTGATACATCTTCTTTTACTCATTTCTAAGAGTAACTCAAGAGTGTGGACTCTTGAGGGGATTGTAACCTTACGGGTAGTAAGGGGGAGTGATTGAGAAAATCAATTACTGTACTGAGGCGCCAAGAGCCCATTTAATCTTGAAAACATAGTGAAAATCTCATAGGTGTTATGAGGACTGGATGTAGGTCAAGTGATTAAGACCAAACCAGTATAAATCCTGTCTTCGTTTTGCGGTGAAATCTTCCTAACTCAATCTTCTCTCTTTTACTTACTTCACTGTTTCATTATGTTAAAAAAAAAATTTTAACTCACCGATTCACCCCCGTTCTTGGGTGAAGCTGCCACTATCAATACCCTATATTTTACACAGGAATCCTTTCAACATGTAAACATTATCCTTCTTGCCTAACACTGTGATGATGAGAGCTGAATACCAAGGGTATTTCTAACTAATACACATGATTAATAAAATATTTTAGGGAAGATAACATCTAAATAACTAATTTAACTAATTTTCTTAATCTACTCAAATTAGTTAACTGACTCTTATTTTAAGAACCGAAGGTAGTAATTTATATGAATGGAATATGCTTTTCTTCTAAAGAAAGGTGAATCTTATTTTTCTTTCTTGTACTATCGAGCTTGTTTTTTTTTTTTGATAAAGTGAAAACTTTTACCTTAAAAATGGTTATGGTACAATTTATTCTTGTTATTTGATTGAATTATTGGTAGAATCAACAAAACCAATGTTTTTTTCATTGAAGGGATTAGTAACAATGAATTTTTGAAAAGAGAAAACAAAATTATTTTTGTTATACTATATTTAGAAGTACTCACAAAAGAGGACGAGACTAATATACATCCACCTCAATCTCATTTTTGTGAACAGGGATAGGATGGAGTTTCTATCCCCCATCCCATTTCACCCTAACAGTGTCTTGGTCCTGGCCAGGATGGATGGAAATGAGACATCCTATTCATGATTTTTTTTATTCAACTATTGAAATTAAGCAAATTGAAATTAAGGAGGTGTTTGGATTGCCATTGGGATTGGAAAAAGTGGTTAGGAAAGTGTGAAAATGAGGTTTGGAGTTGATTTAAAGTTATTGGCTTGTTGTTTGGATGGGCTTAAACTCTAACTAACTTTTGGAAAAAACATTGGTTACGATGTAACTCAAAGTTATGGTGGGTGCATTTAAATGCCCATTTATCGTTAAAATAGCATTAAATGCTCATTCAAAAATATGCCTACCAGATAAGCCCTTCTCTAATGGAGGAACTTTCTGTCTCAGTGGATTATCAACATCATACTGAAGATAAACCCCCCCAATGGAAATGAAGATGACTATTTTTGCTGGAGAAGTAGCAGTGATTGGAAATTTAATGTCAGATCAGCATACCAAATGGTTTTTCAACAGCATGATCAAGCTCACACAGCCCCGTGGAAGAAAATGTGGAAAATTCCGATTCCTAAGAAAATTAAATTCTTCCTCTGGCAGGTCTTCCATGAGAGATTTAGCCACTAACTCACTCAAAGCCAAAAGAGGGTAAATGTCAGTGAGAGCTGCCCCTTTAAGTGTTATAGAGAGGAGAATATCTTACATATTCTACGAGACTGTGAAGTGGCCCGAAACGTGTGGATAAATATTATTAATCCTAACCATCTTGCAAATTTCTTTTGTTCTAACTTGCAGGTTTGGCTTTAGAGAAACATGACAAAGGACATTGGCAATGCAAAGGTCTCACGATGGCCTTGGATAAAAGTTTTTAGTTTTATATGCTGGATCTTATGGAAAAATAGATGCAAGGGTGTCATGGAAGGCGTAAGAGCTCAAGAATCAGAGATTATTCATTTAGGCCTTCATCAACTTATGGAATCAACAACCCATGGAAAATTCAGACATCAGATCTTCCAAATAGGTGAAGAGATAACGAAATGGTATCCACCACCAGAGGGCTACCTTCGTCTAGATACAGATGGTTCTATGAATCTTCAAAGGCATGCTTCCTGTGGCGGATTAATCAGGAATCCAAAAGGAGATTGGGTCTTAGGATTTCAAAGAACACTTGGATGTATACCACAAATGTGTGCAGAGCTTTTAGGAGTTGTAACAGGACTCCGCATTTGTAAACAACAAGGTTTCAACAAAATCTTGGTATATACTGATTCTCTTGAAGTGATTTGCTTGTTAATGGCGGATTGTGGAACGGATCATCCATTTAAACTTGCAATTGAAGAAGGCAGGAAGTTAATCTACTCTGATTGGGACATTGAGGTTCGACATGCACCACGGGAAACCTTATACTGCGCAGATTTTGTGGCAAAGGACGCTCATCAACGGGAGGAAGATATGACACTACTTTTGGAACCGCATCCTGGATGTAGCAACCACCTTCAAGCAGACTTGATGTTTTCTTAAGCATCTTAGCTTAGCTTCTTTTGTCAAGTTTGTAACTTGCCCGACTATATATTAAAAATAAAATAAAAATAAAACGATAAGCCCTTCTCTCTCACACCGAACACGTCTCCATTTTTTCTCACGCCGTTGCTACGTCTTCTCATTTTCTCCGGTTGAGTCACATATCTTCCCCATTGTTCAACCGAGTTCAACCATCTTCTCCCTTTCTCTCGCTAATCTAGTGCATGCAAGGGGTGAATAGCTTCTAATAGGCATTCTATAACAATGACAGGAGGAGGAGTAGATCCCAAAAAACACATCCTTTTCTCTAGTTGAGTCGCCAGTCTTTGCAATTCTTCAACCGAGTTCAACGGTCTTCTCTCTTTCTCTCACTGATCTGGTGCATGCAAGGGGCAAGTGGCAAGTGGCTGATCTGGCCAAGTAGATCTAGTCTATCATGCTTTGCTCCAGTCCATCATAGCTTGCTCAACAAACTCAGAGAAGCATAAACATGGTGTGTTGTTCGGTTTGAAGTTTCCATTACAGGCACGTACTTAAATTTGACTAGATCTGGACCTCTGTTCTTCAACTGCTTGATTTCACTTCTAGCCCTTTGTGATTCTAGTTTTTTTTTTCTAACTGTATGTGTGATTTCTAGAGTTTATTTTTATCATTTGCTGCTTTCTTTCTTGGGTGAGCTCTTGTGCTGTACTTTCAACATTATATTTGGGAAATGTTCTAAAATCGTGGTGAGCTCCTCTGCTAAAACCGTCTTCTCCCCACTCATTTATGCTATTTTGATGATTCTACTTTTAATAATTTAGTTATGATGATATGCTTGTTGCCTAGGATGATGTTTAACCTGCAAAACTCTTCTTGATCTGGATGTCCTGAACAGCATTTGTCATAGTTGATGTGAGCTTGCTTCAGAGTATTTATGAACATCAACAAGTGAATAACATAAGATCGTTTTGGGAGAGGGAACAAAAGGGGTAGGGTAGCCTGAAATATATTCTTAAGACTTTTGGTTGTAGTTGATGAAAATTGAATTTAAAAGATGTAATTTATCACTGCTTTTATATATTGATTTCTTATGTTTTGTCTCTACATCTTAGCGTAAGGTTGCCAAGAACTAGTTGTCTTAGGAATTTCCATCAATGGTGTTGTTAAAAGGGATGCAGTGGCTAATTAAGGATATAATTACTATCTATGAATCTAACTGCAATGGGGCGTCATTGGATTGTGTCTTAATCATAATTTTTTTTTTAAAGATTACTTGGTACTGCTGCGGAGGAAAAGTGTAATATGTTACTTGTTTGAAGTTGCCTATCTGGAATCGAAAAGTAGGATCATTGGATTGGATGTGACCTGGACTTTTCGTTCATAGTGAGTTCCGTAAATGAACTGCTTGTTAACATTCATTTGATCCCAAGGATGCATTGCTTGATTCTATTATTACAGCTTATCTCCATTATGTATTACGGAAGCAACAGATTTTAATTTATAAACATGCAATTTTCTAAATTGCATTTACTTTGAATGGACAATTTGCTCTGTCTTGCTGTATGGATGATAAATTTTTTGAAAGCTATTGTGAACACTAGAGAAAATGAATATTAAATACACATGGATTGTCATATGCCTTTTTGCGCAACAACATTGTGCCAATGCCTTTCCTTTTCCCCCTTTTCTGTTTGGTGTTCCTCCTTCTTTTCCATCCTCTGTTTAAGTTTAAGTTTCTTAATTAAAATCCCAAATGATTATTTAATTTTCTGTTTATAAGTTATAGGGAAAATCCCAAAAAAAATGATTATTGAATTTCAAAATTTCAAATCAGGAATTACTACAAAAATGTGTTGTCATTTGCTTTTCAAGTGTAGTCATTTTCTTTATTAGTGTAGTGACCGATACTGATTTGGAATTTTAAAATTTAACGGTCATTTTTTGGGGATTTTTCCTAAGTTATACAAGCTGAATATAATTTTTTTTCATATTATAAAATTTATGAATACTTGAAATGGCATTGATATGTAATCTGCAATATTGTGTAAAACTTGAAATGTTAGTTATGTTTTTGCCATTAATACTTTAAAAATTTATGTACTATGTTCAAATGATTATGTGCGGACACATAGATGCATGCGGATGTGTGAGCATGCATTTTTAGAGGAACTTTTAGATCAAATAATAGCTTTTTTTTTTGGAAAAGAAAAATGAAACTGAGATCAAGGAGAGTATGTTGAAATTGTAGCTATTTATAAACTTCACTCTGTGATTTTTTGTGTCTATGAATATGGATATTTGTTGATTTTTGAACTGCAAATACCGGATTGTTAGGAATATAGTTTTGTGTGTCTCATAAGCTTTGCTTCTAAGTTTGATACATATATAATTTCACATAGAACTATGAGTAACAATAAAGGCAAAGGATATTGAAATGTGAGCACCACAGTGGTTTTTCTCAAAGCATGCGTTGACCAAATTTATAGCAAATATCATCAAAGATATTCATTTACAAAGCAAGGCTAGAACAACATTGAAAAAAACATTCAATGAAAAGACAAGGAGAGGATATTATAAAAAAAAAACAGCTAAAAAATAGGTTAGATAACTTGAAAAAAGAGTGGAAGGCATTGGAATCATTAATCACTAAAGAGACTGGTGTGGGGTGGGACCCTGCAAGAAATAAAATGGTGGCACCAGATGAGTAGTGGGAAAGAAAAAAAGGAGTATGAACTAGTTTATGTTAACTTATAAGAAGTATTATCATATTGGACATGATTTAATTTCAGTTTACTTGTGACCTTGCAGGAAAATCTAGCATACGAAAAGTTTAGGCACAATAGGTTAAAGTTTCGAATTGAATTAGACACTATATTCAAAGATACTATGGCATCTAGAGAGGATATGTGGGCACCATCTTTGACCTAGCTGGAGCCATAAAGGGTTGATCAAGCCAAGGAGTACTGACCAATGAAGGATTGGGAAGAAGGTTCAAGGGATAGTAAAAACAAGCTTTTAGGCATAAACTTAATTGCAAATACATCAAACACTACACCTACTATACCTAGTGGTTCAGGAAGTCAATGGAAGAGAAAAAGAGGTGAAGGGTCAAAAAAGTACAAAAAGCAAAAAACTTCTACAATCAAAAAGAGCAACAGATGCATTAAGTACTATAGCTATTGCTTCAAAGGATATAGCGGAAGCAGTAAGCAAAATGTCCAATAGTGATATAACTACTGAGTTTCCCACTGATCTGCTAAGTATTGAGGAAATTGCTAATAATACTCACCTTTGTGTCCTTTGTTGTAATCTTTTGGCAAACAAGACTTTCAAGGATATTTATGCTGGCCTGAGATGAAATCAGGAGGTATTAGTAGCGTGGTTGAAGTACAATGCTAACAACTTGTTGCCTTATGCAAAATCGAAGAATTTTTGAGTTGTGTCAAGAGACCTATTGTGACTTATCTTTTCTAATTTAATTTGTTTAATGACTGTGTTTAATGAGTATGTGTTTAATGACTATGTTAAAGTTTAATTACTATTTGTGTATTGTCTTTTTTTTGTGAAAATAATATTTGTTTCTTATTTCAAATACTCACACTTAGTATTTAGCCACTCAAAGGTTACATAATCCATGTTAGATTTGATAGATGGTTGGGAAAAGGGTTGGGACGATACAGGATTTAATAATAAAGATGAATGGTTTTAATTACTTCCTTTTTTACATGAACACATAACACAATTACCAGAGTTAACTGTATTAATGGGTCAGTATAAGACACTCTTTGTGTGTAAATAGTCATGTAGAATTAGTGAACAAACAAGTTATTTATGGGTATAAGAACTTTTGCACAAGCATGAAGGACGGTTTAAGGATATATTTTAAATGGAAACAGAGACTTTCACCAGTTATGTTCTAAATTGGTTGAACATGGGTTACAAAATTCTAAGTACATAGGCGCCCATAAATCTGCTGTCATGTTCTTGAATATAATTGCACATGGATAGTGTAATAGGATGATTAAAGAAAGGTTTCAATGTTCAGGAGAAATTGTCAATCAGCATTTTCATAAAGTGTTGAATGCTTGCCTCAATTTATCTAGGGAAAATATGAAGTCATGCGATCTTACATTTTCTTATTATCACCTAAAAATAGCAAATGATTCATGATACTTCTTATTTTTTAGAGATGTAATAGGAGCACTTGATGGCACTCATACACATTGTAAGGTTAGTCATGCTAAGCAAGACAAACATATTGGGAGAAAGGGATTTCCAAGTCAAAATGTCATGGCCGCATGTGATTGGGATAAGTGCTTCACTTTCATGCTGGCAGGATGGGAAGGTAGTGCACATAATGCTCATGTGTTCTATTTTGCTATCTCAACTCCCTTCATGAATTTCCCCTATACACCTCAAGGTATATTTCTTTAAATTTCAAATCAATTATTTTTAACTCACTTTTCAATTGTATTATTTTTGCATCAGCATAATTTCATGTTTTTTTAGGAAAATATTATTTGATAGATGCTAGTTATCCAACACAAGTAGGATACCTTGGCCTATATAGGCATGAGTGCTATCACCTTCTAGACTTTAGTCATCAACCAAGATTTAGAAATAAGAATGAGGCTTTTAATTATTATCATTTAAGTTTGAAATGCACTGTTGAAAGAATTTTTGGGGTTTGAAAGAATAGGTTTGCAATCTTAAAAAAATATGCCCAAATTCAAGTTTCAAACACAAGTCCGCATAGTTTGTGCAATAATGGTTGTATATAATTTTATCAGGCAAAATTCTCCCACTGATGACTATTTTATACAAGCAGAACATGGAAGTATAATTGATGAAGACAATAATTATGTAGCTGATGAGGCATTCTCATCAAGTTTAACATCTACCACACAAATGAATCGCATTCGTGACTCAATCAAAAACCAAATTGTACAAAGCTTACGATCTAATTAGTTATGTAATTTCATTTACTTCAAAAATAAACATATTAATAAATTTTAATTTATATTTATGTTTGTCTATTATATATATTTAATTATCTACAATGCATTTTCAAAATTTTCTCACTAACAAATATTTTTATTTTATAGTTTCACCCAAAAAAAATATTTTTATTTTATTATAATAATTTTAGATATTTTTTTAAACTATTATCACATTATAAACATATAATATTAAACACCACCATTCAATAAAATTCATATCCTTTTCAATCATTTTACAACTAAACTTATTTTTTATTAATTATCCAAGCAAATTTTTAAATTTTTAAATTGATTTCTTATAAATACCATTTAAACATAAATCATATTACACTAACTAATTTTTACTCCAACTCACGCTTGTAAAAATCAGATAAAATAAAAGTTAGTTTTACTGCCGCTGATCCAAACATACTCTAAGTCATCTTTTCATGTTGTAATGTCTTTTTTTCTTGATTTGGGCTTTGTTGTTGTCGATCCTAAAGTAAATCTAGTTGGAAAAAATAGATTTAAGGAGATACTTACTCATTTGAGAAGAAAAAAAAATAATGAATTTTTTTTAAAAAAAAAAAATAATACCCCAAGATGAGACAACTCCCTTGTCCCATTTTGTGCTTATCCTGTCTCAAAAGTTTTTGGGATAAAACCATCCATTTCAATACTATTAGAATTGGGACCACACAGTCGAGACAAGATAAATTAAGCATCCTTCATTATTATAGTTTTTAAGTCTTAAATGTAGAAGTTAATTGAGGAGTTATTATTTAATTTTTATGTTCCAAACAGCATTTGAATTTTAACCTATGCAATCTGGCTTGATAATTCAAATTAATAAACTATCATCTCCCAAACATATATGCAGCGTACACAAATTAAACAATTAATCTTCTAAACTATTTTTGGATTCAACCTAAGAAAGACCTAAATTCTTAGTAAATACAGTATATATTAATTTTTTGAATTAATTTTTATTTTTATTTACCATTCTCCAATATTATCGTCTTCACTATTCCTTATCCTAACATCCAATCCCTTTCAAAAACTTCACAAGCCTCTTGCTTGAGCACATGATTGAAGAAAATGATTCGCAGAATTGGAAGAATATGCCTTGAGCCACTTGCACGGAACCGCTATCTATCATGGGGGTGTTTGGATAGAAACCAAATTATGGTTTCAGAAGTGTTTTTACGGATTACGAAGTAAATATGTTGAGGAGATTACCTCGTTTTGCGGAAAAGTGCTTTTGAAACCATGGTTTGGGTTTCCCAAACACCCCCATGGACTGGTACATTTTTCAAGTTCTCGCCTTTGCACCACCCCGCCCCGGTCGCGCGCGCGCGGGCGCATATATATATATATATATATATATATATATATATATATATATATATTATACATATTGATGTATCATTTCATCCTTCGTCTTCCCTTCCTTTCAACGGGATCACCGATCAGAGTAATGTACTGTAGAAGAATGAAGCCTTGCCTGCTACTTCTCTTCTTCTTATTCATCTTCGTCGACCCTTCCTTCCAATTCCAGGTTTCTATCTCTCTCAATTCAACTAATCTGTCAAAATCCGGCGATTCGGTCCTGATCAAATGGTTCGGCGTCGACTTGCCCTCCGACCTTGACTGGCTCGGCATATACTCTCCTCCGGATTCTCCCAACGATCAATTCATCGGCTACGTCTTCCTCTCCAAATCACCCACTTGGAAAGCTGGGTTGGGCTCCGTTTCCCTCCCTCTAGTCAACCTCCGATCCAGCTACTCCTTCCGGATCTTCCGTTGGACCCGCTCTGAGGTCGACCCGACTCACCTTGATGAAGACCACAACCCGCTTCCCGGTACGGCGCACCTCCTGGCATCCTCGGAGGTGGTCTCGTTTCAGTCGGGTCGTGGGCCAGAGCAGATTCATTTGTCCTTCACGGACAATGATGATGAGATGAGGGTCGTGTACATCACGAAGGATGCGAGGGAGACGTATGTGAGATATGGGGAGAAAGAGAGGAAGTTGGATAGCGTAGCGCTGGCGCGCGTGAGGAGGTATGAGAGGGAGCACATGTGCGACGCGCCGGCGAACCGAAGCATCGGTTGGCGGGATCCTGGGTATATACATGACGGGGTTATGACGAACTTGAAGAAAGGAGTGAGATATTATTACAAGGTAAACTAATCTCCACATGATGCATTTGCTGAATTGAATCTACCGATTTCTAATCATTTTGATTTGTATTCACTGTATTTACCACTTGGTTGTCCTGTGTTGTTTAATTTTTTGGTTGTTGAGCATGATGATGTAAGCTACTATTTGGAGTTGTCCTCTTAACCTCCAATGTACAATTTACTTGACTTCGTATGCCTCAAGAACATCATTCCTTTATAAAAGCCTCCTTCTTAACTTTTTTTTTTTTTTTTTTTTGCCTTTTAATTTTCCTTCTTAGGGAATTCCTCAACAGTGGATGTCTATTGTATGCTAAACTGGTTATGTCTCAAGTCTTACTGACAAGTATAGTGTCACTTGTTCGACTGATAGACTGGTTGATATACACTTGGCTGTGGTACTTCAGTCAGTGGTGGCTCTTGAACTTTATATTGCTTTTGACCAAAAAGAAAAACGAACTTTATATTGCAAAACTATGCATTTAAGCTTTGAATCTGTTGACAATTTCCTTGGTTATCCAGTAGATTGATACTAGTAGTTGATTATTTTGATTATAGACTTATTTATTGACACTTGGTTGTGGTACTTCAATAATGGCTTCTTGAACATGCAATTGCAAAGCTGCTGTGTTTGAGCTTCATTTATTGTTTTACATGCTTTAGCTTTTTTCCTTTTGATTTGTCAGTAGAATAGTGTTACTTAAACATGTGGAATATATGTATGTTTTCTGGTCTCTGCTGTAAGTCTTCCCTTTTTTCTTTTGTCCAGATATTTTCAAGAATTCCACTGATTTATCCATTGCTGGTTCTCCCAAATACATACTTCTGTGATACATGATTAGTTTGGCTCATGTTTCTTTTACTTTTAAAACCAAAACTATTTTAATCTTGCTCAGAATAAGTTTAATTACGTAAAGTAGTAGAGCATGGACTCAATCTAGCTAGTTAGACTACATCTACTCTTGAGGTCATCATCTGCTTTTTGCCAGGTTGGAAATGATTATGGAGGTTGGAGTGAAACTCACAGCTTTGTGTCAAGGAACGGTGACTCTGATGAAACAATAGCTTTCCTCTTTGGTGACATGGGAACTGCTACTCCTTACAATACATTTCTGCGTACACAAGAGGAAAGCATATCAACAATGAAGTGGATCCTCCGTGATATTGAAGCTCTAGGCGATAAGCCGGCATTCATCTCCCACATTGGAGACATTAGCTATGCCAGAGGATACTCATGGTTATGGGACCATTTTTTCACTCAAATTGAACCAGTTGCAGCCAGAGTGGCATATCATGTTTGCATTGGTAATCATGAATATGACTGGCCCTTGCAGCCATGGAAACCTGATTGGGCCAGTTATGGAAGAGATGGGGGTGGTGAGTGTGGCGTGCCCTACAGTCTAAAGTTCAATATGCCTGGAAACTCTAAGGAACCCACTGGAACAGAAGCCCCAGCAACTCGGAACCTTTATTACTCATTTGATATGGGAGCAGTACATTTCGTGTACTTCTCAACTGAGACCAATTTCCTCCCTGGAAGCAGCCAATATAACTTTTTAAAGCATGACTTGGAATCAGTTGATAGGGGGAAGACTCCTTTTGTAATAGTCCAAGGGCACCGACCCATGTACACGACAAGTAACGAATTTAGAGATGCTGGATTGAGAGCAAAGATGCTGGAACACTTGGAACCTTTGTTGGTGAAAAATAATGTGACACTAGCTTTATGGGGTCATGTCCATAGATACGAGAGATTTTGTCCTCTAAACAACTTCACTTGTAGTAACAGTGTGGGTCGAAAAGGGGAGGACTCAGAAGCGTATACTGTTCATATTGTAATTGGAATGGCAGGGCAAGATTGGCAACCCATCTGGGAACCCAGACCTGACCACCCTAAGGACCCAATCTATCCCCAACCAGAACGGTCTCTGTACCGTGGGGGTGAGTTCGGGTACACCAGATTGTTCGCTACAAAAGAGAAACTTGTGCTTTCTTATGTTGGGAATCATGATGGTGAGGTGCATGATATGGTGGAAATTCTTGCGTCTGGAGAAGTTATAAACGGTGGTGCCAAAGATAGAACCCTTGAATGGACCTTTTCATGGTACGTTAAGGCAGGAAGTGTGTTGATACTTGGGACCCTATTAGGCTACCTTCTTGGCTGGTTATCACATGGCAAGAAGAACTCTGAGGCCAGAGGTAATTGGACTCCTGTGAAGACTGAGGAACCATAAAATGGTGCATTATGATAAAATGAGAAACTCCAAAGTATACCCACCTTACAAAAATTAATAGGGCATGTTAGTTGATTTGGAGTCGTAAGATGGTGCCCTCATGGTGCTTGTTTAAGCAAAGAACCAAAAAAAAAAATCTGTATATTAGGCAAATTTTTCTGACAGAACTAAAGCCACTTTTGGCATTCTTTTGAGGGACATGTGTTGTTCCATCTATAACTTGGATCCACTGTTCTATTCTGCTGTTAGATACAAGTTCCACAGGCATAGTAAGATGAGGTGAGACTGATGTGAACAAAATGTGCTGATGTAAATGTATTCTTAGTTATTAAGAGCAGGTCCTTATTTTACTTGAAATAGCCTCATGTTTTTCATTCAGTAGCTACTGGTTTCTTGTTGTATACACTTCAAATGTCCTTTCATAATATATTTCAAATGTCATTCCTACCGAAGGTAGCAATATGCAGTTTTTACAGAAAACCATCCTGCAGGTATAACTATTCCATTTTCTATGGACAAGACTTAAAATGCAGTATCTAAGTTGTTGTCATACCTTACAGGTAGAAGTTGAGGTAAAAATCAATTAATATAGTGTAATACATGTCTGGATATACTTTTGTTAAAAATAATTAGTCTGACAATTTAAATTTGTTTGGATAATATAGTGTGATATACGTTTGGATATACTTTTGTTAAAAATAAAAATCAGTCTGACAAATTAACTATTTAAATGTGTTTGTATCGTATAATTTAAAGAATATGTATATGTAAAATGGCTAAAACAATAAGTTTTATTATATATATGTTCATTATTTTGCCATCCTTTATACATATTATATGTATATAATTTGATAATTTTAAGGAAAATATTAAAATTATAATTATGAAGATCAAAAGAGTTTAATGTATTATTACTTCTGGATCTTAATATCAGAGCTAGTTTAACATTTAATTTAATCTAAATATAAGACTACAATCCACTATGCTTCTCACATATATCTATTTTTCAAAGTAATTCTTGTAATAGTTGTACATGTTAAACGTTCCATCAAATAGTATTTCTAGCTAATACACATGACCAGCAAAGGTATTTTAGGAAAGACAATACATATTTATTACAAATAACTATTTTAACTAATTTTCTTAATCTACTAAACTTAATCAACTAGCTCTTATATTAAGGACTGAAGTTAATATTAAAAACAATTATAACTACTAAAAACGCTATTAGATCTATTTAATAAATAAATACACACACACACACACATTTAACTAAATAATATTCAATACCTAATTAGATTTCATATGCTCTACAATTTGTTCTCTAATTATATCGCAACACCATTCATTTAACTTGAAGATTATTTAAGTTAAACTTGAACGTCAACTAGATAATTATTCTCTTTCTTAATTCCGCCTTCATTTTCAACTAAGTATAAATTACGCAGCAGTTTCATAATTTCTCCCAATACTATGAGGCCTTGTGTTTGATACTTGATCGTGTACTTGAGCATGGTTAAAATTCAAATGTAAGTAAGTGACAATACTAGTTGAGCAAATACACATTAGATCACTCTAAAAAGACAAAATATAAGCAGCTACAATTACCAGCAGAAACATCCCATAATCATTCAAGTTCAACAAAGCAATACAGATGAAAAGAGATCCGCTCATGTATACACAGCAGATGTATAGATTTTTTTTCTAGGGCATAACGGGTGAAAAGAGATAAACTTACCTACTTAAAAAAGATATCTTGTTCCTCCCAATTAATAAGAGTGGACTTGGTGTTAGATCAACTAATTTGGCGAATAAAGCTCTTCTATCTAAGTAGTTTTGAAGAATCATCAACTTATAGTCTCTTTCTCTTTTGGGTCAAACACTAAAATTAAAGCGAATTGATTTATCTCTCTCATCCATTGTAAAGAAATCATATAACTCATTCTGGATTTAGAAATGACCATTAGAAAATGCGGAAAGTATTACTCATAACTTGGAGTGGAATGTGGATGAAGATCAAATATTCCTCCAAACCACCATCTCCAGTGGCTAGAGCCTTAACTAGAGTGGCTAAACTGATACTACATAGTCCTTTCAGTTGGAAGCACATCCATTGCAACTCACCCCTTATTTCATACTTATATTCTTCCCATGTTGCCGAGAATACTCTGCAAATTCCATTGTCCTACTACAATAGGCAAGATTTCCTCACTTGGAAGGGTAACCCAACAGGTTCTTATTCAGTCAAGGATGGTTATAAGCTTCTTTCACAATCTGCATCTTCTGTTGCCAGTTTGGTAGACCCTTTGCGCTTTTTATGGTCTATTTCTTTACCTTTTAAATACTTGCTCTTTATTAGGAAATTACTCCCTCAAGTAATACCACCAATTGCAGATGTACTTATGGCACATCACTTCAATTCTTCTATTTCTTGCCCTTTTTTGGTTGTGATGATGATAAAACTCTTGAGCATATTTTTATCTCGTGTCCTTATGTCAAATTAATCTAGTTTGGTAGGTTTTTAATCAAACTTCAAGGACACCCTTTCTCATATTTGTTGAGTTGGTTGTATTCTACAATCTATGCTCTTCACTCAGAAGGCCTTAATGATATTATGCAATGAATAATCATTATTCTTAATGCCCTCCGACATAAAAGAAATATTGCCATTCATAATGGTGTCATTTAGTCACCACATCAGGTCATTAGAGAAGTTAATGGCATTCAATCTTTTTCATCTGTAGCTTTCTCTAGTTAGAAAATAGAAGCGTGGCTTATTTCAAATTTCAAACTAAGCGCCCCATCAATGATTATCTCTTTGAAGATAGATTGGTCCAATTTACTTTACAAGAACAAATTTTGCAGGAAAATACATTGTCATATACTCATTTGGAGTTCAGGACAACTAGTATTGCGTATTTGTTAAGTGAAAAAAATAGATAGACAACTCAACGAATCACTTCTTGTACACTTGTTTGCGTACAGCTCTTTATTAGATCATTTATAGAAGGCGCCTTTATGAAATTGCACATGATTCCTTGGAAATCATTTGCATCAACAAAAAGAACTTTAATCTGACAGCCTCATCATCAATAAATCATTTGGCAAGATTTGTTGTCTATTTTTTTGGTGTTTCTTCTTCTTCTTCTTCTTTTAATCAAAGACTGAGAACAAGTACTTACACCAAAGCAACAAACATCTAAACCTAGTTTCCTCTATCAATCCCCTGTAAGGAATTAAAAGACACGCAGCGGAAATTAACCTTTAAAATTTTTCAATTCCTTACCCAGATCTACCGATTGTGTTTAAGTCAAGTGGTAAGAGATGTTACCTGGGGTATTCAAATCGATGGTGGCTCGGGGATTCCGACGTTTTGGATGCCTATGCTCTTGGTGTGATCATGAGAAGTCGACGACTCAGATCGGCTTCCTCTACCGGTATCCACACGAACAGCGTTCCAATCACGAACGACGTGCTAGCGCCTCTTGTTCTTCTAGGGTTTTTGATAATTGTCCTCACTGTCTCTCTATTGACCGTTTCTTATCTGCAAACGTTTTGCACCCTCACACGCCCAAAAACCCTAGCTCCTAATATCAAATATATATAGGACGCTAAGGATATTGGATTTCTGAATTAATCCTAAATTAATTCCGAAATTAATACAATATCACATATTGCATAATCTGATAAGAAATTAATTAAATAAATACGGTTTTTATATTAAATCCGTCCTACAGATTTAATTCACCTATTCATTTAATTCAAAATAAAGATATGACGGAATTATGTTTGATTTATTCTAATAAATCAAATTTGAGATATTATACCTTATCAATTAAAAAAAATGATATAGATTTAATTTATCCTTGTAAATCAAATCTTATATAAATATCTTATATTATATATATATATATATACACACACGTGAATTTATATATATTATATATATATATATATACACACGTCCACCCTAGATTATTCATTGAATCTGGACATATCTTAGATTCAATGAATCTGGACATCATAGCTCATGTTGGGTTATTTTGTGTGCGACCCTGTAGGCCCATATGAAGTTGGCAGTGGGCCATTTACTATAATGACTCACAAGTCGTAAGCGGTCTCTAGCAAGACATCATGACTACCCAAATCATATGAGGATCGATGAACGATGCAACCTTTCATGCAACCATATCACGTCCTTTTTGTCACACGACATTTCGGTCATGGATGAGGCATGGAGAACGTCATCCTCCTATTCTTGACCGTTGCTTTCTCGATCCTTGAGTAGTCTAAGTATAGAAATGGAACTACCTTTCCATTATAGTATGGCCATACATTTCTCAGACTCACTCATCAAGGGGCCCAGTAATGTCTCTCTACGAATGTGAGGGACAAATTCCATCTTGATCATTCACATTCCTCCATATGAAAAACCACTAAGCCTGAACATAGTCTTTATGATCACTCGGTCAAAAGTGACTTTTGACTAAGTCAAAGCTAAGCGTTTCTCATGTAGGAATCCATGATGATCTCAAGTCAAAGGGCATAGTGACATGTTTGTATATGAGAGAAGCTTATGACTTAACCCATGCAGCTCTCTCATAGCAGGTCGGTCCAACACCTTGTACTCTTACATGTGCTTATGACTTTGATTTATATCTCTATACATCTTCAAAGTCATACTGGTCTTATTTTATCTCTGCTCCCACATAGATGATCGACCAGGGACATTTAGGATAAAATCATGAGTTATCTAAGGATAGTCATCACAGTAAATATGCAAATAATATGATAACATAATTAAGAAATTCATAAATCAACAATGTTCATAACACAATGATTGGCCCCTAGGGCACAATTTCCAACATCCCCCTCACCTAAAGAACGTGGTTGATCTAAGATACAAAAATTACCCTCTATATGATGGGAGAGTTTTGCTAGGTGATCAATAATAGGAATAGAGTCCGTAGGAGAATGTATCGATATAACTGTCCAATCCCATGAAGCAAGAGCCTAGCATCATCAATTATGTCCTTAAAGGGATAGCTGCTTTCACAACCTCTACAAAACAAACACAAGGGTTCCACACAATTGCTGTAAACCGCTATATTTCTATACCCTCTATTCCAACACGATTGCTAAGCCAAGTTTCCAGCTGAATCCACCTAGCCACTAATCATTCTTGGTCCAAACAGCACCCCCATATCCACTTCTACCATCTTGCAAGACAGAACCATCCACCTACAATTTAACAAAGTCCGCTTGGAAATGGTTGCTACAATCTCTCCTAAGGGAGTAGTTAGAGTAGAAATTACAATTTGCCATCAAATATTTGTCCCAGCATACACAAAAGAAGCTTTCATGCCCATTTAACAGTTCTCCATTCTTTCTAGAATCAAATAGCTCATTACAACGGGAGACCCAAATGTCCCAATAGATGTAGCCAAAAAGGGTAACCCACTGGACCTTCTTGGTATAGGAGTAGCCTGCCTCTGTAGTTAAATTCTATTGGATCCATTCCAATCCTTGCATGGAAAAAAAATATGCTAAAATTGTGGATCAACTACTGACTTTCATCTCTAAATGACATTGGAATAGCTTCTTAGCATATGCCTGGAATCTTCTTCTTCCTCACATCCAAAAGGACAAGTTGCTGCTTCTACAATTCCTCTTTTGCATCTTAAGGCTGCATTATGTGATCTTCCATATGTGACCAGCCACATAAAAGATCGAATCTTCTTGAGTACTTGCCATCTCCATAAGGTCTTCCAAATGTTGTCCTCCTGTCTTGGGTGACCTACAAGAAGAAACAGAAACATATAGGCAAATTTAACAATAAAACTACCATCGGCGGGTGGCCGCCAAAAATGTCTATTCTCTCCTCTCTTCTCATGTGGTGGGTATGCACTAGTGATACAAATCACAAAATGGTAAGGGAACTAGTAATTGAGCTTCTGTGTATTCCATTCCCTTTCTGGGGTCACATAATCTACAACATGCTCATTCTTATCCATTCATCCTTCATATCCTAGAATCAGCTCAATAACGGGTCAATTCATCTCTGACCAGCTATCAAACCAGAAAGATGTAGATATACTATTTCCAATTTTCTTTGCCGATCCATTTTTAAAGGATACCCAAACTTCACAAATACCCTTTCAAGTTAGTGAAGAATTCATAGTTTTATTTATAGTAGGGAGATCCATGTCACCGCAACCATATTTACTTCTCAACACCTTAACCTAGAGCACTTCCTTGTCATATATCAAATTCCAACACAGCTTCATTATAAAAGCTTCATTCTGTTTTTTAAAGTTTCTAATCCCTAAACCTTCAAACTTTTTCTCTTGGGTAATATGTTCCCGGGAAATCGAATAAAGTTTCCTGGTTTCTTTTCTCTCATCCCAAAGGAAGTTTCTACTAGTCTTCTCCAAGTCCTTGATCATCTATTTCGGAAGTAGCATAGTCTGTATGTGATAAGACGGTAAGGCAAATAAGACCGCCTTGATAAGAGTGGCTCTAACAGCAAGATTTAGATAATTCCTTTCCACCCTGAAAGCTTTTGTGGGGTCTTCTCTAATATTAGGGCAAAAAGGAAATAAGAGGGTCTTTTATGCATAAGAGGGATACCCAAATATTTCCCTAAGTCACTAGTTAATCCAACTCCCATCCTCTGACTCAAATCCATAGCTCTTGAAATATGAACATTCTTTCAGAAACAATTTTTTGTTTTTGTTCTATTCATTGTCTATCCCAAATACTGACAGAATTTATTAATATAATGATTCATCACATCAATATAAAAGGTAGACGCTTCTCCAAAGAGAACCAAATCATTAGCAGAGAATAAGTGTGAGAGATAATAGCCTTGTGAATGAAGTTGGATAGGAGCCCACTGATCGTCATCCACAGCATCACTAATTATATGACTCAATCTTTCCATGCACAAAGTGAAAATATAAGGGAGATTAGGTCTCCTTGTCTAAACCCTCTAGAAGATCTAAAACTTTTAGAAGCTTCCCTGTTTCACAAGACTTGAAAGGTTGCGTTAGAAATACAAGCCACAATCATGTTACAAAGGTTTCTTCTTCTTTAGCACACCACACCTTTTTTCATTCCATGTTTTCTAATTATGTAGGGTCATACTACGAAAGAACCATGTAAGCTTATCTTCTTTTAACATCATTTTCACTTCATTAAAAAAAATACAATAACTTAGCATAATTGAAGACTTGTCCAATACAAACAAAAGCATAATTCCAAATATAAAAAGTCAAGTCACAATATTCAAATACAATTCAAGCCTCCGGGTGAAGGTGTTTCAAAAATGCTAGTGGGTTGTAAGCACTATCCCTCAACCAATGTACCAAGATCTCTCGATTTCCTCTTAGTGCAACAAACATTTCTCAAATAGGTTATCGATACTCAAATCACAATCACCAGCAAATTCCTCCATGGATCAAAATTCAATAACAACCTTAGTAATTGATGCATCATCGTTCATGATTTTGTTTGTTTTCTCTAAGTTCATCAGGCTTTCTTCAACACTAATCCCATTAGATGCAGACTCAGTGTCTCTCCTTCACTAGATGCTTCAGACGCCATCACATCCTAATAAGGGTTTAGAAAACAAGCAGCTCGTTGTGAATTAATGAGCAAAAAATTGAAGACAGGAATCAGATTTAATGAGGGGAACAAGAAATTGTTCCAATCATTTGGACATGTAACAATAATGTCTTATTCCACTAAGCGGAGCTAGTTCACACATTGTAATCCATCAACAACCAAATATTTGAAGAAATTGTTAATCAAAAGATCAAATTCGATAACAATCTTTTAGACATAGCATGTATAAATATGTGAACCAAAGAAGAAACATTATACATAACAAAGGTAATTAATAAAACATGACGTTATGATAATTTGAAGTGTTGTCATTTTCTTTTCAAATGTGGTCAATTGCTATTAAATATAATAAACACCCACACAAAAGTCAAGCACTTTAGATATAATGCTGCTTGGGCTCTGGAAGGAGATTTTTCCCAACTTGTCGCTCAATCTTGGGAAAACTCTACTTGGCAGGAAGGGACCAAGAACTTCGCTATTACTGCTCTCGCTTGGAATGATCAAAATCTTGGGAGTATACCAAAGAAAAAGAGAAACAAAAGAGAGAACATTGAGGAGATTAGAAGGCATCGACAAAGCAAGAACTCACAGTGATCGTAATGGGCTACAGAAACTTGAATAATCTCTCTGGAAATCTTACAACAAACTTGTTGCCCAAGAGGAACTTTTATGGTGGCAAAAATCTCAACAGAAACTGGCTTCAATTTGGGGATCAGAATACAAGATTCTTTCACTCATCCACTATCATTAGAAGAAAGAAAGAGAGAATTGGCTCCCTTTTGAATGAACAAGGTGTATGGATAAGTGACCATAATGACCTTAAGCATATGGCTCTTGACTTCTTTAAAAAGCTATACACCAAGAAACCTCATCTTTATCAGGCTAAATTCTTTGCAAAGTTCCCTCCTCTCTAGGATCAGGATATTCAAGCAATTGAAAGAGAAATTTCTGATTTGGAAGTAAAAAATGCTGCCTTTTTAATAGGCGCCTTTAAAGCACCTGGCCTGGATGGTTTGCAGCCCCATTTCTTCCAAAGCCAATGGAATCTTGTTGGTGATAAAATTTGTAGACTAATCAAGGAAACTTTTGCCCATCCAAGGAAAATGGACGAGTACAATCAAGCCAATATTATCCTCCTCCTCTAAAGTTGACCATCCTACTTGCCTTAAGAGAGTTTCGTCTAATCTCCCTTTGCAATGTGAGTCTCAAAATTCTCACTAAGATCCTTGCAAATAGATTAAAGAGTCATATCGACCATGTCATTGACTCTCATCAAAGCAGTTTCATCATAGGAAGACAGAGCTGTGACAATGTTATATTGGCCCAAGAAGCTTTGCATACTATGAGAACAAGGAAAACAAAGAATGGGTTCATTGCCATTAAAGTGGATCTTGAAAAGGCGTTTGACTGCCTGGACTGGGATTTTATTAGAGAAATGCTTAAAAGCTTAAAATTCAGTGAGCAATTCATCAACCTCATCATGTGTTCTATCACTTCTGCCACCCTCAAAGTTCTTTGGAATGGTGATGAGACCCAAGACTTTTCCCCAATGAGAGGTGTCAGACAGGGAGACCCTTTGAGTCCTTATATTTCATGCTTTGTATGGAAAGGCTCAGTCACTCATTTCCTTGCTAGTTGCAAATAAAAGGTGGAAACCCTTCTTTTTAAAGCTAAGGGGCCAAGCCTATCCCACCTTTTCTTTGCAGATGATCTCTTCCTATTCTCAGAAGCTTCTTTGGATCAAATTGAACTTATAAAAAGCACCATGTCTGAATTCTATATAGCTTCAAGTCACAGGATAAATCTGTTAAAGTCAAAAAAATTTTGCTCTCCCCACATCAACCATAATCGCACTATGGAAATTAGTCAAAACTTGGGGATTGGTTTGATTGCCGACCTTGGAAAATCTCTTGTGTCCCCCTTATCCATGGCCGTGTCACCAAGAATATTTTTGCCCCCCTCGTTCTAAAAGTACAAAAGAAACTGACGGCTTGGAAAGGGAATTTTCTGAATCTCACAGGAAGAACTATTCTGGCAAAATCTGTGTTGAACTCTATCCCTAACCACTTAATGCAAACCATGCTTCTACCAAAAGGGGTCACCGAAGAGATCACGAAACTCAGCAGGAAATTCTTATGGAACGAACACACAAGTTCACGCAAAATCCATCTAGTCACATGGGAGAATATTTTGCAGCAAAAAGACAAAGGAGGACTCAATATCAAAGACCTTCATTTGCAGAACCAAGCTTTCATCCTCAAGCTTTGCTGGTAGCTTCTCACGAAGCCACATATGTTTGGGTTCAATGTTTAAGAGCCAAGTATGCCTGCAATCAATGGTTTTCCCCATATTCAAAACAAAAATTCGGCCTCTCTTACTTGGCGTAGCATTGTCAAAATGTGGGACCAATTTGTTGAAGGAGTGGGAAGGAAAATTGGTAATGGCTTAAATACGAGATTTTGGTGGGATAAGTGGTCTCCTTTAAACAATCCTCTCATCTGTCATATAGATTCTACCACTAACAATCTGGACACCGAAGCCTCTGTCAATGCTTTTCTTCTCCCTAATGGAGAATGGGACATTGCTGCCTACAATAAAGTCCTCCCTCAGGCAATTGTAAACAAAATTGTCTCCACCAGAATTAATAGACAGCTCTCTGAAGACCAATATTGTTGGAGACCATCCAATGATGGAAACTTCTCAATCAAAGCAGCTTATCAGTTTATTAAACATGCTCCCGACTCAAGCTACTGTCCTGTTTGGAAGAAGATATGGAAATGTCTGACTTCAGAGAAACTAAAATACTTCCTCTGGCAAGGTATCCATGATAGACTCCCTACAAACTACCCGAGAGCTCAAATGAAACTCACTTCTGATAGTTCTTGTCCCTATATGTGTGATTGTGAGGAAAACACTATCCATATCCTGAGAGACTGTGAGATTGCCAAGAGTGTCTCGTGATTTTTTGCTGGTAACTTGCGGGTATGGATGGATTGGAACCTCATAAACAAAGCTGGAATGCATATCTTCAAAAAATGGTCATGGCAACAAAGTCTTCTGTACCATCTGTTGGTTGCTATAGACATCAAGATGCAAGAAAGTGTTGATGAAGGAAAGACTACCACCTCTCAACTATCAGGAATATTTGTCTTCATAAATTGTTGGAAGATAGAGATCACCGAAACTTTACCAACACGATTCTTCAAATTTCAAGTAGAGATACAGCAAGATGGACCCCATGTCAGCGTGACTTCCTTAGGATTGACGTAGACGCTTCCGTCACCAATCTTCAACACGGTGCATGTGGAGGAATCATTCGAAACTCAGAAGGTTTATGGGTACTAGGATTCAAACAACATTTGGGCTTCGTCTCCCCCGCTAGAGCTAAATTACTCGCCATTCTCACTGGACTACGAACCTGTCAGAAGAAGAACTTTAAGAAAGTCTCCATGTTCTCTAACTCCTTGGAAGCCATTAATCTGATCTTTAGAGATGGTAATCAAGGACACCCTCTTTGGAATATTATCCACGAAATTCGCCTAACTATAGCCGAGATCTGGATCTTTGAACTGCATCACTCGCATAGAGAAGCACTAACATGTACTGATCTCCCGGCTAAGAATGCTCATGTTGCGAACACGACACCCATATTTTTTGACTCTGTTATTTCTGTTTGTGCAGCCCAATA